>NC_085843.1:192951094-193266094 GCF_035594765.1 Anolis carolinensis
TTAAATAATGCCCTGAAAGCATATGTTTTCCAAACATGAAAAAAACATAACCTTTAGACTTCTTTGTGTAAATTTCCGTTCTTTATATACAACCTCTACAACCATAGCACTGATAGCTGTGGTTTCACCTTCCCATATCCAACAAAATATATTATCTCTAGGAATTTTTTAGGTCCTCCAGGCAATTCTATAATATGTTTTCATTGGAAGTTCCCAGAGGACTGAGAAAATTTCCAGAGATGATATCATCTTTAGGAATCTTCTTGGTCCTCCAGGTCAATTCTTGGTTAACTTCCAGCAGAAGTAATTCAATTCAATAGTTCACTATTACACACATTTTTCTATTTCCATTCCAGTGTCAGGACTGTATCTTCTGTGGATACAGGGCTCATGCTATACAGTTATTCTATCTAATTTGACTCTTATTTTTTCTACATTCCCCCCATCAAGCTGTGACACAGTGAGATGGGAAGCAGGGCCTGTCAATAAACTAACTTCATGAGGCTCATCCTTCTACTGTCTCCAAAACTCATTCGTGTTACGTTAGAGCAGTGGTTCTCAACCTAGGGTTCCCAGATGTTTTTTGCCTTCAACTCCCAGAAATCTTAACAGCTGGTAAACTGGCTGGGATTTCTGGGAGTTGTAGGCCAAAAACATCTGGGGACCCACAGGTTGAGAACCACTGCCTTAGAGGGAGGTAAGAAGGAGGCCCATTCCATTAGCTTCTAAAATCTTAGCTCTATCTTCATCTCCTCTATTTTTAATTCTCTATTGTCAGAACAACTATTTGATCTTAAGAGCTGATTACTGGGTTTGTTTTCTTTTCCCTCTCCCCCTTTTCCCCTCTCCCCTTTCCATTCTTTTTTCTCTTTGTATCTTGGCTAATTGGATTATAAAGCTGTGTGTAAGGATGCTCTTGTCCTATCCTACTGGTTGGCTTCTTGCTGGCAACAGTCAGAAATGGGCTTGACTGATTTCTCATTGGGAACTGAGTAGTCAATATGTGTACATTATTTTTTCATTAGAAAGGATTGTAGTTTGACTCAACATTGCTTGAAAATATGATTGCATGAAAGAGAGAGAAATAAATTGAATTATTGACACTTGAATATGCATCACTCAATATTTCATCACTTAATGAATTCAGGTACGAGTTAGGAACTGCCTACATTGAAAAAAGTTCTGTACACATAATGCAGGGTGAAGTCATTTTAAACCTCTTCTAAAAGAGTTGATGCATTCACACATTATTTCAGTCTGTAGCTTTTAGTGAGAATGATGCACTTAATAAGAAATTCTTAAAAGCATTGATCCATCATTTATAGAGCAAATGAGTAGTAAACCTGTTACATTCAGATTAAAACTCTGGATTTATTGTCATTTTCCCAGTGAATAGTTGGTCACTATGTATCAACATCATGGTTGTGATATGCTCCACACTCACTATGGAATAAAACAACACAAATGTCTAAAAACATTTTTCTTATCTTATGGACATGTTCTATGGGCTGCATGAGAGTTTCCTGGAAATCAGAAACAGAGCATTGAATCCAGATTTAGCCATATTTTGAGGAGACCCATTAAAATCATTGTGGCCTGAATTCTTCCCATTGATTTCACTGTGTCTACTCTAAGTGCAGCCAAGTCTAGATTCATTTCAAAGGCTATAAAGCAAAAATGGAAGACATTGCCTTCTAGATGTTGCTGGACTAATATTCCATCATCCTTCAACATAGTGGCCACCACTGATGGAAGCTGAAGTCAACAATAAATGGAAGGCCACATGTTCCCCATCCCTACTATAGGGTGTTGGCTGGGAAAAATCAATTGGCTAGGAACATCAAAGTTAATAAGTTAATAAAGGTAAAGAATCTTTGCCCTTTAAAACTATGCCAATAACAAATGAACAAACACTGAAACTCTGGCTGGGATTCTAAACCTCATTGCTAAGTAGTAAGCCCTACGGAAGACAGTGGTATGTACTTCGGAGGAAACACAGCCATTCTGTGAGGGATATGTATATACTCTATATGACTGAATTACAAGAAATGTTCTCCAAATGTGTCTGTTGTGGGAAAATATAGGATCAACTAACAGTTTATACCAGGGACTCCTCCATGGACTACCCCTACTTGCAATGCCCCATGCCTCGGTGAAGACCTGGAAGCAGAAAAATGTATTTTACCTTTCTCTTAAAATGGACTCAAAGCAATATGTTAAAACAAAATACAGATGGCTCTTCATATCCACAGATTCTGCTTTCATAGAGTCCACAGATTCACAACTTGAAAATATTCTCTACCTCAAGAACCTTTCTTCCAAAAAGCAGAGTTTGATTTTGTCATTATATATAAGGGACACCAGTTAATTAAACCATTGTATGCAATGGCATTTGAGCATCCAGATTTTGGGTATCCATGGGACAGGGTGTGTGTGTGTTGGGTGGGGGGCGGGGGCATTCCTGGAACCAAACTTCAGAAGATACTAAGGATTCACTGTAGCTGAAAATAAATTTGGCTCATCAATCCAGTTAAAACACTAATTTTAAGATGCCCATTTCAAAGTATTTAAAATAACTAAAACAGACATTAAAGATTAAAAACAGCTGAGCCTCTGATGGCACAGTGGGTTAAACTGCTGAACTGCTGAACTTGTGGCTGAATGGTGCATGACGTGAAGCGGGGAAGTACACTCATTAGAACTGTAGTAGGTAACATCTGACCCTCCAGATATTGTGTCCTAAAACTCCCATCAATTGGCAGTTCAAAAATCTGGAAAGCCAAGCATTCTTTATCCCAGAGTTTGGGAAAGGCAAGGAGGAATTAAATACATGGCCGCTGTTTTTATCAGGGTTCAGCCATCGATTTTACCTGTAGTTCTAAGTCTGAGAACCAAGACTGGCAATGTCAGAGTTTAGAGCAAAAACATACATCAAGAACGGTTCACAGCAGTTTCCAGAAAGCATGAGGTAGTGCCCCTGTTTCTATCAGTAAATCTGGTTGCATCAATGTACGTGGGAGGTAAACTATGCAAGATAATGTTGTTGGATTAGGCAGAGTTACAAATGATTGCTTAATTATTGTTTTGGTAAATTTGCATGCAAGTAACTTTAATTTTACAATACTTAAAGTCTGCAATAATCTCATTAATGTGTATATGATTACATGTAAGGGTTCCCAGTAAAATGCTTTTAGGAGCATGTATCTCAAGAAATTACAGAAAAACTGAAGGACAACTTTGGGATGAAAACCATGAAACAAAGAGATAGAACTAAAGTAACAACTGAATAGTGAGATAAATCATCACTTATTTCATTTTTACATGGGAGAATAGACTTTCTTCTCCCTACTGGATGCCTTCAAACAGGTGTCTTCAAACATTTTAAGCAGATGACCATTTCATGGTCCCTCAGACTGTTGTGAGGCTGGACTATAGTTTGGGGAAAAAACATGTATGAATTCCTATGCAGACTGCAAATATCTTATATGTAGTGCAAAAAAACAAGAACGAACAATATAATATTTAAAATGAAGAACAATTTTAACCAACATAAACCTATCAGTATTTTAATAGGAAGTGTGGGCCTACTTTTGACTGATGAGATAGTCAAGTTAATTAGGATTGTTGTTGTCATGTGTCTTCAAGGTCAGGTAAATGACCTTGGAGGACCCGCATCCAGCCTGTGTGAATGATTATTAAAATTTGGGGGAAATGTCAGGGCTTGTAAAAACAACTCACTGAAAAACTGGGGGAAAGGTTACTAAAAACATTTTTCACTTTTTTGAACAATGAGGTTTTTTGGTGTTGATTGACTATTTTTTCAAACATGTCTCAACAGCCTTTCTTGCCAAACTTGGGGATAGTCTTTAAATTCCTACAATAATGAAACCAAACAAAGGTTCTGCAGAAGGCTTTCCGGCTGTTGTAAACAGAATTGCAAAAAGGTTGCTGAAAAAAAACAAAGTGGTTGTAGTGCACAATTAATAATTGCATCTAGTCCAACCACGATTTTCAGTATACCCATAGTCCAGGAAGTTGAGAGGTAGCTAGAAAATCCCAACCATGTGCACCTCCCATCAAACAGGAAGAAGGATCTGCATCTCGAAAGGGAGTTACACATAGATGTGCACATGCAGCACAGGTAAAAACATCACCAAGATGTGGGACTTTATTGCACAAGGGAGGTAAATTGTCATTTAAGCATGACACCATTTATATCCCATTGCTGGTATGCCTCCTCCCCACAATTAACCCATCCCCCGCTATTTATGGGGAAACCGATCAATAGCTGCCAAATCTGCCATGTTCCCATGGCCTGCCTGATGCGATGGAGCTGTTCTGTTTCTGTGCTGACATGCAGGTACTGAAGTGACATCAGAGGTTGGGATTCTCCTCCTCCTCCACTATCCTTTTCCTCCTTTGCTATTCGTGGGATGTTATTTTATTTTAGAATAATTATATATATTTTTTAAACTATTTTTGTAACTGCATTATTGCTTTAAAAATACAGAGCAGTGGAACTGCAGGGTTTTCAAGGGTATGTGGAAGCATAGCTATGGGACCACAGATCAGAAAATTGATTTCTTTATTTTGTATCAAAAGCATTGTATAAATTAGTATAAAGTGATAAAAAAATAGAAGGAGCACAAGTGGCTAAATATCTTTTGATCAAAAACGGGCAACAGCAATAGCATTGTCTGTAGCCTCAAACAATTCTTCCTCTGTAAATGAAGCAGGATATTGCGTACAAGCATACAGATGCGGAGTTGTTTGCTCTGTTCCACAGTCACACAAGGTGGAGGATTCTTTTAGGTAGAGCCATTTTGCCAAGTTGTCTTTTGATCTGTCCACTCCACTTCTGAGTCTGTTCAGGGACTTCCAAGTTGCCCATTCTTGGTTTACTCCTGGAGGAAGACCTTCGTGGGGGGGCCATCCAATTGGGATTTCCTGGCTTAACTACCCAGAGGGACGCTCTCGCTGTTGCTGGGGAACGTCAAGAGGAGTGGTGGTCCTCATGAAGTGGTGGTCCTCATTTTCCTTGATTTGAGTCTACTGGGAGGAAACTGATAGCCATGCTATTGCTGCTGTTGTGGGAAAGGGAAGAGTTATGCTAACAAGGTGTTCATGCCAATATGTATCTGTTTGCGTGGCTGCTATGATTGCCACAAAGTCCCCAGTCAGCATTCCAACATTTCTTACTGCTTATTAGTTATTTCTGAACCTAGAAACATACTATTAAATGAATATTTGAATGACTTTTAACAATTAATTAGAAAGATTAATAGACTGGCTATCCAAATGATGTTTAGAGTGGGAGAATCCACTTTGAAAATCCAGTCTCCTCTGTTTCTTATTTGAAAACAATTATAATTATCAGATTTTCTGACTAGGTGGTGCATCACTAATGTTCCAAAGGGATAGTGTAATTGTGCTTATGTTCCATAATTGAGGTAGTTTAATACACAGTGTGAAAAGTTATTTGTGGGCCCACAACTCCTGAATCCACTATCATCTAGGATTGTAGGGTCTAACCCCAGATAGGGTCCCCTTAGCTCAATGATAGTGTCCCAAAAATTTGGTTATAGTAAAAGATTTCTGAACGCCATCCATTTACACAAATCTGTTAGCAATGACCTACAGTGTTTACAGAGTCTCTCATCAGAGTCTCTCATCCGACTCTGCAAAAAGTATTTTGGCTGTACTCTACAAAAAGAAAAATCAGCCTGTTTAGCAAACCTTTCAAATGCTGGTGTAATTTCAGTAACCGTTTGACTTTTATATCTATTTTATATACCTATACACGTAAAAAAAAAATCTTAGGTGGAAAGGGTTTGTGAGTGGAAAAATGCTTAAGAAGCCTTAGGGCGCTTCCAGACAGGAATTTATCCCGGGAACACTCGCATTTAAAAAATGTGAATGTTCCAGGGTGCCTATCCACACACACTCCAGAAAGCCTGTGCTTTCTGGGGCGGGTGTCCAGATGTTCTCACGAAACTGTAAACCCTTCCCCAAAAGCTCCCCCAAACCCCTTTAGCGATTTTCCTCCTTCCCCCCCCCCCCCTGCTCTCCTGGCGTGTCATCAGAGGACCACTCTGATGGAGGCCTGGTAAGTTATTTTATTTTTTAAAGGGGTTTTGGGGGGGGGGCTTTTGGGGAGGGGGTTGTTGTCTTCACAGTTTTCTGGGCTAATTTAGCCTAGAAAATAATGGGATTGCTGTCTGGACTGCAGTCCAGATAGTAAACATAGTGGGTTTATCCTGCACTTTCCTGGTTTGTGGCAAAATAATTTGCGTTTTTCACAGACGCCATCTAGACAGCCCCCTTTTTATTGCAGGAAGTCCCACATTAAAGGGACTGTCTGGATGCACCCCCAATCTGGGAGATATGGGGGGAAAGATAACTTTTTCAGCTATGTGTAGTTCAAGCTTGAACACTCTCAAAGACCTGTTCCTCAAATGCATGAAGCGTGCTCAGAAGCTGTTTCTTCTCTATTACGTTATGAGTTTCTGGAATTGAGAAATATTTGGCTCCACATCAGGCATCAGAATGATATATTACCTTTGAAGGTGCCTGTGTATGTTTCAGTTAAATGGGGCAATCACACTCAACTGAAATACATGAGTGTCAGCTCACTACAGCCGCTCCTGAATGAACACACGAGACTCTCTGTGATATCACCAGAAACTTTACTGCAGGAAACATAAACATCAGAAAAGCCAAGAATGGGAGTCTCCGGCCAACCATCCTTTATATACCCTCCCCCTCATTTGAAAAGTCTCTTCCCGCTCAGCAAAACCCCGCGCAGATTCCCCGCCAAGTCCAGCAGCCATTTCTTCTCCGAGTCCTGAGACGCAGGTGTCTTATCAATGTCAGTGACCCTGAAACTCAGAGCCACATCCAGGCTCTAGTAGCAGGGTTCTGACATGGCGTCCTCCTCCCCTTCGTCCTGGAAGGAAAAGATTTAACACAACTATTGTTCTCCGCTGTCCAGAGTTCCTTTATACTTTTTTTAACAGGCTGCAATGGAATACCGGGTGTACCTTTCCTAGGTCCTTGGGTAGCCTCAGCTGATAGGTCACTTCGTTTATTCTTTTCGCCACCCTGAACGGCCCTATATAGCGTGGAGCCAATTTCTTAGATGGGAACCCCAATTTCAGGTTTTTTGTGCTCAGCCAAACCAGATCTCCTTCGCCCAATTTGTCCCCCTCTCGGCGCCTACGATCTGCAAAGAGCTTGTACTTCTTTTGTGTTTCCCGCAATGCCTCCACCACGTTCTGCCACCCTTGCTTAATTTTAGCCGGCCATTCCTTGTCGGTCTGGCCCTCTCCTTCCTTCCACTCGGGTAGCCTGGGGAAAGGTGCCACCTCCTGTCCGTATACTATTTCGAATGGGGCACGACCTGTGGCCGAATGTACGGCCCCGTTAAAAGCCATCTCAGCAAACGGTAGAAGGTCCGCCCAATCGTCCTGTCTATAATTGGTGTACATCCTCAAGAATTGGCACAGTGTCTGTTGGGTACGTTCGACCCCCCCGTTGGTCGCGGGATGAAAGGCCGAGCTCAGGTTCCTTTCTGCTCCTAACAGCTGTAAGAATTTTCCCCAAAATTTTGCAGTGAATTGGACTCCCCGGTCGCTAATTATTTTGTCGGGGCACCCATGTAGGCGATATACATGCTTTACATACAAATCCGTGAGCTTTTCAGCCGAGGGGAGTTTTGGCAGGGCCACAAAGTGTGCCTGTTTTGAGAATAGGTCCAATATTGTCCAAATGTATCTGTGGCCTCTGCTGGGGGGTAGTTCGCCTACAAAATCCATTGCCACGCATTCCCATGGCCTCATGGGCTCCACCACCTTCTGCAATAGCCCCTGGGGCTTCCCAGGTGGTGTTTTTCCCTCTGCACATAATTCACACTGCGTGACGTACCCCCTGGCGTCTTTCCTCATTCCGGGCCACCAGCATTGTTTGGCCAACAGTTTAATAGTCCTGGTAGGGCCTAGATGACCTGCACCCTTGTTATCGTGGCATTTCCTTAACATTTCTTGTCTCAAACATTCAGGAATATACAATTTCTTATTAACAAACACCAAATCCCCACACAGTTCTCCCTGTTCTTTGTTCGTTTGTAACCATTCGTCCATTCCATATGCTCGCTTCAACTCTTCCTCCCATATTTCTCCTCCCCCCGTGGAAATGGCAGTACGTTTGTTTTCTTTGGCCGCTTGTGCTCGAGTCAGTACTGCCAGGCCCCATTGCTTATCTAGGAAAAGGCTCCCCTCAGATTCCTGAATTCCTCCCCCGTGCTGAGGCATCCGAGAGAGAGCGTCAGCGAGTATGTTGTGTTTCCCCTGGAAGAACTTGAGTCTGAAATCAAAACGGCTGAAATATTGGGCCCATCTAATCTGCTTCGCTGACAGTTTGCGAGGGGATCTCAGATATTGTAAATTTTTATGATCAGACCACACCTCAAACGGTGTTCCACTCCCTTCCAGAAAGTGTCTCCAGCACTCTAGTGCTTTCAGAATCGCTAAGGCTTCCCTCTCCCAAATCGGCCAGTTTTTTTCTGTATCGCTAAACTTTTTCAACAGATAGCCACATGGCTTCAGGTTCCCCCCCTCGTCTTTCTGCAGCAGGACTGCCCCATATGCCCGGTCTGACGCATCGCAATGTATTACAAAGGTCTTAGACATATCAGGGTGCTGTAGGACAGGCTCCTCAGTAAAACGCTTTTTTAGGGCTTCGAAAGCTTCCTGGCATTCTATTGTCCAGGTCAGTTTGGCCCCAGGGGCCTTCACTTTGGCTGTTTCTCCCCTGCCTTTAGTCTTTAACAAATCTGTTAATGGCAAAGTGAGGCGCGCAAAGTCCTTGATAAATGTTCTATAGAAGTTTGCGAACCCCAGGAAGGATTGCAGCTGCTTCCGTGTTCTGGGGGCTTCCCACCCCCTTACGTCTTCCACCTTCGCAGGGTCCATCGCCACTCCCTGGGAGGAAATCCTATACCCCAGAAAGTCTATCTGGTCTTTATTGAACTCGCACTTGGCAAGTTTCGCATACAGCTTCGCTTCCCTCAACTTTTGTAGGACTTCCCTGACTAGTTCTACGTGTTGCTCCTTGGTCCGAGACATTATCAATATATCATCTAAAAAAATAAAAACTCCCTTGTACAATAATGGATGCAACACTTCGTTGATTAATTGCATGAACGCGGCCCCTCCCCCGCATAAACCGAATGGGAGCACACAATAATTGAATAATCCGAAGGCGCAGGAGAAGGCCGTCTTCCACCTGTCCTCTGGGTTGATCTGCAATTTATGGTAAGCCTCAATTAAATCCAATTTAGTGAATATCTGTCCCTCCGATAACTGGGCGATCAAGTCCTTCACTAAGGGTAGAGGGTATTTATTTACAGTACTGATTGCATTCAGGCCTCTGTAGTCAATGCAGAGCCTCAGCGTTTGGTCCTTTTTCCGCCTAAACAACACAGGTGCCCCTAAAGGGGAATTCGAAGGTTCTATGAAACCCCTCGCTAGGTTTTTATCAATGTACTTTCTCAGTTCCTCCTTTTCCCTAGCCGACATTGGGTATATCTTTGCCTTGGGAAGCTCTGCTCCTGGGACTAGCTCTATTTTCACTTCAACTCTCCGCTTCGGTGGGAAATTGTCTGCTTCCTTCTCGTCAAACACGTCCACAAAATCCCGATACTCTGGGGGTAATTTATCTGCCAGTTCTGCTATTCTGATAGAGTCTTCCTCCCCCCTTTTTCCCGGCTCCCTCTCGACTTCCTGGCTCCCTTCTTCCAAACTCATCCCGAAAATCATGCTCTTATCCTCCCAGTTGATTTGCGGGTTGGCCTGCCCCAGCCACGGCATGCCTAGTATAACATTATAGTTGGCTATTTGTGATATCACAAATGACACCTTTCCTTCCCAACTCCCTATCTTACACTTTACATCTTCGGCACTGTGCCTAGCTAACGATCCTGATGCTGTGGATCCGTCCAACTGCGAAAATGCTATTGGGGATTCTAGGCTCGTTCTTTCGCATCCCAATCCCCCGGCTAATTCAGGGGAAATGATGTTCCTGGAACATCCACAATCCACAAACGCTTTGCAGGTTGCTTGTTTGCTGCCATTTTCAAGCTGAATGGGGACCACTATCATAGCTTTGTCCTGACTTACCAACCCCCCCGAATGGTGCCTCATCGGTGGTTCTTCCTCGGCGCGTTTTCCTGCCACGGCTCTTGGTTTGGGCGGGCCTCCGCCTTCCCCTTTTCTCTGCCAGCACTCGGCAGCCCTGTGGCCCAACCGGCCGCACATGAAGCAGCCACTCCTGCTGGCGCTCACGTTCCCTGTCGGCTCCGCTCTCCTCCCGGCTGGGGCTGATCCCTCCTTCCGGCTCCCCTCTTTCATCTGCAGCCATTGCTGTAGCCCTCCTCGGTGCCTCCTCGCCTGGGCCAGCGATGTCTCGACGCGCCCCGCCAGCTGAATCCATCCGCGCAGTGTGTCAGGCTCATCACGGTGCACAGCCCAGGAGAGGATCTCCCGCCTGAGCCCCTCTTTGAAGAGTTCCATCTTTGTCACTGCAGACCATTCCGGCACCTTTTCGGCGAGGCATTGGAATTCCTCCGCATACTCAGATACCGACCTCTGCCCCTGGGAGACGGTCTTCAACTTCTCCCTCGCCCGGATCTGCTCCAATGGATCTCGGAAACGGGTCTCCAGGGCCCCCATAAAGCGTCGGACTGACCCCAGACATGGGTCGCGCCGCGCGTGCAGCTGAACGTACCAGCTAGCCGCTCCCCTCTTCAACACTGCACCAATGGCCCGGATCCGGCTGGATTCCATTCTAAAAGTGTGAGCATTGTCCTCCATATAGCCCCTCACCGTGGTAAGGAAAAAATCCAGTTCAGAGGACTCTCCCCCAAACTCGATCCTTAGTTCCTCTCGTCTCGGTAGGGGTCCCTGTGGCGGCAATCCCCAATCCTCCGCCCGTCGCAAGCCCCCTTGCGGACCAGTGGGCCCCGCTGCTGTTTCTCTTGGCCCTGTGCCACGCCCGGCATTCGCCAGGGGCACTAGGGTCTCAGCTGGGAGCGTAGCCGGGATTCTCGGAGGCTTTTCCCCTTCGTCGTCACTCTCCTCCACCCGCGTCAGGCTTGTTTGGGTCTTGGGCCGGGCGCCGGGCTCCTTTCGCATTTCCCTTCCCTTTGGTGCTGGGAGGTCTGCAAAGCCCTGGCTGCTTCCCACGCTCATGTCCCACATTGAGCCAGCCCGAAGTTCCCTTCCTCTCTCTGGCTCCGCCAAAAATGCCAGGCGCTCCATCGCCCTCGACATTACTGCCAGGGTGGTCTCCATCGCCGACATCCTCTCCTGCAGAAACACCATCCTTTGTGGGGCTGGGGAAGGTAAATCTTCCTCTCCTCCGGTGCTGTCTCCCTGCACCACTCCACGCCTCTGGGTTACCCCATTCGGCTGGGCATAAGCGGTGGATGACGCCAGGGCCGCCAGCTGGTGGAACTCAGCGTCCGGCTCGGAAGTGGCCCTTCCCGACCTTCCTCCTCCTGCGCCCAAGAGCTCTTCATCCTCCACTTGCATGTTGCACCTCACCGCTACAGCGGGATGGTGTCCGTATTCTTGGCTTAGTGTCAGCTCATTACAGCCGCTCCTGAATGAACACACGAGACTCTCTGTGATATCACCAGAAACTTTACTGCAGGAAACATAAACATCAGAAAAGCCAAGAATAGGAGTCTCCGGCCAACCATCCTTTATATACCCTCCCCCTCATTTGAAAAGTCTCTTCCCGCTCAGCAAAACCCCGCGCAGATTCCCCGCCAAGTCCAGCAGCCGTTTCTTCTCCGAGTCCTGAGACGCAGGTGTCTTATCAATGTCAGTGACCCTGAAACTCAGAGCCACATCCAGGCTCTAGTAGCAGGGTTCTGACACATGAGCATAAACTAGAGGCTCATCCAAGGACAAAAGATGAATAAGTAAACATGTGCCTGAACTTGGATACCCAACAACTGACAGTGAAAGATAAGCACTTGCATTCAATTAATACGTGGATCTACCACAAAATTGTAAAAGCAAGCCAAAGAGGTTTGAGAAAGTATTTGCTGAATTTTCCAGAGAGAATAGAAGTGGTCATTTCATTTGTGTGGTATGTCTAATATGAACTAAGCCTAGCTGTCAAAGGCTTCAAGATGCAGGTTCCAAAGCTTATAGCACCTCACAAGGCAAATTCAGCCAGTTGGATATACTCCACAGAGTGATAGCAGTAGCATTCCTATTCTAAATACTGGAATCAAGCTGGCATCTCTTCCAGAATATCAGCCTTCCCCACTATCAGAATGAAAAAAAATTTTACTCATTATTTTATTGTGGAACACACACACACACACACACACAAACATACACACACACAAATATATACATACATACAGTAGAGTCCCGGTTATTCGACTTCCGCTCATCTGACACTCCAGATTATCCGATGGGTCTTAGCGAGGAGGCGGCAGAGGGAAAAAGAGGGTGGGTGAATGAGTGAGTGAGAGAAGAAGGGAGGGAGGCTGCAAAGGCAACAGTGGCGGTAGAAGCAGGAGCCTGGCCGCCTCTTCCAGGCTCCTCTTCTTGCCGCCGCTATTGCCTTTGCAGCCTGCCCTCTCTCCCTCTTTCACTTACTCACTCACCTGCCTTATTTTTCCGTCCTCCTTGCTAAGACCCGGCTGATGAGTGAGAGGGGAAGGGAAGAGAGAGACTGCAAAGGCAACAACGGCGTTAGAAGCAGGAGCCTGGCCACCTCTTCCAGGCTCCTCTTTCTGCCGCCGCTGTCACCGTTACAGCCTGCCCTTCCTACCTCACTCACTCACCTGCCTTCTTTCTCCCTCACCCTCCTCCTCGCTAAAACCCGACCCAGTGAGTGAATGGGTGAGCGAGGGGGGGAGGGTAGGTGAGTGAGGGGAGGCCTACCCCTCCCTATTATCCAACAGTTTCACTTATCCAACATTGTGCCCACCTGTTTATGTCTCATAACCGAGACTCTACTGTACATACACACAGACACACACACAGAAACATACAATCTTGATATTCCACACTCAAAATACAAGTATTTTTCCTCAGGCCCACCACCTGCCCATTTCCATCAATGACCCCCACCCTTGACTTGTCCTTACATAATAATAATAATAATAATAATAATAATAATAATAATAATAATAATAATTTATTTATTTATACCCCGCCACCATCTCCCCATGGGGACTCGGAGCGGCTCACAATGTTACAAAAGTAACAGCGCAAATACATTAACAATATACACAGTTTAAAACACAAGATGATGATGAAACAAAAGTTAAAACAAAGGTTTATACAACAGTAATAATATCAAACAACCACCTATGCAATTCACTCAACTTCAAAGGTGGGGGGGGGGGGCTATAGCAGCAATATAAGATAAAATCATTAGATTAAAATACCCCAATGAAAGGAACCTAATAACATTCAGAATAGAATTATAATGAGGCTGGTCATCCAATAGCTGTCTCTCCAAAGGCCAGCCCAAATATCCAGATTTTCACTTGTTTCTTAAAGGATGGTAGGGAGGGCGCCAACCTACGTAATATGAAGGTACAGGAAAACTATTGAATATTTATACCTCAGTATGATCAAGCATGTAATAATTTCCCTTGATTTCACCAGCTATTCTATTATCACTCAGAATCCTATTAATCTTATACATAAGCCTACCAGAATATCAGCCTTCCCCACTATCAGAATGAAAAAAAATATTGACTCAGCTCAAGTAATGAACAGCAAATGTCTTTGACAGTAAAGGATTTCAGGACTGTTGGTGCAGAGAATCCGGGAGGGAAATCTCTGAAATGAGGCAATGGCTACAAAGAAAGAAAAGGGCTTAAGAACACAAACCTGTTGGATGAGATAGAATGCTGGGGAGTACGTGATATCATGTTGTTTTGATTAAGCTTTTCCAAAATGATAGTAGACTTCACAGCTGTTCAAATGGTGATGTTCAACAACCTCTACAAGTCTGTTGGCAATAGAGGCAATGTAGTGTAACACACTTCCCAAATCTTTCACAAATACTGACAGAGTGAAAATACTTCTGCCTGCACATAGCCCCCCTTGCTGTGCCCAGAGAACACCAAAGGACATTTTCGTTTGTTTTTCTTTTGTTTGGCTGAGAAGATCACGGGAGGAGTGAAAGCTGATTTTGGCCTTTGCTTTGTTTTACTGGGCTGATGGGGCCCACCTCAGAGAGAGAGAGAGAAAGAGGAAAGGTAGCCAGCAAGGATGACTCGTCGTGGAAAATACTCATACCTACAGAGCACAGTTTACATTAGGATCCAATAGAACCTGGCAAATGACTCTGTCTCCAAGTTCTGCAGGGTGTTAGAGGAAGTTGTATAGTGTTCTGAAAGGTTCCGTGTCTATTGTTTTTGTGGTGTTAGCCCAACATTCCACAACACGCATGAATCAGTCATCGAGATGTCTTGTGTGCCAAGTTTTATGCTTGGCACACTGACTTTTGAGGTTAGTTAATTAAGATGAAGAAAAGAGCACTGTAATAACACAAAACTCAATCTTCCAAACCTTTATGTGAGCCACAGAAGAACCATGAAAAGGGCCTGTGTAATCCAAATGCTTTTTAATTTTTGCAAGAGCTTTCGGATGAATCAATTAAACGTGGGGGGAAATGTAGGACAAAGAGACCATCAAATTCATCCAGTGAAGGAGGCTGAATGAGCTATACACATAGATCAGCACCACAATAGGCATCAGCAGCAAGCCATAATTGGAAAGCAAGTGTAAACAGAATGCCTTGAGAGATGTTTGCCAATTATATCCAAACGATTTGAACATTAGTACTTCCATTCCTCCTCTCCCCTCCTCCATCACCAAGTTGTTACCTCCAAGATCCTAAGTATAGTGTTATATTTTTAGTTTAATTTAGTTCTTCAATTTCTGTGTGGTACAGTAAACTTGGTAGGGTATATTTCCTCCAGTGTGTAAAGATATCAAATTAGCTCTGTACATTATGTTGCTACCTAATACCAAGTGCTGCCAGAATCATATATTTTTTTTCCTGGTGAAAAATAAAGGAGGAAACGCCAGAAATGTCAAGTAAAATAAAACAACACTTATAGTTCCGGTAAACAACTTCATAAATAGAACCAGCTGCCAAAAACAAGAAGCTGTGAAGCAACTCAGGTAGGAGAAACACCAGGATCGGACTTGACATCCATTTCCTAAGAATGTGGTACGGGTGTGTTTGTGTAGCTATATATGTCCTTCTGCTTTGCTACGCTGTTGTTGAATACGCATGCCCAATATGGAATACATCTCCCCATGTTAAACAGTGGATGTGGCTCTTAATGAGACATGCCGCGTTATCACAGGATGTCTACGCCCAACACCACTGGAGAAATTATACTGTTTAGCCAGTATTGCTAAATACTGATAAATATCTGATATCCGTCAGGAAGTAGCAGCCAGCAATGAAAGGATCAAGGCATTGACATCTCCAGCCCATCCTCAGTTTGGATATCAGCCAACATGCCAATGACTTAAATCAAGAAACAGCTTCCTAAGATCTACAAGATACTCTCAGGAACACCTCAGCAAGCGAGAGTCCAAAAGTGGCAAGCTAAAACCTGAAAACTCAATCAGTGGCTGAGACCAGATGCGAAACTTTCTCCTGGGAACACAGAAGACAGGGTGACTTGGAAGATGCTGAACAGACTGCACCCTGGCACTACAAGATGCAGAGCCAACCTTAAGAAATAGGGCTACAATGTGGAGTCCACAACATGTGAGTGTGGAGAAGAGCAAACCACAGACCACCTATTACAATGCAGTCTGAGCCCTGCCACATGCACAATGGAGGACCTTCTTACATCAAAACCAGAAGCACTTGAAGTGGCCAGCTTCTGGTCAAAGGAAATTTAGTACAATGCTAAATTTTTAACTTTTGTTTGTGGTTCTTTACACATTATAGTTATATTCTCAACCTTAGCTGGCCCAGTAGAAGGTGTTTCTGCTAATTTTCTTTACTTCAACCATACTCTGACCTCTTTTTTAAGGTGGAATTGTCTGAACCACATTGCTGATTCAAGCCCATTAGTCTTGCGTGCTTGCTTTCTCATTTGCTATTTCTCTGTCCTGCATTTCTTCCTCTGGCTAAGGCTGCAATCTAATATACAATGTGAATACACTTTTTCCCCCGGACTGTGGTGGAGGCTCCTTCTTTGGAGGCTTTTAAGCACAGGCTGAATGGCCATCTGTCGGGGGTGCTTTGAATGCGATTTCCTGCTTCTTAGCAGGGGGTTGGACTGGATGGCCCATGAGGTCTCTTCCAACTCTACTATTCTATGATTCTATGATTCTATAATTGCTGGCCTCCCCTTTCTGCCTCCTCCAGGCCCTTGTTCTCATACCAGTGGCAAAGGCACAGGGGCTTCTGCCATCTTTGCCGTCCTCCCTCGCTTGCCTGCTCACTCACCGGCCAGGTCCTGGTTCTGCCATCACTGCTGTCTTTGTCTCCTGCACTCGCTCTCTCACTCACTCACCGGGCTCGATCCCAGCAGCGGCAGCAGAACCAGAACCCAGCCCAGTGAGTGAGTGAGAGAGTGAGGGAGGGCAGATGACTGAGAAAGCAAGGGTGAGTGACAAAGGTGTAGTGGCAGCAGAAGCAGGAGCCTGGCCGCTTCTTCCAGGCTCCTGCTTTGCCTTTGTTCCTTACCCTTGCCCTCACTCACTCACTCACCTGCCCTTCCTCGCTTTCTCACTCACCGGTGGGTCACGGCAGCAGAACCAGGACCAGGCCCGGTAAGTGAGCGAGGGAGGGTGGATGAGCAAGCGACGAAGGGTGGCCCTGAGCCTTGGATAATACGGAGTGTTGGATAAACAGAAGTCAGATAACTGAGACTCTACTGTATTGCGATGTTTTGGTGCTGAATTTGTAAATATAGTAATTACTACATGTTACTATGTATTGAACTGCTTTTTCTGTCAATTTGTTGTAAAACATGTTTTGGCGCTTAATTTGTAAAATAATAACGTAATTTAATTTTAATAGACTTTTCCTTAATCCCTCCTTATTATCCAACATTTTCACCTATCCAACATTCTGCCAGCCCGTTTATGTGGGATAAGCAAGATTCTACTGTAGCATATTTCTCCAATGCCTTATTTCCCTTGGGAATCTTAGGTCTACATTCTTTTTCTTGTTGGCAATATCCCCTTATGCTGGCATGATCACATTGGCAAAGTAAACCACAACTTTTATACAGCTAATTCAAACAGACCCACCATGAGCTCTGTACAAATAATCAGCTTTTTAGTGGCAGCTATAAAGCGAGCAAGATATAAGACATCATTGGGAACTGCCAATAGGGCAGTTTGGGTGGGCACTGTTAAGTTCCTCTTAATGTTTAGTTTCAAAGGTGGGTTGACTTTTTATACATCTGTCTAGAACAGGACAAGGAACCTTTCCATTTCCAGATGTGAGAAAGGAAACAGAAAATGCAAAGAACTCCTACAGCTGAGTGCCAAGATAAAGCCTATATAATTAGCTTTGTGCCCAAAGATTCACCCACAAGTATTTCTTTCACACAGCTGCTAGCATGAATGGATTCCCCACAACCACCACCACCTTCCCACTTATTCTTGCTACCATTTTGAAGTGTGCACTGGAATCACAGTTCAGCAAGCCAAATTGTTTACTATACCACATATACGTACTTGTTAGAAGACCCTTCGAACAAACTAATATTAACAATCATTATAACTAACTCAAAATTTCACAGTGCATTGATTTTGACTGAAATGTCTTATGTGCAAGTTACACAGCTTCTTTGTGAATGAAGCCAGTTATGTTCAGACACTGGCAACTTAACCTTGATACATGCCAAAAACAGGTAAGAATCACATCATCATAGGAAAAATAATATTTCCTTCCTCAGGAAAAAAGGAATAGTTAAAGCATTCTATCACATCCCACGTGACATTGGTTAACTTTAGGGAGCTAGCTACCATAAGCTTCAAGTGTGTACCCAAGCATTAAAAGCTGAAGAACTATGAGAGTGGAAGTAGATCAGCTTTGTTCCAAACAGGATATTTTGCCTTCTGAGGCAGAAAACCAAATGGCAAAAAAGTATCTTGTATCCAAAGCCAACTGAATTATTTTTACACCAGAGGCACAAAGACACAAAAGCAACACTCTCCATCTCTGTATCTCAATGATAAAACAACTCATAATTAAAAATATTTTCACGCCACCCCCATATTTTCCATTAGTACAACTATGTTCATGCTTCTCTTTTCTGGCTTTTAATGCTTAATGATAACACTTAAAACACCCTGCATGAATTTATTATTAGGATCAAATATGTTCCAAGAAATCATCCATAAGGGTTTCATCATTTATCAAATGCTGACCAATTGGATTTTTGGACCACCAATAATCAGATTCTACTGAATAATCTAGTTATCAATGAAGTATTGTTGAATAATGTGGCACATTCCAAATAATGCTGTTTTATGCAATTTTTCTAGTATGATCTTATTTATGGCAATTTCATTCAGGTGCTCTGTAGATGTGCTACACAGAAAATTATGAAACCATGCTTTATGTCCCTCAGAGGTATCATCATCATCTTTATTTGAACTGTATCTTTTTTAAAGATTGGAAGTTAAGATAGTTGCTTTATCTGCAAATTCAATATTAACGGTTTCACTTCAAAAAAAAAAATCCCCCAGAAGTGTTTGTGGGCCTCTCTAGGTCCTCTGGTGTAATTCTCTACTATGATTCTGGCCCAAGTATAATCGAAGTATAGAGTTCACTAGCATTCAGTTTCAGGTATCCACAGGAGCCTTGGAATATAACCTCTATAGCAGTGGTTCTCAACCTTTTTTTTTAACAGGGACCAGTTTGACCAGGGACTACTTGAAAAAAGACCACTTTGACCAGGAGCCGCTCTCCAACATTATTACCAAAAGGGTTACAAATCAACTTTTGGTCAACTTTAGATTCGGTTTGGTTATTTGGGGTGCAGATTCAGAAAATTGCATTGGATAGACCACATCAGCTCTAGTTTCTGATACAGAACATATGTCACCCAATAGTAGCCAACTGTTCAACCACAGAAACCCACATCTAATAATCTAGAGCTGATGTAGTCTATCCAATGCAATTTTCTGAATCAGCACCCCAAATAACCCCAGGAACAGGCCTAAAAACAAAGACACCAAGGTGCCCATGCTTCCAGGTACCACATAGAATGGCTCTGCTCAGTGGGAGGGAGGAAGAGGAGAAGCAGCAGTCAGGAGGCTTGTTATCATGCCTTTTGTGGGTAGTCAGCCTCTCTGCTCCTGAAATCCCCATTGCCTCAGCACTATAAGAAGATTTCACTCTCTTTGCAGTGGTGTGGTATCGGTGAGGCCGCGGACCATATTTTAGTGCTTGGGGACCACTAGTGGTCTATAGACCACAGGTTGGGAGCCACTGCTCTACAGATATGAGGGAAGTACTGCACAAATAAATAAAGAAATAATGAGATAAAAATAACACACACAATAAAATTTATTCAGCAAGACATCATTTTCATTTTATTTCAATCACGTCTTTATCAAGACCTTCTTATTTCCATTCAAACTATATAATTGTATAGAAGTCACTGGAGTTAACAAAGGCATCTGCAAATATAATGTAAAGTCTAAGTGACTCCAAGGTTTTCAAGCATAACAGAACCATACAACAACTTTAGCCATATGAAGTACATAAGAACCAGCCATAGCTTAGTGGCAAAACATATCCATAAAGGACATCTCAAGTTCAATATTTGGCACTTCCAATTAAAAGAATCAAATAGTTGGTGGAAAGAGCACTGTCTGAGACCCTAGAATTCCTCTGCGAGTAAGCAATACTAGACTAAATGGGTGCATAGTATCACTGTCTGGAAGGCAACCTGTGTCCTAAAACAATTTTATATGCACAGGTGTTTTAATTTCACCCCCTCTCTTTTGAACAGTAGGTCTCCCTGACTTATGCATTTGGTCAAATGTCTACAAACTCTACATGTTTGGATGTGGCCCGAGGTATTGATTTGGGAAAGAAGACCAAAAGTCTTTGAGGTTGGTTCTTTGTGCCACTGAGAGAGCAATTACATTTATTTGGCAAAATTAAGCACAAGTTTCTGTGCATTCATGTACCTTCAAGTCACCTGCCAACTTATGGTGACCCCATGGATTTTACAGAGGTTTTTTTTTTGGGCAAGCAATGCACACAGGTGGCCTTGCCACTTCTTTCCTGTGAAATGCCTACAACACTTGATATTTGTTGGCAGTCTTCCATCTAAGTGCTGACCAAAGCTGATCTTGCTTAGCTTCCAAGCTCAGACAGAATCTGGTGCCTTTAGGGTACTTAGCTCCCTGAGTTTCAAACATACAAGTGAAGTTCAAAAAAGCCCACAGTAGACTATTGTTCTTAAAAGCAATTACTTAATTACTTAAATCAACATCTACAGAATCACAAGGGCAACAGAAACTACCTTCACATACTTGAGAAATTAAAATGAACGAAGCAAGAAAAAAAAATGTCCCCAGAAGAGCTGAATTTGAAAGCCTCTATCATTCATAGCTTTTAAAGAGTTTCACGTAGCATTCTTATCTGAGCCAGTTAATATTTGTAAAGCTTAAGTATTTATTTCTAAAGAATATTTGGAGGAAATGTGAAGAACTCTTGAATCGGCCTGACATAATGAAAGGGCCATTACTTTATGAAAGTTCAGAGAAATTCAAGAGCATGAGATCATTCACATCAGAAACCATCTTGGGCCATTAATTTGTTTCTTGGACCTTTTTAAAAATACATTTTAGAAACAGTCACAGTGAGAATAGCATACCAGATAAAACTGGATTTAAGTTACTGCTATCTGAGAGAAAAACATATATTTCACATTGCAATACAGCAAAAACAAGTCTTACCTCCTACTCATGTTCTCATGAAATCAACCTATAATTCCACCTAAGTTATTAAACCAGAGTTTCAAGCACTGCACTTTAAGTAAAAACATGTTTCATTTTTGTGGTTATTTTTGTGTAACTTCATTAGGGAAGAATAATTTCTTTTCATTGAATGTATGTATAGTCAGTCAAATAGTAACAAAGAACCACTGGTTATACAATTCGTCAATAGACCCACAAGTGTTTTCTTGGTGAAAACTACAAATCATTTTGCATAGAGCAACATGCCTCATCCAGCCATAATTCATGGGAAGACAAAAGAAAAGTTTCTTGACACTTCAATAACTACTAGGATGGCCCACCAAAATCTATCAATTTTCCAATATAGCTCTTACATTTCCATTTGTTTCACACTTGCCAGTCATCTGTACATTTATGCACACTTAGGTTCTGTGCAAAATATTTCATATATTGGTTTGTGTGATTTTATTGAATCTTTTAAACATACTAAAAATTACAGAGATCACAAACAAAGAAATAATAAGAAACTGAATATGTTAAAATAAACATCCAATAATATAGAGGGGAAAAGTAGAAACAAAAAAAGAAGGAAAAAGAGAATGAAAAGTGACTTCCCATTTTAAATTCTGTGGTTATATTTATATAGTTATTTATGCCTGTCTCAACACAATTTCTACATAATTTTTTCTTTCAATAATCTTTTTAAAAATCAACAAAATCAAACATTGCAAAAGTTCTGTAACACTGCAAAAGTTACCAGTCTTAGAGAAATATCACTTTTCTCTTAACAAATTAGATAATGTGTCCATTTTTGCTAAATCTATCAGTTTCATCAGCCATTCCTTTATGGAAGACAATGCTGAATTCTTCCTTTTGTGCATATTACAGTCTTGCTGCCATTGACATACAATATTGTAATCTTCCATGACTTTGGACCTTTTCACATTGGCTATTAGATTCACCACACATTGTGTCAAATCCGTGGGGTCCCAGCAACGAGGGTGGAGAACCCGTTGCCCCATGTCGCACATTGCCCAGCTCACCACAAGACCCATTCCACAGGGGAAGTGTCCCCTGCCCAGCTTCCCCCCATCGTTTCAAAGGCAACACAAGAAGCCTCGCCTGTTTCCACAGGGCAGCATGCACCACTTCTTTGCCCCTTTCGCCCCGCTGGAAGTAGATGTGTGTCGTGTAATGGGCTATATGTTGAAAGAGGTGAGGATGCGGCGTACTATGGGCAAATAAGTGATTATGATGTTACTGTTTCCAGATGCGCATCCATCAGTCCTGGGAGGAAAAGTTCCAGATTGAACAAAATATGTACTAAACTGCAAAATCTTCTGCATCAACATGTTCATTAGAATCCATTAATATTATTATTATTATTATTGATACAAAGACATAGTATGATACAGAAAAAGAGATATACATGCTAGATTTCGCATCACAAAATCACAAGTCGACTGTGTGATGTATTTTTGGATGATGCGTGCAGATCCCAGTAAGGTGGCCTTTTGCAGTTGACAGATAGTAATTTTGTCAATGTTTATTGTTTCCAAATGCCAGCTGGGATCTTTTGGCACTGCACCCAGTGTGCAGATTACCACCGGGACCACCTGTACTGGTTTATGCCAGAGCCTTTGCAGTTTGATTTTGATAACAGCTGTGTTTTCCTGTTGTTTTTTGTCAATCCGACTGTCACCTGGTATGACGAAACCAATAATCCAAACTTTTTTCTTTTCCACAACCGTGAGGTCTGGTGTGTTGTGTTCCAAAACTTTGTCAGTCTGGATTCGAAAGTCCCACACTATCTTTGTGTGCTCATTTTCCACTACCTTTGAAGGTTTGTGATCCCACCAGCTCTTTACTGCTGGCAGGTGGTGCTTGTGACATTATTATTATTATTATTATTATTATTATTATTATTATTATTATTATTATTATTTTGCTTTTTCACATGTCCAGCACATACAATAAAATATCCCTTCAGGTTGTTCACATTTGCAATATGCACGTTATACATTCTGGACAATATCTCTGGGATCCATCTCATCCCTAGAAAACCCTGTGATATGTTTGCCTCAAGGCTGCCATGAGTCAGAAACAACGTGAAGGCACACAACAGAAAGAATACTACAATATATTGATCAGAGGTTCTCATTTCAAATATTTTGGACATCAACTTCCCAAATTCCTGGTTGAAGTGTCTGAGCATTGAAAGTTAAAACATATGGAGGACTAACAGTTTAAAACATTGTGTTAGACTGTATAGTATGCTGTTGCTTCATTTAGAGACCACCTACACTACAGAATTATAGCTGTTTAGTACCACTTTAGGGGCCATAAAGGTGGATTCTTTGGGATCCTCGAATTTGTAGTTTGTTGTGGCACCAAAGCTCTCTGACAGGCAAGTGCAAATGTCTTACAATAGTACAAATCCCAGAATTCCATAGCACTGAACCATGGCAGCCTAGCAGCTCTTAGGAATTCTGGGAGTTGGAGTCCAAAACACCTGGAGGGCTGAAGTTTGCCCATGCCTGAGCTAGCTCTAGGTTGGTTTACCTCTGCTATGTTATTATCCAGAATTAACAACACCAAAAGCAACTGAACACTAGCCTTTGAAATGCTTGCAAAGCCAAGGTTTCCACAGTAAATAAAAGACTTCCAGTGCAAATGAAGGTAATTGACTATGTTGGACAATTATAATGTGGGGCAAAGCCAAGGTTTCCACTGCCAATAAAGGGCTTCCTGTTTGAATTAAGTCAATTGACTACATTAGTCAATCACACAGTTAATACAGTTCATGACTTTTTTAATTTAATTTTTCCAGGGGTGAAGTAGGAAACGAAATAAAATGGATGGGAGACCTGCTTTCTTTGGGCTGCCTTTGCTTATCCTTGCAATAAGTCCAACAAGAAATAAAGAGGAAGAGGAGGGGGTCTCTTGAACTGATGAGTCCATAGCCAATTCCCAAATGGAGAAAAGAAGGAAACTAAAGAGGTGAAAAAGAATATAAACAGTAAATGAGCCCATCCAGTAAGTTGGACAGAATGATTCAGCTCATTTGGATGACAAAGGGTGACTAGTTTCCTTTATCTGCCTGTTTAGTATTCAGTCGGGATGTTTACAGTTCTTGTCCATTTCATTGTGGCTTGGTGTTGCAAAGGATGGGAGGGTTATTTTGGCTCCTGTTCAGGCAGGTTGAATCTATAGACACCTGCTGAGCTCAACTTCGTTTTACTAAACAGAAAACAACTAATTAGGTGTTAATTGACTTAACAAACACAGTACTGTGCTCATCTATGTTTGGGTAACTAGAGCAGCTGTGTGGCTACATAGAATTGTCCCTTTGACAATTCTGAAAAGTGAGTGGAATACACAAACAGCATGTCTTTATAGTGATATTTGTAAAGAGGAGAACACTGGAAAGATGAGATTTAATGACAAAACAGTTTATTTACGAAGCTTTGCTTTCCTGCACATTTCAGAAAGAAATCAGTAGACATTGTAACTATAAAGGGGGTATAGAAGTTCATGGGAGAATGATAAAACTTATTTAAGCTCCTAAGAAAAGGAAAGATTAGTTTGTTTCAATATGGTAGAGATTTCAAATGATGGCTATTCTGGAAGGATTAAAAAAATATTTTGTAAAATTGTGTAGCTGGAAAGCAACTCAGCCAGTATTGGCAATATTGAGTTTTCTGATGCCAACAAGGAAGGAGACAATGCTAGTTTTATAAGCACTGTTGCGGTTTTTCAAACTTTTGTGTGGGTATTTATGTACATATTTTAGTATTTGGTTAATAAGTACATGCTGTTCCACTGTTATCCCTTCATAGGATGGCCAAAGCCAAGCCTGGAACACTGGTTAGAAGGGGGATTCTGCATTTTTACCACCACTCGCTCCTATTCCTGAGTGGATATCTTTTTTCACATTCTTTATGGATTTTCACGACTTTGCAGAATGACTCCCACATGAAAAAACATTACATGGCAGAAACAAATAAAAGTTAATGTGAAGAAAGTAGAGAGAAAAATGGCTGTATGAAAGGAGTGAGGTCAAGGGAAAATAGAAAAACTGTTGAAAAAATGATATTTGTAACATTTCCAAAGATGTGGAGAGTTATTGGAAAGATAAATTATAACATTTAACAGAAAATTAGTTGCTTAAGTATTAACATTTCAACTTGTGATATGGCCTGTTATATTCAAAGGTGGGATAAAATATGACTACAGAGTGAAAACAATTAGGAACCTAGACAGGGGAGGTGTATATTCAAGCTCACTTTCTTAATTGCAATTTGTTTCCAACATTTTAAATTTACACTCTTATTTAATTTGTCATTGACACTTACACATGTATACAAAATTAAGCAGCGGTGGAAGGAAATTGAAACAACTCATGATAATTTAGAGTCTGCAAAACTGATATGCACTTTCACATTTATTAGTAATTTAAATTTCTCTGAAAATCATATTTCTTAAAGGCATGAAAAAGAAAGAGAATTTAACACCTGTGGTACATATTCATGAAATAACAAAACTATTCAGCACTATTACAAGGTTAGTCCTCAACAGAGGCGGCCCAACCATAAGGCGAAATAGGCACTTGCCTGTGGTGCCATCGTCCCGGGGGCGCCATCGTCCTGGGAGGAGGGCACCACTCTCCACCTCCTTCTCTTTCGGGCCTTCCGGCGGCCGCGCTGGGCCTCCCGGTGCCCGTGCTGGGCCTTCCGGCCGGCGCGGACCCACCTTCGCACCACGCGAGCCCACCTTTGGGGCCTTCAGAGATTGTGAGGTCTGTAGGAACTTGGAAGCTAGGTATGTGGGGTTTATATATCTGTAGAAGGCCCAGGGTGGGAGAAAGAACTTTTCTTTGAAGCAGGTGTGAATGTTGTAATTAATCACCTTGATTAGCATTTAATGGCCCTGTGGCTTCAAGGCCTGGCTTCTTCTTGCCTGGGAGAATCTTTTTTTGGGAGGAGTAATTTGATGTTTTATAGGCTTTTCCTTTATCCTTCCTTATTATCCAACATTTTCGCTTATCCAACGCTTTTATTTTTCAGTGATTGGTTGGGGGGGACGCCAAAATTCTGTTTGCCTACACTTGAAAAATACCTAGGGCCGGCTCTGGTCCTCAACAGACTATTACTTTCAGTTCTTCTACAATTATGAGGTTTGTGTTTTATTTTATACTAGCTTGGGTACCCGGCGGTGGCCAGGTTATTTGAAAAGGGCCTTGTTTGTTTTTGGGTGTGATGTCATATCAGTTTGGTCATGTGTTACATTATGTCTTAGAAAAAACTCAGTCTTTGCTTTAGTTTGTAATGAATGCTCCCATTAGAAAATGTATAATGATGTGAGTGAACTACAATTCCCAAAATCATGGGTCAATCCTCTCGAAACTCTTCCAGTATTCACAGTTGGCCATGTTAGGTCTGTATGCCAAGTTGGGTCCAGATCCGTCATCAGATGGGTTGAACTATAACTCCTGGATGTCAAGGTCAATCACCCTCCCCCAAACCTTATCAGTATGCAAATTTGGCCATGCTGGGTCTCTGTGCCAAGTGAGTTCCAGGTACATCATGGTAGGTTAACTTGCAGATGAACTGTACATCCCAGTCCCTACAACTCCTAAAAATCATGCTGAATTCTCCTCAAACCCGTCTTTCTAGTATGTTCAGTTGCTGATCAATTCTTTTGTTTGCTGTGTGCCATAGGAAAGGGTAGGAAAGGGTTAAGGGAGATGCAGTGGGTGGGGTCATGCAAATAGGGAGAGAAAGGAACACTGGGATCTGCTTGCTGTAATCGGGAATGTCCTGGGCGGGAGTGACTTGGTGGCTCCTCAGTACTGGGAACTATAGCCTTTTCTGGAGGCCGGAGGCTGTCAGTGTGAGCGGACACCCGTACCACAAACACACCTACAGATTTTCACTTTTATTATGTGTACAGATGAAAATTAGCATTTATACCTAATCAGAGAGATATATCAAATTTTATAATTGAAAACACAATTTATAATATCGCAAAACAGCTAGAGTGCTCAGCAGTCAATAGTCATGCATTATAAAATATAGGTCTTAGGTTCCATCTACAATTACTGAAACAATCTGAAGTCCTCCAGATTTGCCCTGGATGCCACATAAGAGCATCCTAGGAGTCCTTTGGTGTCCAGACAGGATGACAGTGGGTTGGGAGCATCACTTTTTCACTGGCCTCAAGCAGCTCCCTGGCAGAGACTTGCTAACGAAATGACTTCTGGTGAGGTCACAACAAGGCACACAGCCATCATAAGCAACGTCACTAGTAAGGCTCTATTGAGGAACTGAGGTGGATCTATTTGACATGTGGACACAGAGTCAGGCCAAATCCAGCTTGTTCCAGCTATTCACATCTCAAAAACACTGGGATCACACCTAGACACTCGGAAGTAAATTTCAGTTCCCCTTGTGTTTGATTAACAGCATTTCTTCTGCAAAACCACCCGTACATCATGTGGACTCCCCACAGCAATTGCCAAGTGAGTCCGCTTTATTTGGCCCATGTAGACATGATCTGCAACAACATCCAAAGCAAAAGTAGTTTCTAATAATATCTAGCGGCTAACAGAACTGCCTTGTCACAGAAGTCTAGCAGTAGAGTGATCTCATGGGTATCTTTCTAATTCCCTCTCTTTAGGGTTTTTTTTTTTTTTGGTATATTGCAACATACACGCTTTTTATGGTATTGCTATACCCAGTGATTCTTAATATTGTTCAGCATAAATCTAATATGTTCAATACACATCAACATAACATGGTGGCATGCTAGCTTTTGCCTAACAGTGCTCTGATACAGAGGAAATGCTTCACACAGCGATCTCTGGTCAGAAGAGTAAGGGACCAGTGATATTGCCCCCCAGAAATAAAATGGAAAACAGTAATATATATATATGAAAATCCTAAAATCCCCCTCCTAGCAGTAAAATCACAATCTACTGACAACTGATCACATGTGTAGGGGTGAAACCAGTCCCCCTGCCTACATATGAAAAGGCTGTTCTCAAAAGCAAAAACTGCTGCAATATTTTAAAGTCAATTTAAAAGAAGCTTTATACACACTTGTAACAATGATGTATTACTCTGTGACACCAAGAGTTATGAGTAAACTGGCATAGAAACTAGTTTTCTTATCTAGAGTATTTCTTAAAACAAGTCTCTAAGGGACTTGTTCTGAAGAACAACTCAAACAAAAAACAAAACAAAAAATGGAAATAATGTATTATCTCTAATTTATTTTAATAAGAACAATAAAGCTATGGTCTATAATAAAGCAATCCTACTACTTTTGAAGAGCATGAACATTCCCAGCCAGTTGGCACAACAAAACAATAGAAAAAAGTTGTCTTATTGGTACCATATTGACTGTAATATAAGTGAAACCGCTACAGAGCAGCAGGTGTCATCATGAACAAACTATTGCATTAATTTCCCAAGCAAGCAAATGCTGCTCAAAATTCTACAACAAAGACATTAACCATGTATGGAGCAAGAAATGTAGGAAGTTCAAGATGGATTCCAAGGGAAAAGGCATTAAGGATCATACAACAAACATATATTGGATAAAGCATATGTTTGTTGTACCAAAGCTTTATAAATTATATTAAAGCCTTTGATTGTGTGGCTCATGAAAAACTATAGACCTCTGTTAAAGAAATTGGCGTGTATAACATGATTTTCTTAATGCATCATTTGTACTCAGGACAAGAGACCACTATCAGGACAAAATATTAAAAACTAAATGTTTTCTGATTCACAAGGTCAGACAAGGCTGCATCATCCTTTCAGTTCAACTTGTATGCCAAAAATATCACATGTACAGTAAAATTAGTTTCAGAAGAAAGAGGCATTGAAAATTGGAGGAAAGAACATCAACAATTTAAGATATGCAGATGACACCATATTACTAGCAGAAAATAGCTAGGACAATTACTGAGGAAAGGCAAGGACTTGGCCACAAATGATTTACATACTTTAAAAATAGATGATAATGGCACTGATTTTTCATACCTTAGTTCACTCATTAATCGAAAGAGTGACTGCAGTCAAGAAATGTCCATGTATAGTTGTGAGAGCTAGAAAGCGATGAAAATGGATAGGAAAAAAAATCAACTCACTTGAAAGGTGGTGCTGGAGATGACTTCTAAAGATATCTTGGACTGCAAAAAAGAGAAGAGCACATCAAGTCTGAACACCCCCTAGAAGCTATGAAGACTAAACTGATGTTGTTGTACTTTAGCCATATCATGAGAAGACGTGACTCACTAGAAAAGGTAATAATGCCTGGTAAGATAGAAAGCAACAGGAAAAGAGGAAGGCCTCATTCCAGATGGATAAACTCAGTCAAGGAAGTCATGTGCAAGACCTGAGCAAGGCTGTTATTGATAGAGTTATTGGAAGTCTCTCATTCATTGGGTCAACATGAGTCAAAGTTGACTTGATGGCAGGTATTATTAACCACAACAATTACCGTTGTTTCTCTTTTATCTGACACACTGAAGGAGAGGTTATTATACAGTCAGCTGGTATCAATTGGTTCCTCTGTATCCACAAGTTCAACCATCTACAGCTTTAAAATATTCCCTCCCCAAAATATCTAAAAAGCAAACTTAACTTTTGATATTTTATATAACAGACTCCATTTTACTTTACTTTATATAAATGGAGTTGAGCATCCACATATTTTGATATCCACAGTGGGTCCTGGCACCGAATCCCTGTGGATACTAAGGACTCACTGTTCTCCACTTCTTTGAACTTGCCCTTATTCTTAATTTTAAAAGTACCTAGAACAGACACGTTTTGTCACAGTCTCCCATGCCTCCAATTAAATCTAAGCACAACTTCATCTACTAATCAAAGCTACCAGCAGTCAGCGCAGCGTATTTGGGCAGAAAATGAAGCTTGATTCAGCTATCACATCCTGCCTTTATGCTATTCTCACACCCTTTGCTAATCCATCACAAAGAATCAGGCAATGAAGACACTGGGAGTTCTTAAGAACTCTTTTGAAAGAGATTAAACAGACTCCACATTGGATTAGATGCCTGACACTTTTAGTTTCCGTTACATTTTGTATGCTCCCACAGTGCGCAAACCTGTTCCAAACAACGTATTCTAATGCAGATTTCCTTGACTCCCTCCAGGATTTCAGAGCATGTAAGCCCCCGCGCTGCAGGAAATTCTATTATTAAGCTATCTTCACATCGCAGGGGCAGTGTGATATGCCAAACAGCCATCTCAAGGATACGGGGTTATAACAGGGGTGAAGTGGGCAGAGCTTTGGCTTAATGAAAAGGCCAACTTTCATCTCAGGGTCCCAGTAAGCAGGGCCTCCTGGTGAAGTGTTTGAACATTCCAGAGCATTCCCCAATTATACACAAGCACACTTGTTTCAGAGAAAGAAGAAACAGAAGAATTTCACTTTGGAGCAAACACACTGATGAAGAGGGTGTCATCTGTTATGTCAGATCAGGCTGGGCGAAGACAAATAATATACCGAAAAAATAAGCCTATAAAATATTCTACTCCTCACTAAAACTATTTTTCTAATGTAGAAAAAGGAAGGTCAAGGGTATTTCCAACAAAAATATGTATTTTCTGCTTTCCTCGCCATATTTCACAGGAGAGGAACAAAAACGACTCATAAGAAATCATTCAAAAGCATGAGACCGTACCAAAAACCGCTACACTGGAATAGTATAATGATGAGAAACACCCTATCTCCTGCATACTAAAAAGGAACAGGAAGAAGTTTTGCTTTCAGCTCAGTAATTACAAAAGTTCTTTCGAGGGAGGTTGGTGTCTGGCACTGTTTTACACTACCTTATTTTTATTGGCAATCAAGATGCAAGGGGCTTACAGAGGAAAAGAAGGGTCTTTTTGTTGGTTTGAATTTGTTTGCTTATTTGTTTGGTTTTACTTAGGTGTCAGGCTTACTTCAAAGGACCAGTCTGAACGCAGATCAAAGACAGCTGCTCTCAAACACAATCTTTATTGAAGAATACATGACTTTGGAAAAGTCGAGAATGACCTAATGTTTACATACATCTAATTTTATCACTTCTGATGCAACGTAATATCACACGCAAATATCATCATCAAACCCCACCTTCTGGATCACATTTCCACCAAGGTTTCTATCCCCCCCACACTACAGCAATTATAATTGTTTATACTTTCACCCCTGAGTTCCCAGGCTCATTTTATCTTCTCCCGCCAGGTGCTCGCATGTTTATGTTATGAAGCCAGATTCAGGGCTTGGAAATTCAGCCCTGGGATCTGGCTGCATGACATGGCGCCCCCGTTTTCTTCGTCCTCCTCTTCGGTTCTTCTTTCACCATAGTCCTGAAACAAATCAAACAATAACTCTATGGGTCCATTTTGTCTAAAGTCCCCATATATTTTTTCAGCAAGCTGCGATGGAAGACTGGGTGTATTTTCCCTAAACTTTTTGGCAATGCCAATTGGAAAGTCACTTCATTGATAACACCCTGTATTCTGAATGGTCCAATATATTTGGGGCCCAGTTTTCTTGAAGGTAACCCCAATTTGATGTTTTGGGTACTTAACCACACTAGATCTCCTTTATCTAATTTATCGCCTTCCACCCTCTTTCTGTCTGCGAACGTTTTATACTTTTTGTGTGCTTCTTTTAACGAAGCAGTCACTTGATTCCAACATTCTATCATTTGCGTTTTCCATTTCCCTGCCTCTGTTCCTTCATTTTCTGTCCACCTCGGCAATTGGGGTAAAGGTTGTATTTCATACCCGTAAACTACTTCAAAGGGGGTTTTGTTTGTTGCTGAATGTATAGTTGAATTAAAGGCTAGTTCCGCAAACGCCAACCACCTAGACCAGTCATTTTGTCTCATGTTAGAGTACATTCGAAGGAACTGCCCAAGCGTTTGCTGAGTACGTTCTACCGCCCCGTTTGTCATGGGGTGAAAAGCAGAACTTAAACTCCTTTCTGCTCCTAGCATTTCCAAGAATTTTTCCCAAAATTTTGCTGTGAATTGTACTCCTCTGTCACTGACTACTCTACTTGGACATCCATGTAATTTGTAAATATGGTTTATGTACAATTCAGCTAGTTTCTCAGCCGATGGTAGCTTCGTCAGTGCTATAAAGTGGGCCTGTTTAGAAAACAGGTCTAATACTGTCCAAATATAACGATGTCCTTTGCTGACTGGCAGTTCTCCCACAAAGTCCATAGCTACACATTCCCAAGGCCTGGTAGGTTCCGCTACTGTCTGTAACAATCCCATAGGCTTCCCTCCTCCCGATTTATTTCTGGCACAATCATCACATTGGACAACATGATTCTTTATGTCCTTCCTCATTCCTGGCCACCAACAATGTTTTGCTATTGCCTTTGTTGTTTTGGTAATTCCTGTATGACCAGCGCTCTGGTTGTTGTGAAAACGATGCAGAATCTTAATCCTTAATATTGCTGGGATATACAGTTTCTTGTTTACAAACCAAAATCCCCCCTTCTGGTCCCCCTTTTCTGCGTTGGACGTGATCCATTGATCTCCTTTATAAGACTGTTTTAGTTCATTTCCCCAGTTATCTTCCCCGCCGAGTTCGACAAAAGCCGTGTCCTCCTTTTGGGTTTGTGCTCTTGTCCTGACAGCTAAGCCCCATTGTTTGTCAGAGAATATTGTCCCCTCCTTTGCTGTGGTTAGGCCTTCGTGTTGAGGCATGCGTGAAAGAGCATCTGCCAAGACATTCTGTTTCCCTTGAAAAAACTTTAATTGGAAATCGAATCTGCTGAAGTATTGCGCCCATCTGATTTGTTTGGGGGACAATTTTCTAGGAGACTTTAAATACTGGAGATTCTTATGGTCAGACCAAATTTCGAATGGGATTCCGCTTCCTTCGAGGAAGTGTCGCCAGCATTCTAAGGCTTTTAATATGGCTAATGCCTCTTTTTCCCATATTGGCCAACTTTTTTCAGTTTCGCTGAACTTCCGTGACAAATATCCACAGGGTTTTAAGTTCCCATTTTGATCCTTTTGCAATAGCACTGCCCCGTACGCACAGTCTGAGGCATCGCAATGGATTATGAAAGGGCTTCTGATATCAGGGTGTTTTAGGATGGGTCCTTCAGTGAAGCATTCTTTTAAGGTCTCGAATGCCTTTTGGCATTCTGGCGTCCAACTCAGTTTGGCGCCGGGAGCTTTCACTTTTGCTGTCTCCCCTTTCCCTTTTGTTTTTAAAAGTTCTGTAAGGGGTGCGGTTATTTGTGCAAAGCCTTTTATGAAGGGTCTGTAAAAATTTGCAAACCCCAGAAATGATTGTAATTGCCTCCTTGTTTGAGGCACTCCCCATTCTTTCACATCTGCTACTTTAGCTGGATCCATAGCTAACCCTTCTGGAGACATCCGATATCCCAGAAAGTCAATTTGAGTTTTATTAAATTCACATTTGGACAGTTTTGCGTACAGCTTTGCTTCTCTTAGTCTCTGCAAAACTTCCCGGACCAATTTTACGTGCTTTTCCTTATCTTCAGAAATGATCAAGATATCATCAAGGAATATGAACACCCCTCTGTACAATAACGGGTGTAGTATTTCATTTATAAGCTGCATAAAGCAGCCGCTTCCATTTTTTAACCCGAAAGGCAAAATTTCGTATTCAAAATGGCCGAATGCGCAGGAAAATGCGGTTTTCCAAGTATCCTCCGGTTTGATCCTTAATTTATGATACGCTTCAATTAAATCCAGTTTAGTAAATATGCTCCCTTTCTTCAATACGGTAATTAGATCCTTGACTAAGGGCATAGGGTATTTATTGTCCTTGGTAATTGCGTTTAAATTTCGATAATCAATGCACAATCTTAGGGAATTGTCTTTCTTTCTCCTAAATAACACTGGAGCCCCGAGAGGAGAATTAGATGGCTTAATGAAGCCTCGAGCCAGGTTTTTATCAATGTATTTTCTCAATTCCTCCTTCTCTTGCACAGACATGGGATACACTTTTGGTTTTGGTAAGTCTGCTCCTGGGGTTATTTCAATCCCTACTTCTATATTTCTTTTGGGAGGCAATTTACTGGCCTCTTTCTGATTGAAAACATCCGCAAAGTCTCTGTATTCAGGTGGCAATAGCTGTGGGTCTATTTCCCCTGCTTCGTCTTCCTCGTCCTCCTCTTCTGCAATTTTGCTTATCTCCCATTGCATCTGCTGTTCTTTAAATGCTAAGCTTTTTCCTCTCCAATCTACTTCAGGATTTGCTTGTTCGAGCCATGGTATCCCCAATATTACATGGTATGTGGCAATAGGGGCTATCACAAAGGATACTCTTCCTCCCCATTTGCCTATTTTGCATGGAACTCCCCGTAATTCCTTTGTAGATACTTCCCCAGCAGCGACTGATCCATCTAGCTGCGAAAATGCAATTGGGGAGTCAAGTGCCATCTGCTAGCATTTCAGCGCTCCTGCTAATTCTGGGGTTATAATGTTCCTAGAACACCCGCAGTCTATAAACGCCTTGCAGGTGGCCCGATTTTCTAGCCCCGAGAGGCAAATTGGTACTACTATCATGCGTTTGTCCCGACTCACCAATCTTTCCGAAGATTCTGGGGTCTGCACCTCCTCCTCCGCACGCCTCCCGGTTGCTGGCTTGGGCTTTGGGGCTTTTGGCGGCTCCCCCTTCCGGGCCCAGCATTCCGCTGCTCGGTGGCCCGTCTTCCCACATACAAAGCATCCCTGTTTAGGTTTGTTGTCGTCTCCTCTGGAGGGAATCCCCGGCCTCCCTCCGGGTCTTTCTTGCTTCCTCGTTTCTCCTCGACCTCTCGCCACCGGTCTTTGCTGGCCGCTGCTGCTCCTGAAACGCTTTACTTGTGCCAGGGTAGATTCGACGCGCCCCGCTAGTTGGATCCATCCCTGGAGCGTCTCGGGGTCGTCTCTGTGCGCTGCCCAGCTGAAAATCTCGGGGCGTAGTCCCTCTTTAAATAGTTCCACTTTGGTTACTTCAGACCACTCCGGTACCCTTTCCGCGAGGTGGAGGAATTCCTCTGCGTACTCGGGCACCGTTTTGTCCCTCTGTTTTATTCCTTTCAGCTGGTCTCGAGCCCTCAATTGCTCTAGCCGGTCTCTGAACCGGTTCTCCAGTGCGGCGAGGAAGCGGGGCACTGACCTCAGGCATGGGTCGCGTCTGGCATGCAATTGCACATACCAGCTGGCTGCTCCTCGCTTTAGTGTGTTGCCGATGGCTCGAACCCTGCTTGCTTCGGAGGGAAATGTGTGTGCGTTGTCTTCCATGTATCCTCTAATGCTAATTAGAAAAAAGTTCAGTTCCTCTGATTCCCCTCCGTATTCCAGCTTGAGATCTTCCCTTCTAGGCATCCATTCTGCAGCCCTTTGATATTGTCTGGGCGGCATGGGGAAGGGTTGCATCAGGTTTCCTCGGGTGGCTCCTTGGAACACGCCGCGCCCCACTCCGGTGGTCATTCTGCGCGGCTCCTGGAAGTCTGCCGCCGCTGTTGGCTCTTCCGCCCATCCGCATACTGGCCTAGCTGTAGCCCCCTCATCTCGCCTTTCCTCGTCGTACGGCACATCCTCCTCCTCTTCCTGGACCCCCCGCTCCTCTCCGCCTTCGTCTGCGAATCCACTGGACCCGATCCCTGGCCCCAGTGGCCTTTCCACCCCGACGCCCATTCGGGGGGTTGGGAGCTCTGTTGGAGACGGCGGCCTCAGGGTCCCCAGGGCTCGCTGACGCTCCACTTCTCGCGCCATGCTGTCCCGGAACTGCAGCTCCTGCCAGTATTCCTCATCTCCCTCGTCCCTTGCCGCCACGGGGCTCTGCGTTGACGCCCGCTGGCCCCTCTGGCTCCAATCTCCTTCTTTGCTTGGTTCTCTCTCGGCGCCATATCGGCTGGCCTCCTTCTGGAGATTCTCTTCCAATAATGGCACCAATCTCCCCACGGTTTCCGACAGCCTGGATAAATTAGTTTCCAGGATGGATAACCGCAGGGCCACGGTCTCCGGCATACTTCCTCCAGATCCCCAACTGGTTTCTGCAGCTGCAGAGACGCCTCTTCCGAGCCTGGGAATTCTCTGGGTCACGCCGTTCGGCTTGGGGTACCCCGTAGAGGAAGCTATGGCTTGCAGCGTCTCTTCTCTCTTCGGCCGGGCCCCTTGCAAAGGCCTCTCTGCCTCATTTGGGCTTTGGTCTTCTTCCTCGCTCATTATCACTTCACTGCGAATTCCGCAGGAGGGTGAGAAATGGGATTCTCGACTTTAATGTCAGGCTTACTTCAAAGGACCAGTCTGAACGCAGATCAAAGACAGCTGCTCTCAAACACAATCTTTATTGAAGAATACATGACTTTGGAAAAGTCGAGAATGACCTAATGTTTACATACATCTAATTTTATCACTTCTGATGCAACGTAATATCACACGCAAATATCATCATCAAACCCCACCTTCTGGATCACATTTCCACCAAGGTTTCTATCCCCCCCACACTACAGCAATTATAATTGTTTATACTTTCACCCCTGAGTTCCCAGGCTCATTTTATCTTCTCCCGCCAGGTGCTCGCATGTTTATGTTATGAAGCCAGATTCAGGGCTTGGAAATTCAGCCCTGGGATCTGGCTGCATGACACTTAGGCTTGTACTGCTAGACCTTTAAGAGAAACTAGGTACAGTTGTTTTGGGAGTAATCCTCATTGTTTTTGTTTGCCTGTTTGCTTGCTTGCTTGCTTCTTTCCCCTTTACACATGTTTTTTTCCAAGAAAAAGTAATCAATTTCTGTTCACTAAACCCTATACGGTTTAGGACCCACCTACCTTTGTGACCATGTTTCCCCCTATGAACCTGCATGATCTCTTTGATCATCTGGGGAGGCCCTTCTCTTGTTCCCACCTCCATCACAAACTCAGTTTGTCAGAATGAGGGAGCGGGCCTTTTCGGTAGTGGCCCCCTGGATTTGGAACTTCCTTCCTAGGGAGATAAGGCAAGCACCCACCCTAACATCTTTTAAAAAGGAATTTAAAACTTTGCTCTTCCAGTGTGCTTTTAGATTATTATTATTATTATTATTATTATTATTATTATTATTATTATTATTATACCCCGCCCCATCTCCCCGAGGGGACTCAGGGCAGCTTACATGGGGCCAAGCCCAGGCAACAAGCAATATAAAACTCAGCAATAAAAACAAATCATAAACAAATAAAATCACATATACAGTAGAGTCTCACTTATCCAAGCCTCGCTTATCCAAGCTTCTGGATTATCCAAGCCATTTTTGTAGTCAATGTTTTCAATATATCATTATATTTTGGTGCTAAATTTGTAAATACAGTAATTACAACATAACATTACTGTGTATTGAACTACTTTTTCTGTCAAATTTGTTGTATAACATGATGTTTTGGTGCTTAATTTGTAAAATCATAACCTAATTTGATGTTTAATAGGCTTTTCCTTAATCCCTCCTTATTATCCAAGATATTTGCTTATCCAAGCTTCTGCCGGCCCGTTTAGCTTGGATAAATGAGACTCTACTGTACCAATAAACAATAAGCACACTTTGATAAAAACCTAGGTTGGCTCCTAAAAAGGGTAGTGGGCCAGAAAAGTGCAAATAGTTTTATACAGTACAGAATAGGAAAGAGGTAGGTACCAGGGACTATTATCCCATTAAGGTGCTGGAGGAGGCATACACCTAGTCCCCATGATTTAAAAAAAAACTCAATCTAAACGAATGCATTATACGTCACACTTTATTCTACCCTATCCTAGAATTAACTTGATGTCTTACCTCACTCCAGTGTTTGAAAATGTCTGAGCACTTTGTCCTCTCCGCCCCCAAATGGCACCATAAAATACACAGCTGCACTTTCGTTTAGACCGCTTTCCCATTTTACTCCATTCTCCTAAATGGTGAACTTTTTATGTCATTATTCCATGTTTTAAATTGGTTTTTATTGTTATTGTATTGCTATTGTATTGCATTATCTGATTTTAGTTGAAGATGCTGTTTCTATTTGTTTTTACTTTGTTTTATTAGTTTTCAGGCTTGGCCCTGTGTGATGGCACGCCGGGGTTGAAGGGAAACTATAATGTCTGGCTATTCCCAGTGGATATTTGTATACCCTCTAATGTACTTCAGTTCTTTAAAATAAAGACTCTTGAGGCAAGATAAAGTTAACCAAAATAAGTTTCCTAGAAATAAAAGGCAAAGTTAACTTCATTCAGGGTTCTTGAAAGGCGAATCAATAATAATACAGTAGAGTCTCACTTATCCAACATTCACTTATCCAATGCATTTTTGTAGTCAATGTTTTCAATACATCATGATATTTTGGTGCTAAATTCGTAAATACAGTAATTACCACATAGCATTACTGCGTATTGAACTACTTTTTCTGTCAAATTTGTTGTCTAACATGATGTTTTGGTGCTTCATTTGTAAAATCATAATCTAACTTGATGTTTAATAGGCTTTTCCTTAATCCCTCCTTATTATCCAACATATTCGCTTATCCAACATTCTGCCGGCCCATTTATGTTGGATAAGTGAGACTGTACTGTATATTACAAAGATGAAGTTTGTTAGTTGAACTTAGTCACACTGGTAATAAATACTTGACTATATTCGTATAATATGAGGTAAAATACTTGACTATAATAGTGGTAATTCACTTGGTAAAATACTCTAAGCTATAATGGTAAGTACTAGCTATAATGGTAAGTACAGAACTATGATGACTATATGGTAAGGTACGTGCTAAGGATGCCTGTCTGGATTGCCAAGGCCAAGGAACCCAGACAATTTCTTGCCTTCTCCTCTAAAATCTCTGACACAGAATTTTTAAAAAAAGAGGCAAACTCTGAGGCAAAAAGGCTAAACCAACTGAGCCAGGCCTCTAGGGGGGTTTTAAGCTCCACCCCTAAAACTAAGTAAAAATGGAAAAATCCACACCAAAGGGAGAAGAACTAAACAAGGAAATGAAGCAGAGGAGGGAAAAAGCTAGGCCAAGACATCACACCCTGTGTTAGTCACCTCGAGTCCCTGCTGGGAGATAGAGGTGGGATAGAAAAAGAAAGTTATTATTATTTTATTGTATGACACAGCAAACAAGATAGACATGCTGGATTTCATATCACAAAATCACAAGTCGAACACTTCCCAAGTGCCTAGGACTGTGTGATGTATTTTCGGATGATGCGCACAGATCCCAGTAGGGTGGCCTTTTGCAGTTGGCAGATCGTAATTTTGTCAATGTCTTATTGTTTCCAAATGCCGGCTGAGATCTTTTGGCATGGCACCCAATGTACCGCCAGGACCACCTGCACTGGTTTCTGCCAGAGCCTTTGAAGTTCAATCTTGATGTCCTGATAGCGGCTGGGTTTTTCCTGTTGTTTTTCATCAATGCGACTGTCACCTGGGATGGCAACATCAATGATCCAAACCTTTTTCTTTTCCACAACTGTGATGTCTGGTGTGTTGTGTTCCAGAACTTTGTCAGTCTGGATTCGGAAGTCCCACAGTATCTTTGCGTGCTCATTTTCCAATACTTTTGCAGGTTTGTGATCCCACCAGTTCTTTGCTGCTGGGACGTGGTACTTGAGGCATAAGTTCCAATGAATCATTTGGGCCACATAGTTGTGCCTCTGTTTGTAGTCTGTCTGTGCAATTTTCTTACAGCAGCTGAGGATATGATCAATGGTTTCGTCGGTTTCCTTGCACAGTTTGCAGTTTGGGTCATCAGCTGATTTTTCAATCTTGGCCTTAATTGCCTTTGTTCTGATGGTTTGCTCCTGGGCTGCAAGGATCAGGCCTTCTGTCTCCTTTTTCAGGGTCCCATTCGTGAGCCATGGCCAAGTCTTCTCCTTATCAGCTTTTCCTTCAGTTTTGTCAAGGAACTTTCCATGCAATGTTTTGTTGTGGTACAACATTATTATTATTATTATTATTATTATTATTATTATTATTATTATTATTATTTGTGACACAGCAAACAAGATAGATATGCTGGATTTCGTATCACAAAATCACAAGTCGAACACTTCCCAAGTGTCTAGGACTCTGTGATGTATTTTCGGATGATGCGTACAGATCCCAGTAGGGTGGCCTTTTGCAGTTGGCAGATCGTAATTTTGTCAATATTATTATTATTATTGTTATTATTATTATTATTACACTTGAAAAACACACTGTTGCTTCCATATGCATCTTGAGATCAAGTGGTTTCGATCCATGTTACTTTGGTTTTTCTATGCCGTCAAGTCATTTCTGACCTATGCCGACCCTAAATGGGGGTGGTCTTGGAAAGATTTGTTCAGAGGGGGTTTGCCTTTGCCTTCCTCTGAGATTAAATTGCTCAAGATTGTTGAGTGAGTTTCTATGGCAGAGTAGTGATTTAAACCCTGTTTTCCAAAGTTGTAGTCCAGCTTTCAAACCACTCTGCCCCAGAGCTGAGCATGAAATTATTCAGTTACATCTCCAAACCATAATTCCACGAATTTTCAGAGGGAGAGTGCCTGTCTCCGCTGTAAAAACCCAAACAGCTAGGTTTTTTTCATCTCAATTATCTTTTCATAGAAAGATGTTTTTAAAAAGGTATTGAGAAAAAAAGAAATGTTTTGTGCGAAGGATGATGTTGACTGAAGATCCCGTAAAATCAAGAAAATGATGCAGAGCCATGGAGTAAAGTCTCATCTGGAATCATTTTTGATCTAGGACTGGAAGGAGAATGGATAAAGTTTCAGTTTAGGACTACTGTGTGCTTCTGGTCAAAAATAGTTTCACAATATCAAAAGTGACTGCTCCAAAACTGGTTATGCGACTGCACACACGCAGTCCATCTCTTTTCTGAATCTTAGCTTTCCAAACATTGCTAATGCCAAATCATACCTTTCACTACAAGCACACATAAACACATATTCTCCACCAAACAGCAAGCCTTCCTGCCAATTGCTTGAAGTCTGCTTTTCCCTCAATTACTCTCCATATTCATTTAGCACTTCATAGTCTGGATTTCCAGATACTGCATGGAACATTACACTGGCTTCCAATATTAAATCCAGAAAAACAAAACATTTCATAAATACTTTAATGTCCTCGCTCAAATACCCTCAATAGAGGAGCTAGTCCTTGGTAAACTTGAAATAGATGGAAGGTTTGAATCAGTTGGACCTCAGATCAGCTATTTTGAGTACTTTCACAGGTGGATGGTAAGTAGTTGAAAAACATCACTCTTATCACACCATGCATAATATTTTTTTCCAACCACCATGCAAGTTCCCATAATCATGTCATGAAGGAGACATATAAACATGAAGCTAGTCCTGGCAAACTTATTTGAGTCTACAAAATATTAGATTTCATGGTATGATGAAGTATTCTGTTGACCTGTCTTGGTTTGTATCTCCAAGCTCCTACTGAATTCCCATTTCCAGACTGCCTAAGCACACTGAACTTCAGCTTTTTGCCAATCTACTGATTAATATAAGAAAACCACCAAAGCAAATATCTTTAAAAGAACATGAACAGAACTTTTGTAACCTTTTCCATCTCCTCCACCACACAATATCCCGTATTGTAAAAACACAAGCCTTATGGCATGGTCTCAATTGCTCAGTCTGGTGTGAGCCAATGAAAACAAGCAGTGAGGGAATTCGCAAGCATGATTGCTTAAGATTTGACCATAACCATGGCACAGGCCCCTGGGTAAACAAGCAAGAAAGCAGGAATTCTAAGGTGCCTTGCACATACCATTCTCTCCCCTTTTCTGACTATTGCTGGGTTATTCACAGGCCACGGATCCCACTTACTTCTGTGTATCAGAAACAATAGCTTAAGGTGTGTTATTATAATTGACTTTCATACCCTCCAAATGTCTCAGATGGGCAAGGGCTATCCTGATTAATTCTCTGTCATTGCACTTTTTCAGCAGCTTTTAAAAATCTGTTTTTCTCTCCTTCATCCACTTTTCCCCTTTGCTTATTCTAGACCCGTGTTTCTCAACCTGGGGGTCAGGAACCCTGGGGGGTCGTGAGGGGGTGTCAGAGGGGTCGCCAAAGACCAGCAGAAAACATATATTAATTCACAGTGCTCTCTGGAGGTAGGTGAACTACATCTCCTCTAAATCACTGTCAATTCCTCCCAAATCCCTCCAGTATTTTCTGTTGGTCATGGGGGTTCTGTGTGGGACGTTTGGTCCAATTCTATTGTTGATGAGGTTCAAGGGGATCTTTGATTGTAGGTGAACTATAAATCCCAGCCACCACAACTCCCAAATGCCAAGGTCTATTTTCCCCAAACTCCATCAGTGTTCACATTTGGACATATTGAGTATTCGTGCCAAGCATGGTCCATATCCATCATTGTTTGAGTTCACAGTGCTCTCTGGATATAGGTGAACTGCAACTCCAAAACTCAAAATCAATGCCCACCAAATCCTTCCAGTATTTTCTGTTGGAGTTCTGTGTACCAAGTTTGGTTCAGTTCCATCGTTGGTGGAGTTCAGAATGCTCTTTGATTGTGCGTGAACTATAAATCCCAGCAACTACAACTCCCAAATGACAAAATCAATCCCCCCAACCCCAATAGTATTCAAATTTGGGCATATCGCGTATTTGTGCCAAATTTGGTCCAGCAAATGAAAATACATCATGCATATCAGATATTTACAATATGATTCATGACAATAGCAAAATTACAGTTATGAGGTAGCAACTAAAATAATTTTATGGTTCGGAGTCACCACAACATGAGGAACTTTATGAAGTGGTTTTGGCATTTGGAAGATTGAGAACCACTGCTCTAGACACTACAAACTGAGTTAAAAATGCAAAATACAGGGAACAAAAAGAGAGAAGGGGTGAAATCTTGCCCTTTCCAATAGGCTCAGGCAAAAGTCATTGCTGCAACCTGGCTTGGAAGTTCTTTCTCATTTATAACTTTTGCCATCTTGAGCATGTTATGATGTTATTTGGCACATGCATCCCAGTTTTCTTCTGCGAAACCATGAAAAGTATGGTGTTTCCACAACTCCTCCCTCTTTCTCAGGTTACAACAACTTGTGAGATATCCTTTTGAACATACCGTATAAAGAAAAGCACAAAACAAATGAGATAGAAAGTTGCTAACCCAAATGAGGTGCCTAGCAAGCACCTCATCTGATTACCTTGTAGGTAAGTAGGTTGGTTGGTGATAGAGATAGATAGATAGATAGATAGATAGATAGATAGATAGATAGATAGATAGATAGGTAGATAGGTAGATAGGTAAAGGTAAAGGTTTTCCCCTGATATTAAGTCTTGTCGTGTCCGACTCTGGGGGTTGGTGCTCATCTCCATTTCTAAGCCAAAGAGACGGCGTTGTCCGTAAACACCTCCAAGGTCATGTGGCCAGCATGACTGCATGGAGTGCCCTTACCTTCCCACCAGAGCAGTACCTATTGATCTACTCACATTTGCATGTTTTTGAACTGCTAGGTTGGCAGAAGCTGGGGCTAACAGCCGGTGCTCACCCTGCTCCCCGGATTTGAACCACTGACCTTTTGGTCAGCAAGTTCAGCAGCTCAGTGGTTTAACCCACTGCACCACTGGGGACTCCAGATAGATAGATAGATAAATAGATAGATAGATGCTGGTGCATTAACACTATAGAATTAATGCAGTTTGATACCACCTTAACTACCAGGCCTCAATGCTGTGGAATCCTGGGTGTTGTCATTTGGTGAAGCACTAGCACTTTTTGATATAGGAAACTAAAGATGTTATCAAAACAATGCCATGATTCTATAGCATTGAGCCAAGGCAGTTTAACGTAGTGTCAAACTACATTCATTCTACCTTGCTGATGCACCAACATTTATAAAGCTATAACCAAGCAGCGTGTTTAAGATATCAGCAACCAATTTGCTTGTAAATTTGTAGAAAATGAAGTGAAAAGGACATAAGAACTTTGTATAACACCACTAATTCTACAGGATATCCCAAGAAAGTACAATTCATAAACAAGTCAAATATGTTGTGGATTATAGGTGATAAATGGAAGCTCTTACGTGTGCCTGTGAGCCCAGAGTCACCCTGCAGAACATGACGCACCACTCAGGTTTGAAAAACAAATAACTCAGGAACTTTACTAATTCAAAGAGATTAACAGAACAGTGGTATTCACAATAGTCCCTCTGATTGCTTACAGAAATCCACAGTCATAAGCAGTTGTTTCTCAGTCCATAAATCTGCTTCAGAGAAGAATACAGTCCTGGTTCTTCTCCCTCCTTTCTCAGCAGCAAACAATGCCTCAGAAATAGCAAGGCCTCTCTGAGTACGCAGCTATCTTCCTTCCAGGCAGTACTCAGTCAGCTCAAACTGGTTATACAGCAGCAGAACAGAAACAGTTTCAAATCAGATTCCCAGATCTTTGTAGGCTCAGCCAATCAGCTTCATGCACTTCATTTTCCAGTTAACACACATATACCACAGTGCCTTTGCAAACAATGACAAAAAAAGACCAATATAAGGAATGTGCATCATGCCTGATCTTGTGATATGTCCATTTTCAACATCTGCATTTGTAGGTCAAAGGTTTTTTTAATTCAAATTTCAGATTTTAGAAACAAAGCATGTTCATCCTATGAAATCTCTTAAACCATGAGCTCTGCTGTGTGCTGTATCTGTGCTCTGCTTGCTCCAAGAAGCTTTACTTTGGCAATCAACCAAGCCCTGTAAAAGTGCAATCCCATTAATTGGAATGGCCCTTCTGTGAAAGCTCAAATGTAAATCCTACCAAAATTAATGGCAGTTACAAAGTTTGAAGGAGTTCATATGAAGAGAATGAAAAGGAACAGTTACAAATAGACTGGTCATTTTGGAAATAGGGGTATTCAATTGCCTTTATTTTATTCTTTCTTTAAAGGATGAGCATTATATATTTCAGCACTTTGTAAAATTATCTCTAAAGTGTAGGAAATGAGGTGATATATACGACGGCAAGGGACAATTGAATCTGCAGGCAATTCGATCATCATAAAGCCATCCCAAACTCTCTCACTAGCTCTGTCAGCAGTCCAGCTCAAACTGTAATTCCTTCGTTTTTAAACCCCAAAAGCAAAAAAATGATATACCCCAGGCTACTTCCCGCCCAAACAAGTTGAAAACGTTACACATTCCATGTGTCAGAAAGGGAAGCCGGCTCATTGCCACACTTTTCCTTCAGGGCACTGCGTAGTACATGAGCACAAAGAGAGCTTTAGTTGAAATGGAGATCCTGCCTTACTCAGATTTACAGTGCATGCCATATGGACGCTTTCTATTTTAGATTTCAAAAATAAATAGCCCCCTGGGAAAAGCTGGCTGTAGGTCAATTTAATTTTAACTCACCTCACTACAGCTCATAACAAGGCCCCCTTTCTTGAAGGAGGCTTACCATTCCTGGCTGTTTGATCGCATCTGAATGCATACATGCCTAGCACAATACTCTAGCAGAACTCTGTTTGAAAAGGCTTTAGCTTAAGGAGACATATTACCTGGATTTTAAGTAGAAAACTTAAAAAGCAAGAATGATCATCATCAGACTCATAAATGTAAGCTACTTTTGTTTTTACTCCCAATGAAATAACATTTAATATTTTCCAAGATTTTGTCTTTGTTTTGGAACTTTGCTGAATTGATTCACATACACAAGCAGCACTTCGGACATTCTGATAGGCTATGTTTTATGGCTTCCTTGATAATATAATGTAAAATAAAAAAAATCCTCCATGGATATATTTATCCAGGTTATAACTGAGGTTTTTCTAACCCAGATAAGAAGAAAAGAAAAAGAAATGCAACTCTCTACTGTCCAATCAGATCAACACTGGGAAGAGGCAGGAGATCTATCCCTGGATTTCCCAATTATTATTTTTAGTCTGGGACTCAGCATTTTGATTGAAATAGTGTTGGAAATAGCAACCTCCCAAGCCTCTCACCATTTGTTTATTAATGTATATATTTGCTAACCAGTATTCTATGTGTATGTTGATTTGCCAGTTTGACTGACCTCTTTGGTGTAGGAGGGGTGATAGACATGTGGTTGTACTGAGCATGTTCAGACTCAGGACTCCATTTTGTATTCAGTATGTGTTTGATCTTCAACAAAAGCAGGACCTCAGTGGAGGTGGATGCCTGTATGCTTTTGAACTTCAGTGACTACAATTATACCTAAAGACTATTGATTAAGAATGATACTCTGTGTATTCAACACAGAGCAGCTACAACCTACCTGTAACTGAACTTCAATAAGAAATGTGCCTGTATGGTGAATTAATACAATATATTTATGAGTAAACAAGATACATTATTTTTCAAAGAAGACTTTGGTTGTTTTTTTTATCTGAGTGCACATTTTAAACTAAAAGGTTTTAAAGGGAGTGTATATGTTTTGGGCAAATGCAACTACATTTTCAACCTCAAAGAAACAACCAAATATATTTTTGTAGTGGCATGTCATTATCCTTGGCAGTTTAAAGACATGGTTCTTCAGTTTAACAGCTGAGTTACTTGTGTGCCATTACATGAATTCTTGTGAATATTTCTTGTTCAAAGAGTTGACTTCTACCATGGTCATACTTTTCTTGACTAGTGGTTTTCAAAAGGTGGTCTCCACATATTCATGGAGATTCACATTTGCCAAAAGGATATGTGCCCAGAGATTGGGTGCATTAATTTTCCAATAAACAATATGAGCCCATTTTGAGAAATATTGGGGGCTTATCCAGAAATCCATATAGAATCATAGAATTGGCTTTGTGGGCATCCAATACAATCCTTTGCCATGTGGGAAAATACAAAGCACTCGGACAGAAGGCCATTTAGCCTCTTTTTTTAATACATTCAGAGAAGGAGACTCCATAACACTCTAAGGCAGCATATTTCACTGCTGAACAGCTCCTTGCATTAGGAAGTTTCCCCTGATATTCAGGTGGACTCCCTTTTCCTGGAATTTGAATCCATTGTTCTGTGTCTTATGACCTTATCACAAAGGCTTCACAGTGGAAGGAGAGGGGCAGTGGGGTGAATTTGTCACCCTGCATGTAGCTCCCTCTCAGCAACACTTCTCTCATCACACGTGTGAAGTGTCGCCCTTCTGGGAAGGATCACTTGGAGCCAGCACAACACGAAATCCTCCCGTGTTGTGCGGGCAGCGTCCACTCCAGTTGGGGGTGGGGCCTCTACCAGAAGTTACATGACGTCGTGTGATGGCAGGCATGGATCTCTATCTCCAAAACAGGCTGGAAGCACCCTAGGGCGCTGGATTTGATGTGTGTGATGAGGTCGTGAGTCTCTAGAGCAATAGCAAATAAGCCTGCTCCACCTTTGATGTGACATCCTTTCAAATATTTAAACATGGCTATAATATCATCTATTAAGCTTTTCCTCTCCAAGTTAAACATATCTAAACTAGTCTTCACAGGGCTTGACTTTTAGACCTTTTACCATTTTGGTTGTCTTTTTCTGGGCACATTCCAGTTTGTCAACATTTTTTCTGTATTTGTGGTGCCCAGAACTGGACACAATATTTCAGGTACAGTCTAACCAAAGCAGAATAGAGTGGCAATATTACTTCCCTTGAAGAAAGTCTGCCTTAATGTGGCTTTCCCATGAATTCAGCTACTGGGCTAAAAACCCAAATCCTAAGACAAAATTCAGTTTGTCCCATGTTAGATGTCAAGACAGCTGGGCCGGTTCCATTTAGGAACTGGTGGCAGCTGTCTTGACAGCCAGCTCACATTCCCTGGGCTCAGATTACTTAGGGGACACAGGATGGTCGTATCCTCCTATCAGCTCCCTCTGTGGCCCCTTCCACACAGCTTTATAAAATCCACATTGAACTGGATTATATGGCAATGTAGACTCAGATAATCCAGTTCAAAGCAGATATAGTGGCTTATCTGCCTTGATTTTCTGGGTTATATGGCTGTGTGGAAGGGCTCAGTGTCATGGTTGGCCTTTAACCAGACCATGACTTCTCTAAGGAGGTTGAGCAGAGGACAGCAGCATTGCTCATTGATTCTGAACGATGTTCAGTATGGCTGGGCAGGAAGAAGTCCCTGTGACTTTCAAGGCAACTCACGGAGTCCCCATCCGACCACCAAATGCACTCAGTCTGGCATCGAGCCCACTTTGTGGGTTAATGTACAACTGTCCTAAGTAATAGCTCCTGGTCTGAACTCTTCGTAGCCCATCTTAAGAGTCAGCAGGCAGATCAGATTCAATTTCCAACCAGGGCATAGGTAAAGTGATGCTTCCACACACACATATGGTATTTCCTCCTGCCAGCAAGCAAGGTTGCAACAAGTTGTTGTGACAGGGGGCTTGCATAATTGTATTGTAAGACTTTTTCAGCTTCAGAGCTCTTTTTGAAGCAAAAGTTTCTTGTGGAGACTCAATAAATGTGTGTTTGTGTGTGTATAGATACATATATATCAACAGCAGCAGCAGCAGCAACAACAACAACAACAACAACTTTATTTGTAACCCGCCCTATCTCCCTGGAGGGATTTAGGGTGGTTTCCAACTATATAATGTGTTTGTTTGTATCAGGCATGGGCCGGGCCAATGGCAGATGTATGGTGAATGTTTGTGTGAACTAATTAACACAGTGCCAAAACAAACAAAAAAAGGAAATAAAGAACAATACAATATTTAAAATGACGAACATGTACCTCACTATCACCCATGGAACCCAAAAGGCTCTGGAGAGCACAGTTGAGAACTCCTGTATTAGTGAATACAGAGCAGTTACATATTCATAATTCTAGGTTACAAATTTGTAACAACAATACTGAATGCCAGTTACAATCTGTATATCTATGACAGCTTACTAGAGGATCTTTGAAAGGGCTAAAGGGGGAAATACATCCTTCTCAAAGTTTCCTTATTTGGATTGGCTACTTGTATTGGTTACTGCTTCCTTAAAGGAAGGTATGGCAGCTTCTGCTGAAGGCCATACAAATATTTCCAGGCTGAAACAGATTAGGCTTTCTCTCTCTTTTGGAATACAACCTGTTTTTAATCATCCTGAGACTCTGGTTGAGATCCCCCCCTTGCATGGGCAAAATGTAAAGCTCTGCTGGGCCTAACTAGGAAGATGCATCTCTAGAAATGTTCTAGTTCCTCCGGGGCGAATCAATGGTAACTTTGACAGAAGTCATTGATTTCAGCAGGATTCACAGTAGGATCCATGGTTTCCTGTGTAAATATTACATTTCTATGTAAGTATCACTATTTCCACAATACATTCAGGAACATATCCCCTATGGATGTGGGAACTGTATTGAATATCAATTTTTTTTAAAAAAAAAATCTTTCAGCTATATTTAGATACAGAAACTGGTGAAACTGGTAGGAAAATGTATTATTCCATGACTAACCTATCTTATGGTTTAATGCAGCGTAGGAAACAATTTTTATAAATCACTCTGAGAAGTGCCAAATCAAGAGCCCATTTACACCACAGAATTATAGCACTATTAACCCACTTTACAAGCCAGGGTTCCATTCCATGAAATCCTGAGATTGGAAAATTAGGAAAAGTCATTTAGCATTCTCAGCCAAATCCCTCTAGTGCCTCTGCAGATTCCCATTCCCAGGGACTTCATTAGATTAAGCTGGGTGGTGTTCAGAAGTGTTTAGAAGAAGAGAGTTCAGTCTAATTCCATTTCGTAATAAAATTGAGTTTTCCCTACCTTTTAATCACACTGTTTAGTGCACTCAGTTGTCTTGCATATTTTCCAATGAAAATATGCAGACATTTGGCCCCACCCACCATCCCTCTTGATGCTTTTTGGTATTTCAACTCCACAATTCCCAACAGCAGGGAGGGACAGAGAGAAAAGGGATGGGATGGAAACCCACTTGGAATGGCAACACCAAGGGCTCTGGTGGTGTTTTGGACTGCAACTCCCACAATTCCCAACAGCAGGGAGAGAGAGAGAAAAAGGAACAGGAGGGAAACCCATTTGGAAAGGCAACAACACTGGCCCTCCCAACACAGGACACAGACAAGTCATGGAAGGAAAGAATAAAGGGACCCTAAAAGGCTATTTTTAATTATTATTTTTTTGCAAAGTAGAAGCGTTATGAGGTAGCTTACAACCAAACCTTCCTGCTTGGGGAGCAAAAGGAAATTGCCCAAAAAAGTTTATTTTGACTCCTCCCCCAATTTCTCCTCCCACAAATTGGGTGATCCTAATCTGAGAGCAACGAGTGCTACTTCATTAAAAATTTGGCAAAACATCCAGAGTTTTGAGAAAAATCAATTTCCTCACCTCTTCCTGATACGTTGGAGAAAAAAATGCCGCCCTCAACATTTAAAAGACTCAAAAACTGCTATATTCTACACTTTAACCAAAATGAATGTGGTGAAACCAGTGGAATTTAAGTTATGTGATGGCAACGCAGGATTCCATAGGATAGACCAGGGGTCCCCAAACTAAGGCCCGGGGGCCGGATGCGGCCCTCCAAGGTCATTTACCTGGCCCCCGCCCTCAATTTTATAATATAATATTTTATATCATTTTAATAATATAATATATTGTATATACATATAATATTGATAATAATATTATAATGTTATACAATATAACATTAATAATAATACCATATAATAATATTAATTTTATGTTATATATTACATATAATATTACAGTATAGTGGTATCATTCTTTTGAAGTAATATATAATGCTAATATTGTGCTATGCTAATAATGTAATATATTGTATGTACATACAGCTGCTCTGAGTCCCCTTCAGGGTGAGAAGCGTGGGGTTATAAATGTAATAAATAAATGTAGTAAATAAATAATTAATTTTAGACTTAGGCTCGCCCAAAGTCTGAAATGACTTGAAGGCACAACAACAACAATCCTAATTAACTTCACTATCTCATTGGCCAGAAGCAGGCCCACACTTCCCATTGAAATCCTGATAGGTTTATGTTGGTTACAATTGTTTTCATTTTTAAATATTGTATTGTTCTTTCATTGTTGTTGTTTTGCACTACAAATAAGACATGTGCAGTGTGCATAGGAATTTGTCCAGTTTTTTTTCCAAATTATAATTCGGCCCCTCAACAGTCTGAAGGATTGTGGACCGGCCCTCTGCTTTAAAAGTTTGGGGACCCCTGGGATAGACCATAGCATGTAAAGTGAAATCATAGTGCTAATACTTTGTTGTGTGACTTTGCCCTAGGACAGTGATGGCCAACCTATGACATGCGTGTCAGCACTGACACGCCTAGCCATTTTTGCTGACACGCTGCTGCGTGCAGATTGATTGGATGACTATGTCTTTTGTGGCCAAATTTGGTGTGATTTAGTCCAGTGGTTTTGTTGTTTACTCCATGGGAATTATGCACATTGCATTCTATTATTATTCTATTATTATTGTAGTTTATTATCATATTATTACTATTATATTATTATTATATTATTCATTATTCATGACTACATTGAAACTAGAATAGAGAGAAATCAGCATGGAAACGGCAAGAGGTGCCATAGCTTGTTGTACATGGAAATAATGGTAGTAAATAGTTTTTTATTTATTAAATACAGTTATATATTACAATTATATATTTTTGTTATTTAAACTATACATATTGCGAAATTATGGGGTTTTTTTCTCGAAGTGACACACCACCCCAGTCATGCTAGGTTTTTTGGTGAATTTTGACATACCAAGCGCAAAAGGTTGCCCATCATTGCCCTAGGATAAGGGGTCCTGGAACATTGAAAACCTTGTGTTATCCAAAGTCACCCAGGTTGACAAATAGAGCATAGCCAATCAAAATACCTCCTCTGTCCCACAAGTTTTAGTCCTTGACAAATGTGATGCATGATTCAGCATCTGAAAACAAGGAACACCAAAAAAAGGAAGGTTGAGTAAGCTCAGCATGATTGACTTGGACCACAATTTGATGAAAATCAAACCATTTTCAGCTACACTGACCTGACTTCCAATGGCCTTTGTCATACTGTGAATACAAACTTGAATTGAGTCCAGAAGTTGGATCTCTCTATAAAACCGTGTCTAAATGTACAAGCTTCATTTTAAAACTAAAATATCCTGCTAACAAGCAAGGGAATCAGTGTTATGACACAGCAGTGAATCAAGTTTTTACAACAGGAAATGCTAACCCCAGAAAACATTCTGCTAACACATCAAGGAAATCAAGCCAACCTGTGGGGAATTGAATGCTGCACATTCTACTTCCCTTACTTTCCTCACAATATTAATAAATTATAAACACACATGCTCTGTTTGCTGTTCCCAGGTGGCAGAAGTGCAAAGCTTCATAATGAAAAGCTGGGACTGATAAAGAAAGTCTGATAGTGAGCCCAACCGGAAGGGAGGGCAATTGCTGATTTTTAGTAAGCAGACCCAGTATGAGTCTCTTTGTAATCTCCTTGGCCTGTAAGTGTGATTTTATATAGCTTCCTATTTCTAACAATTTAACCACAGTGTCTAACCAGGGACAATTAAATCAAATTTTATTGTGTCTATATAACACCTGTGTACAATAAAGATAATGGAAGGAGGCTTCTTGTTTTCAGAAATAGAACAGAAACAGGCCAAATTCTGCAGCCAATTGGTATAACAGACTCCTTGTTACTCATTAGGTTAATCAAACCAGATATTTTGGGTTTTAATAAAGGGGATCTTCTAAACAATATATGCATTGATACAATACTAGTACCAGTTAAATAAAATCAAAAGGAACTTGTGGTTTAATGCAGTGTAGGATTGCCAGAAGTATGTAAATTTCATTGAGTCAATGAGTCTCCTCTAGATGGGAATAATAACTTAGATATAAGCTAAAATAGATTTGCTGGTGTTGATAGGAGACAATGTGGTGGAAAGGTTTGGATGTTGGACTAAGGCTCTGATAGATTTGATTCAAATCCCAACTCAGCCATGGAAACATATTGCTTGACCTTGAGCAAGTAAAGTTCTTGCATACTTACTTACTTAGGCGATCCCTCGTAGCCCGGGGATGATAGCTTTCTAAGTGTAGTGTCTTGGCGGTGGATGCGTAGGTGGCTGTAGAGACCTATTCTTGACCTGCATGTTCTTCCGCAGAGAAGACATTGGTTTCCAGACAGAAGGTGGTCCCGGGCAGGGTTGGCTTGACGCGCCTTCCTCTTGGCACATGTCTCCCTTAAGCCCTCCATTCATGCCTCTTCAAATTCTGCAGCACTGCTGGTCATAGCTGACCTCCAATAAGAGCGCTCAAGGGCCAGGGTTTCCCGGTTCTTGGAATATGTATGCCACAGTTTTTAAGGTTGGCTTTGAGCCCATCTTTAAAACAATTACCAAATAGGATCGAGCGGCAGCATTATGGCAGAGTACCGAGGACTTGCTGCTGGTGAGGAGACTGCCCACAGGACAGCCCATTTGCCCACATCATCCTATTTGATTCAATTTGGGCAATTTTGACAGCTCCCATCCCATGTTTTTGGTACTTTAGAAATGGAATATAATGGATCCTAAGCTCCTGAGAGGATCTCAGATCATCTTCTCCCCCTTCCCTTTTTTGACACTGTTTTATTACTGAGCACGATGGACACAGACAAAAAGTCTCCCTGCGTCGTGGGATGGTCTCCATTGCTTTCTGTTGCCTAAATGGATTATAACTGTTTTAAAACTGAGGGGGGCATGGGATAAAATCCAGACGGAGACATAATAGCAAACCTATTGGAGCCCCTGGTGGCACAGCGGATTAAAGCACTGCGCTGTTGAACTTTCTGACCGAAAAGGTGGTGGTTCAAATCCAGGGAGCAGGGTGAGCTCCTGCTGTTAGCCCCAGCTTCTGCCAACCTAGCAGTTTGAAAGCATGCAAATGTGAGTAGATCAATAGGTACCGCTCCAGCGGGAAGGTAACAGTGTTCCATGCAGTCATGCCAGCCACATGACCTTGGAGGCATCTACGGACAATGCCAGCTCTTTGGTTTAGAAATGGAGATGAGCACCAACCCCCAGAGTCGGACACGACTAGACTTAATGTCAGGGGAAAACCTTTACCTTACTGCTCTGAACAATTCCTGCCAAGGAAACCCTGTGATAGATTCAATTTAGGAATGCCAGAAATTGGAAATATAGTGTTGATTTTTCACAGTTCTCTTAAATGAAGTTTGCTTATCAACACTGTGAACCAATCAGATTTGGTTTAAGACTGTTATAACTATCTTATTAAAACATATGTGCAATTAATTAGTGGCACCAGTTGAGGCTTCCAGGCTGCTTTGCTACAATGCTTATATTGTACAATCTCTTTCCCTTATCCCAAACATGGGCATGTTCACTCACAGTCTCCTTCCTAAGCCAAAGCATCCTTTCAGTGGTGTCAAGCATCACTTGTTTGAGTTGCTGAAATATTCCTTTCATCTAGAGCAGGATCATGACAATCTGCTCATAAGGCAGGCAATTTTTTTTAAAAGATAAAAGTATGGTCGAAACATGCACACAGATAGAGATGCCACTGATGGATGCCTTGCTGTAGATGAAACACAGCCAAGACAAGCAAACATTTTCCAGAGAACTGTCAGCGTGGCCAAGCTGTGGCTCTCCTTTACAGCTGTGCTGACCCTATGATGGTTGACAACATGGCATGATCGATGTGGTACCTTAAGGCTCTCCTAGAGACTCTTCCATTGACCTTGTCAGGGAGAATGATTTCATATTTTTAAGGTACTGAACAAAAAATAAGGCAAATGGTAATTTAGCTGACTTTGATGGCCCAATTTATGGAGAGGATCCCTTTGCTCAGTCTGCTTGTTCATGCAGAGCCTAATGAGGTGATGTCTCTGCTTCCCACCTGCTTGTCTCTGATCCAAGTCTGAACTACTATTCGCTCCCTTCCCTCCATCCCTTGTCTGTTTTTACGTGAGGCAGGAACAGAATCTGAAGTCAATACGTAGGTGTCAGGTTCAGAGAGATCTGTCATTTCAACGTTGGCTGCTTATCTCACGGAAGCACAACTTTTCTTTATCAAGGAGTATGAAAAAAAGTTTAATTTTAAAAAACTGGAATGAAATATTTTCCAAGTGCCAACAAATGTTAACTTGCCAGGAACTGGAAAGTGAATGTTTTAGGTACTGGTGTTGTCTAGACTAGATTATCATAATTCTCTGACAAATGACATCTCTTCCAGCTGCTTAAACAGCCTTTACCAATGAGCTGTCTCCTGATTTTTTCCCCTGCACTCCATAAATTCTTGAAAACAAAATGTCCTTTTGCACTTGTGAAACACCATGATTCAAAAGACTCCAACTCTACAGACTGAGTATTTATTCCATTGTGTTTATAAATGTGCACCCCTCCTTTAGTTCAACGTAGCTTAGAAGGGTTTGGCTTATCCACTTTTTATCAGTGATCCGACCAAACACATGCATGCTGTAACCCAGAAGAAGAGTTGCAGAACCCTTCTGTCAGGTGCCTGGCTCCTACTGTTAATATCTTTTAGATATCATGCCTGTTTTAGAACATTGGTTATCGTGCTTCTCTCATTAGCGCAACAGTACTGCTTTGGCAATCTATAGCCCTGCAATCTGTCTTAAGCCTCCATAACTCTACCTTCCTGCCCTATGGTGCTACTTACTTATCCCTGGTTGTCTGAGTATGACAGCCTTCCTAGTGTAATGTCTTGGCGGTGGATACATAGGTGGCTGTAGAGTCCTATTCTTGACCCGCATATTCTTCCACAGTGAGGGCATCGGTTTCCAGGTGGAAAGTGGTCCCGGTCAGGGTTGGCTTGACGTGCCTTCCTCTTGGCACATTTCTTTCATGCTCCATTCGTGCCTCTTCAAATTCCAGAGCACTGCTAGTCACAGCTGACCTACAGTCAAAGCGCTCAAGTGCCAGAGCTTCCCAGTTCTTGGTGTCTATGCTACAGCTTTTAATGTTAGCTTTAAGGCCATCTTTAAATCTCTTTTCCTGTCCACCAACCTTCCATTTTCCATTTTTGAGTTGGGAGTATAGTAACTGCTTTGGGAGACGGTGATCGGGCATTTGGACAATGTGGCCAGTCCAGTGGAGTTGATGGTGTAGGAGCATTGCTTCAATGCTGATGGTCTTTGCTTCTTCCAGCACACTGACATTTGTCCACCTGTCTTCCCAAGAGATTTGCAGAATTTTTTGGAGGCAACGCTGATGTAATCATTCCTGGAGTTCAGTGTGACCTATTGTGCCTACCTATTGTGCCTTTTGGGGTTTTATTTAACTGCAATTTTGTAATTACAACAATATGGTTAAAAAGGATAAGAAATATTACTTTCTTCCCACTACTAATTTCTATCTAATAAGAACCTTCCATTACAGTTTTGGTATGACAACAGTCATGTGGTAACTGTGGGTGTGATTCTCTTTCTCGCCTCAATTTGGCCATTCCCAAACAGGCTACATGTCAGATAAGTGAAAATGTTGGATAATAGGGAGGGATCGCTCACTCGCTGGCATCCCCTTTCTGCCTCCTCCAGACCCCGGTTCTCTGCCCCGCTCGTCCCAGTGGCAAAGGCAGCAATGGCAGGAACCACCTTTGCCACCCTCCCGTGCTTTCCCGATCACTCACCAGGCCGGGTCTGTCAGGGATTGCTCTTCTTCAAAAGAGGAAGGGGAGCAGGAAAGTGTTCATGGATCTGAGGGTGAGTTGGGATCTGAGGAGGAGACTTTGAAAGTACCCTCATTCCAGGAGAGGCAAAGGGAAACAGAGCAGAGATGTCGTTCAGCTAGATTCGCTGCCAGAAATGCAGCTGAGTAATTAGGAACTGCCCTAGCAGCTGTGAGAGGACCCAGGGCTATAAAGCAGAACCAGGTGCAGCCAGCTCTTGCTGGTAACGAACTGACTCTAATGCCTTCGCTCTCCATGTGCCTGCTCTAAGTCTGCATCTGGATTTATTGCTGTTTCTTTGTCTGAAGTAAGATTTCATGGTTTTCTTTTGCATTATTCCACTGAGAGTGCTGTACTTTATGTTTTGCTGAAGTAAAGCAGTTTTTATTTACTTACCACAGTGTCTTAAGGCTGTTCTTGAAAGACAAAACAGGACAGGGCCCTAGTTCTGCCACCGGCACCTTTGCCACTAAGACCCAACCCGGTAAGTGAGTGAGGGAGCAAGCGAGCGCGGCAAAGGTGGCAGTGGCAGCAGAAGCAGGACACTGGCCGCCTCTTCCAGGTTCTTACTTCTGCTGCTGCTGCCACCTTTGCCACCCACCCTCCTTCGCTGATTCACTCACCTGCCATCTCTCGCTTTTTCGCTCACTCACCGGGTCAGGTCCCGGGAGTGGCGGCAGAAGCAGGACTCAGCCCGGTGAGTTAGCGAGAGAGTAAGGGAGGGTGGATGAGAGAGTGAGGGAAGGAGGGTGCCAGAGGTGGCCACTGTTGCCACATTTTCCGTGGGAGGAGCAGGGTAGGGAGCCAGTGTTTGGAGGAGGCAGGAAGGGGAGGCAAGGCTCCTGCTTCTGCCGCCGCTGCCGCCTTTGCCGCCCACCCTCTCTCACTAGCACAGAACCAGGACCCGGCTGGCCGTGAGCGAACAAGCGAGGGAGGGTGGCCCTGGGGCGTCAGATAATACTGAGTGTAGGATGAGCTGAAGTCAGATAACTGAAACTCGATTGTATTTGATTACATTTGCCATACTTTTCTTTGAATGTGAGCAAGGCAATACAAAAATGAAAAAGAAAAGGAAGGGAGGGAGGAAGAGCTCCAGCTCAAATACAGGTGAAGAGATCATACATTCTTATCCAGAGATAATCAAATGTGGCAATAACTAATTCAAATAACTAATATGCAAAAAGAATTGCACGCAAGAGAGTACTAATAATTCAACGTGAGGATAAAGGTTAATTTTGGGGCATATTACATGTGCCTTGCACATGACAGACTGCTTTCTCGCCTATTACTCATTCATTTAATTAGGGCTTGAGCAAAAGAAATTCTTGCTGGATTATCCTAAAACCTAGTAGCTGTTCCACATCGATGCGTTGGTGGAGGGAAGAACAAATGCTTTATTTTTTAAAATGCCAGGGCATGCTTGCATTTTACAAGTCTGTTACAATGACCAGGAATGCAAATGTAATGGCAAGCTGTGCTACTCTTTCCGTGTATCAGCACTAAAGTTTGGTTTGTTCAATGGTATGTTTTTAGTAGATTCTGCCTTTTATGCATTACTCAGCAAGGACATTGTTCACATGTTGATTCATGGAGGGAATAAGACTCATGATGCTAATCCTCCCACACCACATGAGCCCTTCTAAAAGTAGAACTATTAAGTTACATGGAGTTCTTTCTTTCAAGATACTGCAACTGACTTCTTAGTCTTTTCTGCCAACAATATGTTTCCATTGAATAACACAAACATTCTTAAACAACAGTGTTAGAAAAAGTACTGAGGCAGCCCATTTGTTGTATAGGTTACTGAACACCCCCCCCCCCCAAAAAAAGGACAGTTGGGGGCATTTTAACAGAAAAACTGAATAAGGGGGAAAGCAGGACTTTCACTCCCTTTCATTTCTAATGATGCATTTTCCCTTTTTGGGAGGGTGTATGTATGTGTATGTATGGGTGTGTATGTGTGTGTATATATCTATATATATAAAAGAGTGATGGCATCACGGCAATTCACAAAACAACAAAAGTACAGGCCCCCCAACCTCAAAATTTGACAACACAACCCATCATCCACGCCTCAAGGTTGATACAACAAAAAGAAAAGAAAAATAAAGTCCTAATTAGAGGGAGAGCAATAATTTTTTTTATCCAATTGCTGCCAGTTTAGAGGGCTAATCTCTGCCCACTTGGTTGCCTAGCAACCAAGGGACAGCCTGGTTTCAGTTAGGGGACAGGCAGATTTAGGCCTCACTTAGGCTTCTTCCACAGATTATCTAATTTGCACTGGATTATATGACAGTGTAGACCCAAGGCCCTTCCACACAGCTATATAACCCATTTATAATCTTATATTATCTGCTTTGCACTGGATTATCTTGACTCCACACTACCATATAATCCACTTCAGTGGGCATTTTATACAGCTGTGAAGAAGGGGCCTCAGATAATCCAGTTCTGAGCAGATAATATAAGATTAGAAATATACAGTAGAGTCTCACTTATCCAACGTAAACAGGCCGGCAGGATAAGTGAATATGTTGGATAATAAGAAGGGATTCAGGAAAAGCCAATTAAACATCAAATTAGGTAATCATTATACAAATTAAGCACCAAAACATCATATTATACAACAAATTTGACAGAAAAAGTAGTTCCATGCGCAGTAATGCTATGTAGTATTTACAGTAGAGTCTCACTTATCCAACACTCGCTTATCCAACGTTCTGGATTATCCAACGCATTTTTGTAGTCAATGCTTTCACTATATCGTGATATTTTGGTGCTAAATTCATAAATACAGTAATTACTATATAGCATTACTGTGTACTGAACTACTTTTTCTGACAAATTTGTTGTCTAACATGATGTTTTGGTGCTTAATTTGTAAAATCATAACTTAATTTGATGTTTAATAGGGTTATCCTTAATTCCTCATTATCCAACATATTCGCTTATCCAACATATTCGCTTATCCAACGTTCTGCCGGCCCGTTTATGTTGGATAAGTGAGACTCTACTGTATTTACAAATTTACCACTAAAATATCACAATGAATTTAAAACACTGACTACAAAAGCATTGATTATGAAAAGGCAGACTGCGTTGGATAATCCAGAACATTGTATAAGCGAATGTTGGATAAGTGAGATTCTTCTTTAATATGAAATAATTACTGGGATAGAATAATGCAGAACAATATAATCTCTAAAACCAGGACAGTAAATAAACAGGGGATTTCCACACAGGAAACAATCAGGGCCAGCTAACACCTCCCAACAAAGTATTCCCATCATCAAAGTCTGGCAAATCCTGTTTTCTCAGGGCCACAGACAGTAGAAGCACATAAAATATCGCAAACAACACCACTCTGAAAACAAGGGAATTCCAGACAGGAAACAATCAGGGCCAGCTAACACCTCCCAACAAAAAATTCACTCAGGGAGGAAACAGCCAGGCTTTAAAGCTGCAAGGCCATTACATCCTAATCATTTTTCCTAATTGCAGCATTCATACTTGCCTCCAACAAACAAAAAAAACAATCAGAAAAATTGTATATTCACAACCTTTAGGAAATAATATCCCCTGATGGCGCAGCGTGTTAAAGCGCTGAGCTGCTGAACTTCTGGACTGAAAGGCCACAGGTTTGAATTGGGGGAGCGGAGAGAGCCCCCACTGTTAGCTCCAGCTTCTGCAAACCCAGAAGTTCGAAAACATGCAAATGTGAGTGCATCAATAGGTACTGCTCCGGCGGGAAGGTAATGCCGCTCCATGTAGTCATCCCACATGACCTTGGAGGAGTCTACGGACAACGCCGGCTCTTCGGCTTAGAAATGGAGATGAGCACCAACCTCCAGAGTAAGACACGACTGGACTTAATGTCTGGGGAAAACCTTTACCCTTTACCTTAACTACCACCAATTCCTCAATACTTTATTTCCCATACCACCATACTTCGCCACAGCAACGCGTGGCTGGGCACAGCTAGTGTATATATATAAATAGCCAGTGCAGTGTAGTGTTTGAATGCTGGACTTGGAGCTTATCCACACAAACTAAAAGAAATAATATCTCATACACACTCTGAACCTAAGGCATGATGTCTGTAATGTTTAATTTGCAATGTGATTCTTTAGATTTTAATCTGTTATCAAAAACCTTACCTTTTTGTTTGATATCCAGACTTTTCAGGATGTATCTGTTGTAAAGCAATGATTAAACCTGCACCTGATGATAGACTCCTTACTCTGGCTGGCATTGCCCCCCCCATGTGTGACAGGAAGTTGCTGCTAATGGTGAGAGAAATAAGGTTGAACACTGTGAAAGCCACCCACTGTATGGCTATCAGCCTCCTCCCAGTAGACTTAAATCAAGGAAAAGTTTCATGAGAACTACCACTCCTCTAAATGTTCCTCCAGTAACAACAAGAATATCCCTGTGGGCAGCAAAATCAGGCAATTCCAACTGGATGCCCCCTCCCCCAAGGGTCTTCCTTCAGGGGCAAACCAAGAATGGGCAACTTGAAGGTCCCTGAACAGACTCAGAAGTGGAGTTGACAGATCAAAAAACAACCTGCCAAAATGGCACTACCTAGAAGAATTCTCCACCTTGTGCGACTATGAAGCAGAACAAACAACTCAACATCTGTATTCTTGCCCATAATGTTCTGCCTCATGCACAGAGGAAGAACTGTTTAAAGCAGTGATTCCCAAAGTGGGCACTACCGCCCCCTGGTGGGTGCTGCAGCAATCCATGGGGGCGGTGATGGCCACAGGTGCATTTGGAGGCGGGGCCAGGAGAGGGGCGGGGCCTCTTCCCAAGTGCCAGAGACAGGGCTGAGCCCCTGAGGCGCCTGTTAGGACACAGAGGGCGGAGCTAGAGGAGTGGGCGTGGCTTCTTCTCAAGAGCCCAAGACAGGGCTGAGAATCTATACCTCTCCTGAGGCGCTTGTTGGGATACAGAGGGCGGAGCTAGGGAAGGGGGTGGGGCCTCCTTCCAAGAGCCCAAGACAGGGCTGAGCCTGTATACCTCTCCTGAGAGGCCTTTTAGGACTAAAGGGCGGGGCTAGGGGCAGGGGCGGGGCCTCTTCCCAAGAGTGCGAGAGAGGGCTGAGACTCTGTATACCTCTCCTGAGGCGCTTGTTAGAACATGGGGGGGTATAGAGGTTCAGCCCTGTCAGGCACTTGGGAAGAGGCCCCGCCCCCTCCTCTAGCCCCACCCCCTGTGTCCTGGCAGGTGCCGCAGGACAGGGATAGAATCTCAGCCCTGCCTCAGAGCTCGTAACTCCACCCATCCCAGTCCTGGCCGCCCATTTGTGGCCCCGCCCACCTCCCCCTTCCAGCCCTGAATCTTGGACTAGGGGAGAGGATCGGCCCCGTCCTCTTGAGCAGGAGCCATGCCCATCCCTCTAAGCCACGCCCCCTTTCTGGGGGGGGGCACTGAGTAATATTTTTTCTGGAAAGGGGGCGGTAGGCCAAATAAGTTTGGGAACCACTGGTTTAAAGCTACAGACAATGCAGTCACTGTTGCCCATTTTTGGTCTAAAACTATTTAGCAGCTTGCAATCCCTTTATTTTATCAGTTTTTATTTTAAATGCTTTTGACACAAAATGAATTAAATGAATGTGTCTGGTCCTTCAGGCAGCATTACTTCGGTATTAGTGGTGGGAATAACTGCTAGGTAGGACAATTCTCAATAGGGAGTGTTTCTTTCCCAGGTTGAATTTTAATTTTTTTAAAGAAGGTGCATGAGTTCAGATGCTTGCATATAAGTATAACATTATACATAAAATATATTTAATCGCATGCATCACAGAAAAAAAAACACCCCACCTCACTCAAAAGAGAAGTATCCCTGGTAGTGTGGTTGAAAATAATGCAAAGGATTGGAAATGTGCACCATCCCCTAACAGCAAGTTAAGTTCGGCAGTGAGAAATGTGCATCTGGTTATGGCAATATCACCATGATGTGTGTGATTTTAAAAAAAAAAAGGTAAAGGTTTTCCCTGACGTTAAGTCCAGTCGTGTCCGACTCTGGGGGTTGGTGCTCATCTCCATTTCTAAGCCGAAGAGCCGGCGTTGTCCGTAGACACCTCCAAGATCATGCGGCCAGCATGACTGCATGGAACGCCGTTACCTTCCCGCCGGAGCGGTACCTATTGATCTACTCACATCCGCATGTTTTCGAACTGCTAGGTTGGCAGAAGCTGGAACTAACAGCGGATGCTCACTCCGCTCCCCGGATTTGAACCTGGAACCTTTCGGTCTGCAAGTTTAACACACTGAGCCACTGGAGGCTCCAATGTGTGTGATACATGTGGCATTAACAGGTCACTGTGAAATGTCATGCCAAACATCTTTTTCCCATCAATGTAGACAAGTCCTAGGACTCTGGTAAATCAGGATTTGAATCCCTGCTCGATCATGGAAGCCCATTAGATGAACATGGACTGGTTATTTCCTCCTTGTCTCAGAGGAAAGCAATGGCAAGTCACCTCTGAACAAATATTGCCAGGAAACTCCTATCATACGGGTTGTCATATGTCAGAAACAACTTAAAGGCATAACAACAACAAATATTGCCACCTTACTTCATTATTATCCTCTTGTCTTAAGCCTCATCCGCTTCCTTTATCCTTTGGATTTGTTGTCAGTGTGCAGTACACATCATATCAATTGTTTACTATAGTGTATAAATGTTGTCTTACCAATGTACATATTAAATTCTTAGTCCTATCTAACTTCAGATGAATCACTTTAAGAGGAGTGCAGATGCCACCCGATGGAAAGATTATTGCAGACATGACATCACTGAACAACGATGACCACGGCAACATGGCATAGAAGTCTCCAGTCCACAAAAGTAATTAAAGCAGAATTGAGTAAACAAACACAATAGTGACCTGACGATTACTAGTTATATATTCTTCTCCTTTATCATAATCTAGGTCAGTGGTTCTCAAGCTGGGGTCTCCAGATGTTTTTGGCCTTCAACAGCTGGTGAACTGGCTGGGATTTCTGGGAGTTGTAAGCCAAAAACATCTGGGGACCCCAGGTTGAGAACCACTGATCTAGGTGCTTGCCAACTCTGGGATGGGGGAGTGAATTTACAACAGAAAATATCCACATTTAATTACTAATTCCTACAACCTACGTTTGAATATACTGGTTGCGGCTTGGTTTATGCCAGGAAAACTAGTTACTCAGTGTTGCATAGAATAAGAAATATAAGCTAAAAAATAATACAAAAGTTAGAGAGCTTTCTTCTTCAGCATTCTTACCACAGCGTGAAATGGTTTTAGGATTTGGAGATGACACAAAACATTGCACTGAATCCATGACACCCACTATGACAAATTGCAGTGATGTTATTTGGAGACCCTGTTTAAAGACAGACATGAGCATATTTCAGAATACTGACTTCTTTAATTGGATAATGTTTCTAAATGTTTATGACACCTGCAATATTTTATAAGCAAATATTATTAGTAGTAATAATAGTAGTGTCATTATTATTACTGCTGCTAAAGTAGTCTGTGAACCTCTTCTAATAAACAAAAGTTCAAGATGTGCTTTTGGAGGAAAAATATGTATATATCTTTGGCAATGTTTTAGAGGAAAAAATTAGATTTAAGAACATAGACCAACGGACTTGTCACCTGAAGATTAAGTGATGAGGTCATCATAATTTTTCCTCTGAAGTGTTTTCCCTTTCAAAGTAGAATGATGAGTAAAGTAGAACAGGGAACAGTAGTTGACTTATACAATAATTGAAATCTGGTGTTTCCAGGCTACTAACTGTCGTCATTTGTCTCTCACGATCACAACACACTTTGCTAACAGCATGTGGTTTTAGTTTGATGTGGCATGACATGTCCCAGCTAATGTGTCTGTAAGTCCCCGTTTTAAGAAATATAAAGTCCATTAACAAGAGCCATGTCTTTTGGAAAATGTCATCTCATTTATTTTTATTTTTGAATATGTAATGATACAAAGTTTAAGCTTGTTTTGCATTCTGGGAAATTATTACAGTAGAGTCTCACTTATCCAAGCTAAACGGGCCGGCAGAAGCTTGGATAAGTGAATATCTTGGATAATAAGGAGGGATTAAGGAAAAGCCTATTAAACATCAAATTAGGTTAGGATTTTACAAATTAAGCACCAAAACATCATGTTATACAACAAATTTGACAGAAAAAGTAGTTCAATACGCAGTAATGTTATGTTGCAATTACTGTATTTACGAATTTAGCACCAAAATATCACGATATATTGAAAACATTGACTACAAAAATGGCTTGGATTATCCAGAGGCTTGGATAAGTGAGGCTTGGATTAGTGAGACTCTACTGTATTATTAATATTGTACTTTAAGTATTGTAGATCAGAAAGAGACAGTCACATACATACTTTCCTCCCTAATTGATTGCCTTCAACAAAGGATAGGTTCTTTTAAATTTTCTCGATTTCCTGTTATTTTCTATATAAAAAATTAATAACATAGAGAGTAGATGTAGATGAGGATCAGAGGCAAGTGAGGTCCGTCATCATAGACATATAATGAAGCATATAAAGGCTTTTAAAAAAATGAAAATCTATTTTCTTCTTTGAGTTAAATCCCAATAGATTGGATGCAAAAGCTCAAATGGATATCCACAGCATTGGGTCTTGAACCAACCAAGAACCATGATGAAGTTTGTCATCATGTAATCCTAAGATTACTTCCAAGTAGATTTTTGATCAACGGTTCCATGACTCCTCCATTGCACAAAACTGGCATGTTGATAATAGCCAAGTGACTGTTCTTTTCCTTATCTTTGCTGTTGGTGATGAGTTGTGATGTTAATAATCATATTGGCAGCTTCTTCCACTCAGCCTAATCCAGCCTTAACCAAACATCTTTAGTAGCATTGCCTCTCGAAGAGCGGCAATGGCTAGAGATGGTTCATCCAGTACAGTAACTCATGGTGTCACCCCATGGAACTCCTCTTATACCAGACTGTACCACAATATTGTAGCTAAAACACCAGATAATCTGTCAAAATAAATGATCATATAATGCCGGCACCAATGAAAACAAATGTTTGTTCTTGTAGCAATTGAAGACAAAACCATGTGATTTGAAGTGTTAATAGAAACTGGGAAAAATTACAACTGTGACTAGTGTCCATGTGCATTAGAAGGTTCAAAAAGTAAATTAGCTTTGTAGCTATATTGATAAGTAAGCTGGGCTTACAATACCGTTGGGCTGGTACGGCTGTACCAGAAGCTCTGATTTTATTTTCTTTCTGCTAATGTTTGCAGTCATAGGACAGGCCGCCTATCAATCATTATTAAGTTTGGTTCCGCCCCTTGTTCAGGGCTCTGGGAGGAAAGGAGCCATTAGGAAGCTAAGCTATAGGACGTAGACCAGCTCATCCCGTAGAAAAGCTTCATATCTCAAGTACATCCGGGGATATAGAACATCCAAGAAAACAGATACAGAAATTCCAGGGGAAAAGGTCCCAAAAGCTCTGGCTGAGAGCTTACAGCCTCTCAGCCCCACAGCTCCTGAGGGAAACAGCTCTAAAGTTTCACAGATCCACGGAACCCCAGCTGAAACATCTGCAAGCCTTGGTTGGTAGGTCCACTTGATACCCAGACGCATTTGGAGTTGGTAGTGGGTCCCACATCAGCTGGGCTCAGATAATAGACAGCCTGGGAGAGGTTATAAGAGGGTTTTCACAGTTATCCAGAGCCAATTTGGATAGGGCCAACAGTTTATTAAGTTTATTAAGGAAACCTTGAAGTGTTATTTGACTCCTTGAAGATTTATTATTTGTTCAACAATAAAGACTTTGTTATCTCATTAAAGACTCAAAAGGCCATCCTTTTCAGGGAAATCCTCAACAACCTCTCTTTCGAGGCGCCCTGGCTTCCCGCTGGGCATAAAGTATATGTCCTATACAAAAAGACAATAGTTACAGGCCCAGCGCATGACAGAACAACCGTTTTTATGGTTTTGGCTAAAAACAGTGCTAATTTTATTTTAAAATAATACATTTCTGCTGATAAACTGCTCAAAATATTTAAATACAGTCACTTCTGATGGTGTCACCCAGTGTGGTTCACACACCCTAGCTCCCACTGATGCCACTCCAGCCCAGCCAAACACCTAACCAAGCAATTGGATCAATGAAAAAGAGCCAGAGTTTAGAAAGATAAATATAAGGAGATGGCAGCAGTAGTAGTCTTAGGATTTCATCACATGGTTTGTTTGCAGCGTTTCTAAACACTGAAAACACGAAGTCTCACAGAGCCCATCAGACTACACAAAATCATTCCTTGGGGTCCTCATTCATTCATATTTCAAAAGTGTTTAGAAAAGAAACAATTTTAAGATGGCCAGTAAGCAACTCCAATGGTCTCTCTGCACATAGAAATAGGCTAAAGTGGCACATTTGAAGTTGGATGGCAATCGTTCTGTTTCTCTGCCTTCAATTAGTTTGGTGACTTTTGTGAAGTTAATCTTTACATGCCCTTTGATGTTCCTATTGTTGCCATTACTCTTTGAACACAACAGGATCAATATTTATTTATTTAATAATTTTTATTGCCGGAAGCGCACAATGTCGAAGTTATGGTGATTTTCTGTATGAAATATTCCTTTGCCATTGGAAAGGTTTCCGTTTACTGCTTTATTTAATGAAATATGTAGTAGGATGGGGTCTTGGGCTCTCATTTGGTTGAATTTATATTCTATTAATGTATTCCTATGAAAAGCATTAACTTGTTCTATTGAGAACTATTCCCTTGATGTTGAACTGTAATTTAAAAAAAAAAACCTGAAATCCCATTTCTGTGATCTCGCGAAATAAAAGACTCCAGCAATTGCGAAGTTCTTTATTTCAAAAAATATGAGGAGGAGGGGAGTGGGAGAAGACAATACTCTCCTATGTGATAACAAAGCAAATGGATGATAATTACAGAAATGGATCACATCAGGACAGGATCAAATTGGGACTAGATATGAATCACCAAATCAGGATTCAAACAAGATCAAATCAGCCCTAATATGTATTCATAATATGATCTTTGCTTTTAAAGTGCTCAGGTGCATCTACACTGTAGAATTAACACGGTTTGATACCACTAATAACAATAACTTTATTTTTATATCCTGCCCCATCTCCCCAAAGGGACTTGGGAAGCATCAAATGGGGACTACGCCCAGCAATACACAATAAAATACAATCGCATAAATACATTTACAACATATAAACATAAAATCATAAAACATATAATACATTAAAACATACTCAAGCGATAGCTACTAGTCAGGCGCAGTGAGCATATTCCACTGGGGGCAAAACAAAAGATGTCTGTGTGCAATATCTTATAAACCGCTACTGAATGGACCGGAAGAAGAGCAGTAACTGGGTCTAGGTAGAGATAAGGGACAGTCGTCAATTTATGCCAATTTAATCAAACACACATTTAAGTAGCCGGGCTGTGGCGCAGGCTGCTTAGCAGCCAGCTGCAATAAATCACTCTGACCAAGAGGTCATGAGTTCGAGGCCAGCCCATGTTGGGGTGAGCACCCGACAATTAAAATAAAAAATAGCCCCTGCTTGTTGTTAACCTAAGCAACCCGAAAGATAGTTGCATCTATCAAGTAGGAAATTTAGGTACCACTTATATGTGGGGAGGCTAATTTACAACACCATAAAAATCATACAGCCGCCGTTGGAATGAGGAAGTTGCCGTCGCAGTGGATGATGAAGCAGCTGCTTCCCCTGTGACCGGAATTAAGCATACCCTCAGGAAGCTGGAAGCTGGAAAAGGTTTAAATTGCCTCTGCGTCTGTCTCTGTCTCTGTTCTATGTTTATATGGCATTGAATGTTTGCCTTATATGTGTACAATGTGATCCGCCCTGAGTCCCCTTCGGGGTGAGAAGGGCGGAATATAAATACTGTAAATAAATAAACAAATAGCCAGGTTTTCAGATGTTCACGGAAAGTGGCCAGGGTGGGGGCTAGTCTAATTTCTCTTGGGAGGGAGTTCCAGAGCCAGGGGTCACTGCCGAAAAGGCCCTCTCCAACCGTGTTTGAGACAGCGGAGGAAGTGAGAGGAGGGCCTCCCCAGCAGATCTCAGAGACCACATAGGCTCATAGTAGGAAATGTGATCACAAAGATAAGCCGAATCGTTTAAGGCTTTATAGGTGATAACCTTGAATTGGAACGGAAACTTATTGGCAGCCAGTGGAGCTGTTTTAATAGGAGGCTTGTCCGCTCTCTATAATTTGCTCCCGTTAACAACCTGGCCGCCGACCATTGTACAAGTTGAAGTTTCCGAGCCATCTTCAAGGGCAGCCCCACGTAGAGTGTCTTGCAGTAATCCAATCTGGAGGTAACTAAGGTGCTTTAATTGCAATTGCTCAATGCTATGGAATCATGGGATTTGTAATTTGGTAGTGAAATCTAAAGACAATTAAAAACTACAACCCTTATGATTTCATAACACTGTGCCATGACAGGGAAAGTATTGTCAAACTGAATTAATATCATAGTGCAGATACTGTATATACTCGAGTATAAGCCTTGTTTTTCAGCCCTTTTTTAGGACTGAAAAAAAAACCTCCTTGGCTTATACTCGGGTGCAGGTCCTGGTGGGCTTATATTCAGGTCAGTTTATACTCAAATATATATGGTATATTTATTATTTTTCTGTATTATTATTGGTATCATTACATTTATTATTTTACTCTATTAATTATTATTATTACATTTATTATTTTACTCTATTATTGTTGTTACTTTTACATTTATTTTACTCTATTTTTATTATTAATAATACATTTATTATTTTACTGCATTTATTATTATTATTGTCATTATTATTTCAGTCTATTATTATTAAAAGGATACACAAGCACATTTACATTGAAGAAGATAAAATAATGATTTAATCAGAGTTGAACAGTCATATCTTAAATTACAGTTTGGGGTAAAGATTCAAAAACATTTAAACTACTGATGCCTCAATTAATGTAATTTTATTGGTATTTCGGCTTATACTGGAGTCAATGTTTTCTCAGTTTTTTGTGGTAAAATTAGGTGACTCAGCTTATATTTGGGTCGGCTTATACTTGAGTATATACGTGTCATACCCCAGCCACCTTTGGCTTCTGAACCTGATCCAGAAATGAACTTTGATCAGGATGAAGCTTATTCTGACCTTTTGCCCAGTTCTCCGAGCTCCTTTCAGCTACAGTTGCCGATTATTGATAGTTCAGATGCTTCCTTAATTGGGAAAGATACTTAGATGTTACTCCCGTGGCTGAACCAGATGTCCAGAGTTCCCCAGAGAACGTTCCCTTTAACCGAAAGGAGTTTTTGCATCGCCAGAGATCAGAGATACAAGGGCTTAGAAGGAGTAACCGCTTGGCATCTCGAGAGGATTGTGAATAAGAAGATTCCCTTGGGAACCTTTGGGGAGTTTGGTCTCCCTTCGTTGGGATCTGATCTCCATTCCATAAAAGTGCCTTGCACTACAGACAATTTGCGGTGTCAACGTAGCGTTTTCCTGAGAACACTTCACCGACTCCAGTTCCCTGATTTCACCAAGCCAAGCCTCCTGTTTCTGGTGACCAAGCTGAGCCGCGACTCCCGATTTAAACCTGAGTAAATTCACTTCCTTGCCTTGTTCCTGAATCAAGTTTGATCTTTGCTTCGTCTTGTTCCTGCCTTGATATCCATGATCTCCTAGTGACTGGGGACCTTGTTATTCAGCCTTGCTTCCTTGTTGTTCCCTGCTCAAACTTCCCAACAGTTTGAGCGTGTTTCAGTTTTGGATATTGGACATTTTCCTTCATCTTTTTGGACTTAATCATACCTCATCACAAAGGACTATTTCCCACTCATCCTTTCTGCTTATGCATTCTTGAATTTATATTTTCTTTAATAAAGATAGGTAAAGGTTTTCCCCTGATGTTAAGTCCAGTCATGTCTGACTCTGGGGGTTGGTGCTCATCTTCATTTCTAAGCCGAAGAGCCGGCGTTGTCCGTAGACTCCTCCAAGGTCATGTGGCTGGCATGACTGCATGGAGCATCGTTACCTTCCTGCAAGAGCAATACCTATTGATCTACTCACATTTTCATGTTTTCGAACTGCTAGGTTGGCAGAAGCTGGAGCTAACAGCGGCCGCTCCCGCCGCTCCCGGGGTTTGAACCTGGGACCTTTGGGTCTCCAGCTCAGTGCTTTAACACACTTCGCCACCGGGGCTAATAAAGATATTAAATGATTATTGGTCTCTGTCTAGTTTCCAGTGTTCACGCTGCCTTGGGGTGCAACAATACGGTATATCATTTGTGAGAGCTTTCAATGAAGCTTGTCCTGAATTTCCACCATATATCTTTAGTGGAAAAGAGAGATGATGGAGGCCAAAGCAAATTCACAGAATCATAGACTCATGAGTTGGACAAAACTACAAGGTCCATCCAGTCCAATCCCATTCTGCCATGCAGGAACACACAATCAATGCAGCTTTGACAGATGGCCATCTGATCTCTGCTTAAAAATCACCAGAAAAAGAGACGTCTTGGCATTACACCTATATTTGAGAAGTCACAATCCTTTCCAGATAATGCACTGAAGAAATGTTTCAGTGAACTTGGAATGTGCTGAAGTATTCCAACCCCCCTTCCGGATCATATCAGGCAGAGCTACTGGAGGTGAGGCACACGGTTAAAGCCAGGAAAGCTCTGGGGCCCTCCCATTTCAAGCGCAATCTTTAACTTGCTTGCCTTGGCTCCCTGCCAAGATCTCCCCCTCCCAAGTTTCAGGCCCCTCTCTCCTCATTATGCCCAATTTCCAAAATGTGCACTTGAAGCCACACAGTCATCTATATTGTCCAATTCCAGAGCTATCCACGGACGTGTTTAAAAAGCAAGGCAAAATTGGGAGTATAGGCTGCCAGAAAACTCAATGTTTGTGGAACTGGATGAATTCTTTCGAAAAAGCCAGGCACAGAAACAATTATGCAAAGGGAAAGAAAATCGGACGAGACAGTTCTTCTAAAGCAAGTGGTTCTGAGTAGACATCTTCAGCATTTGTGCAAATGAGGCACGCAAAGCGCCTAGTTATGTTATCAGTTGTCAAGATCCCTTAATGAGGTCTTCAGTTTTCCTTCGTCCTTCTCCTCTTGGTCTTCTTTTTTTGCTTTTCTCATTCTTCACTCCCTCCACACACCCACCAACCCAGCAAATTAAAGAAAGATGCTGCCGAGGAATGGCAACTATGCAAATTCGCGGATTTATAAAACAGAGACCCACTAAAGGAGAGAGAAAACACCTCCCCAACCCAATACATTTCCTTTCGCTTTTCTTCCCCACACTCTATTGTTTTGCAAGTGGGAGTGCTAAGATACAAGAGCAAGAGAGATAAATATGGCCCACAAAAGTTTTCCCACAGTCTTTAGCCCTTTCGGGATGTTAATCCTATTGAGAATATTTATGCCGGCAAAACAATAGCGGTGGGGGGAGACCCCAAACACAACACAACAGAGCCGGTGCTCCTGCTGGAACCCCCCCCCTTCACCCCAGCATCCCAAAAGCACTTTCTAGAGACCAGCTGCCTATTGCTATGGTAACTTCTCTAAGCAAGGGCAGCCTTGGGCACCACACTTAAAATACTTTAGACTCACCACATGCTTCGCCAAAGAAAGGCCAAGAGTTTCCATTTATCTCCCTGGCATCCTGATTAACCCAGACAAACTGCATCATTGGGCTTTCAATCAGCACAGACGGAAGCCTCCTAATATTGCACAAAAGAGAGACATCCTGGCTGCTATATCCTTCAGGATATATCTCTATATCAAAATAGCGAGACAGAGAGAAAGAAAAAGAAAATCAATGCAGGGGTCTTTTTTTGCTCCAGATTTTAATAAAGATGTTTTGACCGAGGATAGCTTTAGCAAATCGCTCATGTGGTTGTTGTGGTACGCAATAAATGCAAGTACTTCCTCTGTGGATTCAAGGAACCGCAGCTTGAAAATATTTTTTAAAAATCCAAAAAAAACCCCCTTGATTTTAAATACAGGGCATCATTTTATTAGTAAAGGTAAAGGTTTCCCCTGACGTTAAGTCCAGTCGTGACCGACTCTGGGGGTTGGTGCTCATCTCCATTTCTAAGCCGAAGAGCTGGCGTTGTCCGTAAATTCCTCCAAGGTCATGTGGCATGACTGGATGGAGCGCCGTTACCTTCCCGCCAGAGTGGTACCTATTGATCTACTCACATTTGCATGTTTTCGAACTGCTAGGTTGGCAGAAGCTGGGGCTAACAGCGGGCGCTCACTCTGTTGCCCGGGATTGAACCTGGGACCTTACGATCTGCAAGTTCAGCAGCTCAGCGCTTTAACACACTGAGCCACCAGGGGCTTAGTGTGTTATTACACACCATTTTATTACACTATTGTATATATACAAGTTGAGTATCCTTTATCCAAAATGTTTGAGATCATTGTACAGTAGAGTCTCACTTATCCAACATAAACGGGCCGGCAGAACGTTGGATAAGCAAATATGTTGGATAATGAGAGATTAACGAAAAGCCTATTAAACATCAAATTAGGTTATGATTTTACAAATTAAGCACCAAAACATCATGATATACAACAATATGAAGTAATGCTATGTAGTAATTACTTTATTTACGAATTTAGCACCAAAATATCACGATGTATTGAAAACATTGACTACAAAAAGGCGTTGGATAATCCAGAACATTTGATAAGTGAGTGTTGGATAAGTGAGACTCTACTATATATATATATCCTGCAAGTTATGAATATATTAAATAATGTTTGTGAATGAAACACAATGTTCATTGAACCATTGGAAAGTAAAGGTGCCTCAGCCACCCATGTGGACAATTTTGGATTTTGGAGTATTTTAGATTTCAGATAAGAGATAGCCTCAAATGAGACTTGAGTATCCATGGATTTTCTTATCAAACCCCAGTGGATACCAAAGGTCAAATGTAATAGGTAGAATACTAGCAACTGTAGAGTCTTTATTCATTGCACTCAATATGTTCCACATTTTCCTTTTGTGATCTAGTATATACAATTTAAGGAGCCCCGGTGGCGAAGTGTGTTAAAGCACTGAGCTGCTGAACTCACAGACCGAAAGGTCGCAAGTTCAAATCCCGGGAGCTGAGTGAGTGCCCGCTGTTAGCTCCAGCTTCTGCCAACCTAGCAGTTCGAAAACATGCCAATGTGAGTAGATCAATAGGTACTGCTCCTGGCGGGAAGGTAACGGCGCTCCATGCCGGCCACATGAACTTGGAGGTGTCTACGGACAACGCCGGCTCTCTGGCTTAGAATGGAGATGAGCACCAACCCCCAGAGTCTGTCACGACTGGACTTAACGTCAGGGAAAAAACCTTTACTGTATATACAATTTAATTCATTTGGAATTTCTTTCCAATAATGTTTCCAGTTTGGGTGCTTATTTTTAGACCTTTGGTCACATTAACTTTTAATAAGTGGAAGGGTAGAAGGTTGTGACTACTATTTATTTCATTAGGTGTTCAGTGGAAATAATGAAGGAAGCAAGGCACAGAACTTGGAAAAGTTACTTCTCTCACATGCTCCCCTCCCCTCGATAAAATATTTTCCTCCAACAGTATGTCCCTTGTACTACTATATACAGACAAGTTCCTTTTTTAAATTATAGCTCCCCAAATTTGATATACTGTTGGAGGGTAAGTGATTGAAGAGAAAGATTCAGAGGGAAGGAGAGACCAAAGCTATAACTTTTTAACTTCAAAAACCGAGAGACACACCCATTATAACTTATTCCCTTGCTTCCAACCCCTCTTCCGGAGCGATAGAATTTCTCTTTCGAGCCACAGATAAATATTGGTACAAAGACATTGGTGGGTCCCATGTTTTCTTAGGAGGCTTAGGAATTTATTGGCGAGGCCTCTTTTGGACTGTGCGCTGAATAAGGCTTGATTATTCTGGCATGAGAGACATACTGCAAACATTTCATATCATGCTCACACTTACTTTTTGGCTTGGCAGAAAGGGGAGCACTTTGCTGCCCTGAGGCCTCTTCTCTTATTTCTATCCAGACCAGTGTAACTGCCAAGCTCCCTACTACTCCGAATATAAAAGAATGCTGAAATTGTGTGTGTAGAGTATGCGTTTCATATATATGGGATAGGAGACAAAACTGAATTAGATGCAATGTGCAAAGTTTTAAAAATGCAAATAGCATCAGCTGGAGGGAGATCTGGTAATGAAAAAGGAATGGCCAAGTATGAAATATCAGTACAAATGCGGTATGACAGGGGAATGACCAAGTTTTATAAACTGGTGCAAAACCAGTCAGTCATGCAAACCCAGTAGGTGGCCTTGAGCAAGCTACACCCTGTCAACATTTGATTAAAGCAAAAATAAACACCCTTTAAACAAGTTATAGAACTCATGCAGTTCATAAACATGGCAAAGATATTCACTCCAAATTCAGATGGAATACCCAAGTAATTCCACTAAAGGACAATAGGGATTGAAGGTGTTGTGTGGTTTCTGGGCTGTATATTTTTCTCAATTCCATGGTGAAATTGGTTCTTTTTCAATAATATTTATTAAAACATTTGCTATACATCATTTGTTATACAGCAGACCCATAATATTCAATATTCAATACAATTCTACAACACATTTTTGCATCCACTGTTATTTTCACACCTACTTGATATTCCACTGCAGTCATATAAGCATAGATAATGGATACGTACCAGGTTGAACACGATCAATTACTTCTTTTCATTGGCATGACCGCACTCATTGGCCTTTTCGTGGTCCCACAATCAAGCTTCCACACACCCTCATAATCCATGCTTCCTGCATTAATGCAGATTCTAGGTTTTTAGTCTTATTTTTAGTTTTAAGGAAATTGAGCAATTTCAGCAATAAAAACAACAAAAAGATATAAAAAGGCTTGGATAAGTGAGACTCTACTGTATATAATTTTGTTTGGCTATGTGTAGTTTAATTTATTGATGTTAGGTTTAATTTACTGGTGTCAGGTTCTAATTTGATGTTAGGTTTTAATGTTATTTTCATATACAGGGTTTCTCTGGGATTTTATGTCAGTATTTGTTTGTTTTACGGAGGCATTGAATGTTTGCCATTGTATGTTGGAATCCGCACTGACTCCCCTTGGGAGATAAGGCAGAATACAAATAAAGTATTATTATTATTATTATTGACACAATGACATTGTATGACACAGCAAACAAGATAGATATGCTGGATTTTGTATCACAAAATCACAAGTCGAACACTCACCAAGTGTTTAGGACTGTGGAATGTATTTTCAGATGATGCACGCAGATCCCAGTAGGGTGGCCTTTTGCAGTTGGCAGATCGTAATTTTGTCAATGCCTATTGTTTCCAAATGCCGGCTGAGATCTTTTGGCACGGCACCCAGTGTGCCCATCACCACCGGGACCACCTGTACTGGTTTCTGCCAGAGTCTTTGAAGTTCAATCTTGAGGTCCTGATAGCGGCTGAGTTTTTCCTGTTGTTTTTCGTCAATGCGACTGTCACCTGGGATGGCAACATCAATGATCCAAACCTTTTTCTTTTCCACAACTGTGATGTCTGGTGTGTTGTGTTCCAGAACTTTGTCAGTCTGGATTCGGAAGTCCCACAGCATCTTTGTGTGCTCGTTTTCCAATATTTTTGCAGGTTTGTGATCCCACCAGTTCTTTGCTGATGGGAGGTGGTACATGAGGCATAAGTTCCAGTGAATCATTTGGGCCACATAGTTGTGCCTCTGTTTGTAGTCTTTCTATGCAATTTTCTTACAGCAGCTGAGGATATGATCAATGGTTTATTATTATTGTTATTATTATTATTATTATTATTATTATTATTATTATTATTATTATTATTATTATTATTATTTAGGCTGATTTATCTGACTGGTCTGGAAGAAATCTGAGCCCCAACATGCCATCACACTATGATAGGTGATAGGATTATAGCAGAATTGGGAATTATTTATTGTCAATTGCTAGGAAAGGGAGAATTACAATTGGAGGCAAGCTGGGAACCAGGTGTGCATATGGCACCATGTGATAGGTCCAGCTGCAATGATACATCATGTGATACCTACATCATGTGATAAAGTCCATAAAATGGTTTAACTAGCAATTGAAAAGACATGTCACTTTGACTGATATGTCATGGTATTGTTTAATTTTAATATATTTAATATATCTTCTGCAAATTTACATATATCCACACTGTCTGACAAACCTAGTGATAACTGTTTATTGAACTATTCACTTTTTCTCCAAGTCTCTGAAAAAAATCTCTCTCCTTCATGCAAGGAGGAACATCTTGATAACAGCCAAATGCTCACTACATGTGCGCTCTGTTTATATAAAGTAAACACAACAATTGAATCATTTGGTTTTAATTTACTGGCTGGCCTAGAGAGCATCCCCAAGAAGTGAGATGGAAAGCAGCCCATAAATTATCAACAAACTCTGCATGGTTTTAGCTGCATCTCTCCATAGAAAGAGCTGCGCAGTTGTAGTCTCTACACACATCACACATAAAGAGATAACATAAACTTTTCAGCTTTGCACACTACCTCAGAGACTCAAAACTAGGTATACTGGATTTGACCAATATGCGTGCAGAGTCTGTGCTTAAAAATTGAATGATTTTGGAATAGAAATGGCATAAGTTTGCTGATTGGGTGATTCTTGGTGTATAGTCCAATGTTCTTGGTGTATTATCCATGTTCTGCTCAATGCTCTAATCCAGGGGTCCCCAAACTAAGGCCCGGGGGCCGGATGCGGCCCTCCAAGGTCATTTACCTGGCCCCCGCCCTCAGTTTTATAATATAATATTTTTAAATCAGTTTTAATAATATAATATATTGTATATACATATAATATGAATAATACTCTTATGTTATACAATATAATACTAATAGTAATACCATATAATAATATTAATTGTTATACATTACATATTATATAATAGTATAGTGGTATAGTTCAATATAGTAATATATAATGCTAATATTGTGTTATGCTAATAATATAATATATTGTGTGTACATACAGTTGCTCTGAGTCCCCTTCGGGGTGAGAAGGGTGGGATATAAATGTAGTAAATAAATGCAGTAAATAATTAATTAATTTTAGACTTAGGCTCGGCCAAAGTCTGACATGACTTGAAGGCACAAAACAACAACAACAACAATCCTAATTAACTTGACTATCTCATTGGCCAGTAGCAGGCCCACACTTTCCATTGAAATCCTAATAGGTTTATGTTGGTTAAAATTGTTTTCATTTTTAAATATTGTATTGTTCTTTCGTTGTTGTTGTTGTTGAACTACAAATAAGACATGTGTAGTATGCATAGGAATTTGTTTGCATTTTTTTTTTCAAATGATAATTCGGCCCCTCAACAGTCTGAAGGATTGTGGACCGGCCCTCTGCTTAAAAAGTTTGGGGACCCCTGCTCTAATCCATTTAATTGGCTATCAAATAGTATAGATCTGACAGAAGGGAGAGGACTGTTTGTGATAGCTGATGATGACATTAATAATAGCTAAAATAGGAACAAGTGATGCTATGTAGTATATAGGAAAAGGCAACCCCCTTTTCCGCGGCCTGGCCATTTGGATAATAGCCCCCCCCCCCCCATTATCCGTCAAATTTAGTTATCCAAGATTGGCCCACCCATTTAACTCAGTTAAGTGGTGCTCAACCACTCAATGCTCTGAAATCCTGATATTTGTAGCTTGGTGAAGCACCAGCACTCTTCAGCAGAGATAGCTAACAACCATGTAAAACAACAAGTCAGATGATTCCATGGCAACAAGTATTGCAGTTAAAGTAGTGTCAAACTCTCTTGATTCTGCAGTGTAGATGTACCCTAAGACAGTATAAGACCAAGTGAGGGCAAGCAAGGATAGCTGAGCTAGGCATGCTCTCCTTCCTATTTATTTAGATATATTGGTTGTCAATGACTCCAATAGACAAAGAAGAATTTACTCAGGAATGATATGAGGACAAGTATATGTTCTAGCAGGAGCCCTGGTGGCAAAGTGTGTTAAAGCACTGAGCTGCTGAACTTGCAGACTGAATGATCCCAGGTTCAAATCCCGGGAGCGGAGTGAGCGCCTGCTGTTAGCTCCAGCTTCTGCCAACCTAGCAGTTCGAAAACATGCCAATGTGAATAGATCAAAAGGTACCGCTCCGGCGGGAAGGTAACGGCGTTCCATACAGTCATGCTGGCCACATGACCTTGGAGGTGTCTATGGACAATGCCACCTCTTCGACTTAGAAATTGAGATGAGCACCAACCCCCAGAGCCCCAGACTGGACTTAACGTCAGGGGAAAACCTTTACCTTTAACCTATATGTGCTAGCACAGTGTTTCTGAAATCCTCCTCTTTCAGGAATTTTGAACTTCAGCTTCTAAAATCTCCAATCACTGGCCAAGGCAGCTAAGGCATCTGGGAATTGAAGTCCAAAATGCATGGACTATTTGAATATTCTACTACTCTGTTCAACTAGACCACTGCTTTCTAAACAGTGGTTCCCAATCCCAAATATGGTCTCCTTAGATCAATGTGGGGGAACATGAAAAAATTGTCAACAATAAAATGTATCTGAATGCCACAGAGAGTGGCTGTTTTAGACATTTACATGGACCTTTTAGCAACAATGTTCAGTGTTTACAGTGAACTCTGCAGACCACACTTCAGCTATACTTCATAAAAAGGAAACTCAATCTGTTTTGCAAGCCTTGCAAATGCTGATTTATCATCACTAAATGTTTAATTTTTATGCCTGTTTTATATACTGATAAATCTGGAGTCATGTAAAGATTTCTCAGGCAGAAAGGAGTCAAGGTGGAAAAAGTTTAAGAAGCCCTGATCTAGACTACTGCAATGCATGGTTTGTGGTGCTGCCTTTTCAGGACAATACCAAAGCTGCAGCTACCCTGTTTCCCCTAAAATAAGACATCCCCAGAAAATAAGACCTAGTAGAGGTTTTGCTGAATTGCTAAATTTAAGGCCTCCCCCGAAAGTAAGACCTAGCAAAGTTTTTGTTTGGAAGCATACCCGCCAAACAGAACACCAGAGCATGCAGGATCGGTAAATATACGTACCATAGAGTGTTGTACATGGAAATAATGGTAGCAACAAGAAATTCTTGATAGGATTCACAGTTTATCTGGTTATGCTGGTTTGTGATGACAACTACATTACAGTATATAATAAATGTTCATTTTTTTTGTTCAACAATAAATGTGAATTCTTCTTCATGGAAAAATAAGACATCCCCTGAAAATAAGACCTAGAGCATCTTTGGGAGCAAAAATTAATATAAGACACTGTCTTATTTTTGGGGAAACACGGTAGGTGCTCTCAAGACTATCATATAAAACTTGTGTAACACTGATTTTAAATGACATAGATTATCTGACAGTGTGTTTCAGGTCTAATTTCAAGGTATCTGTGGTGACATGTAAAGCCCTGGGATCTAAATATCTGAGGGAACGCCTCTCATGGAGACGCCTGTCCAATCTTTAAGATCTGCCAAGGGGCTTCTCCTCTGCATTCCACCTTTTGGGAAAAGAAAGCCTAATTATGAGAGATAACAAATTAATCAGTCCTGAAGCAAGCATAAACTTTTTAAAAAGAACTAGTCAGACAACATATTCCATTTCCCATAAGTGCATATATAATTCAAAAGAGTTCATGAAACACTTTTCTTTACTGTCGAAGGATTTGGAAAACACCACGGGCTAGCAACGTGCTTCCCACAACTCTTGGCGAACTCTTATTCATTCATCCCCCTTAGGGACCAAGTGAATCAATTACTGAACAATAAGTTGACGTGTTAGAAAATCCCGCTAATTTAATGGGTCTTTTTTAGTTGGGAGGAACAATAGGATTCATATCTCTGTTTCCCTCCTCTGCCCCTCTAACGTATTGTCCTGCCTTATGATGAAATTTAGACTCTTAGTTTCTCAATACACCGTTTTTATGAGAAACATCTCTTTACTTCACCAAAAGTGTAGGAAAGGACATATCTATGTTTTGCTTTCCATAAGAAATACACATTTAGAGTAGAGCTGAAATGTTTGAATCATAGAATCATAGAATCATAGATTCTATGATTCTATGATTCTTCCCTAAATCCTAAATCCCAAATCCCAAAATTCTATGAGATGGAACTATGGCAGTTAAGGTGGAATCATAGTGCTATGATTGTATCATGTGAAAAGGCAGTCTTAATTATCAAATGGGAAATATGTTGTCTCTCTCCTTCTTCTTGAGTAACAAACACTCTGTGAGAAACTGTGGTTGATGCTTAATGTATAATGCACAATGACATCATCAGGTGGTATCCTATATATCAGATTTTGGCTTTGAAACATCAGGGCTTGCAATGATCCTGAACTAGCAACTCTATTTTCAAAATTTACAGATATTTGGTGTGTGTGCATTGGAGCATGGTTAAGTGACACTCTGGATTTAGAGACCATGGCTAAGGGAGTCGTACAATATATCGCAGTTGCTGTTGGATAGATGTCAGGTTTATGCTGCATAGTTTTAATAAGGTAAAGGTTTCCCCTGACGTTAAGTCCAGTCATGACCGCCTCTGGGGGTTGGTGCTCATCTCAATTTCTAAGACGAAGAGCTAGCATTGTCCATAGACACCTCCAAGGTCATGTTGCCAGCATGACTGCATGGAGCGCTGTTACCTTCTCGCCGGAGTGGTACCTATTGATCTACTCATATTGGCATGTTTTCGAACTGCTAGGTTGGCAGGAGCTGGGGCTAACAGCAGGCACTCATTCCGCTCCCAGGATTTGAACCTGGGACCTTTTGGTCCGCAAGTTTTAATAACTGTGGTGAAAACCTAGGCAAAACAAAAAAAAAGTTAAAATCTGTTCTAGCCAAGTCAAAACTCTAATACTAAGATCTGAGAGTAATGTCTCAAATGCACGTTGCTTTTTAAAATGTGAAATCCCATCAAAACTTGCTCCTCCTCTCCAAAAGCATCTTGGCATGCTACATAATGTTAACTGGGGAGCTTGTTTTTCAGGTGTAACAGCACAAAGGATGAGGATATGCTGCATTATGTAACTGAAGGAACAGCACTTAGGTAATGAATGTGTAACATCCCTTGTCCCAAAACATTGGCGGAAATGGCCAAATGCACATATTAGTTTGCTTTATAACATTTCGACCTCTCCACCCTTCCAGATTCTTGGAGAACATGCCATTTATCGCTCGCCTCCATGTGAAATTACAGCTTAGCTACTATTTGTCATCTTCCTGTGATTGTGAAAGCAAACAAACAAGTATACTGACTTCACTGCTCTGGCACAAGATCCAGTTTTGATGTGTTCTTCTCAGTAGGCATGTATAATAAGTAGCTCTTAATTACATTTTGTTTGCAAAAGGTACAAGCCAGGAAATAATCCAGCGCCAACAATCTGGCAATGGAAAAAGTCCCTCTGGGGTATTCGTTCTAGGATTGGGAAGGAGCAATTTTGTTTCACGGTATTGCTTCAAATTAAAACAAAGCAGAAATGTAGCCATTTTTTATATGGCTTCCCTTCAATACAGAAATTCTCTGTGCTTCCCTAGCATCACTTTAAATTCCTTTTTGAACCCTAAACTCATACAATTGACTTGCATGAAAGTTTTTAATGATTTGTTTGTTATTAACAGTTAGTTACAGTAAGATACAAACCATTTTTTAAAAAAGAATAGCTGTAGCCAGTGAAGGTTTAAATAAAATACAAACTTTTCAATAGTTCTATACACCTTTGGGAAGTTTAGATTAGGCAAGCTTCCACACTTCAATGTTTCTGGAGGGAGTTGAAAACATGGCTTTTCAAGCAGGCCTTTGACAATAGCTAAGACACCAGCTAAACCAGATGACCAAACAAATTAATATTGACTCTGGCACTTTAACATTCTTTTAACTTGCTTTGTGGCTGGGAGGTTCATGGTGGTTGTTGTCCTGTTTTGTCTTTCAAGAACAGCCTTAAGACACTGTGGTAAGTAAATGAAAGCTGCTTTACTTCAGCAAAACATAAAGTATAGTACACTCAGTGAAATAATGAAAAAGAAAGCCAGGAAGTCTTACTTCAGACAAAGAAACAGGCATAAATCCAGGTGCAGACTTGGAGCAGGCACACAGAGAGTGAAGGCATTAGAGTCAGTTTGTTACCAGCAAGAGCTGGCTGCACCTGCTTCGGCTTTTATAGCTCCGGGTCCCTACACTGCAAGGGCAGTTCCTAATTACTCAGTTGCATTTCTGGCAGCTATTCTAGCTGAACTACATCTTTGCTCTGTTTCCTTTCGCCTCTCCTGGAATGAGGGTACTAGCAAAGTCTCCTCCTCAGACTCCAACAGTTGTACTGCCCATTTTAACTAGTAGCTATTGCTGCATTTTATTGAGTATTTTATTTAAATTGAGTTGGGCTTTCTCCTATTTTTGTAAGTGTTGTCTTATATTAATTGATATGGTTACTGTCACAAATGATGATGTATTTTATGTGTTCTTCTGGCACTACTATGTGCTATTCTGTAAGCTGCCCGAGTCCCTTTTGGGAGATGGTGGCGGGATATAAAGTTATGATGATGATGATGATTACTACAGATATATATGTTCAGCCTTAGGTTTGAGGATTGAGTCGGTCTTCTATGATCTAGCACAAGGGTTCTCAAATGGTGCTCCGCAGAACCCTTGGGACTCCGTGAGTGATTGTGAGGGGCTCCGCAGCACCATGTTGCTTCCCACCTCCTCCTCTTCCTCCTCCTGAGAAATGAAAGGAAATTAAGTTTGGAACAGCAGCATCCTCCCAGGGCACAGACCCTTTCAGCCCACCTTCTTTGCTTCCAAAACCCCATTTCACTATTTCCCTCACATTGCTCAGGGGGTGATTTGATTCTGCTTTTCCTGCATTGCAGAAGGTAGTTGGACTAGATAGCTCCTGGGCTGCTGCTATTATTATTATTATTATTATTATTATTATTATTATTATTATTTATTTGAAACACAACAAGATGAGTCCACAGCAGACACTCTGCTGGCTGTTGTATTGGATCACACGGCGGACACTTCCCAAGTGTCTAGGACTGTGTGATGTATCGGCGAATAATGTGTGCAGATCCCAGTAAGGTGACCTTCTGCAGCTGGCAATTTTGTCAGCGCCGATTGTGTTCAAGTGCAGGCCAAGGTCTTTAGGCACTGCACCCAGTGTGCCGATCACCACTGGGACCACATTGACTGGCTTGTGCCACAATCTTTGCAATTTCATCTTTAAATCCTCATATCGGTTTCTGTCAGCACTTTCGGCCAGCGGAGAGGGTGCCGCCATTTCTCAGCTGACACCATGCCTGCCCTCAGACCTCTCATAAAGCCTAAGATCGTCAAGAAGAGGACCAAGAAGTTCATTTGTCACCAGTCTGATCGCTATGTCAAAATCAAGCATAACTGACGCAAGCCAAGAGGTATTGACAACAGAGTTCGCAGAAGATTCAAGGGCCAAATCTTGATGCCCAACATTGGGTATGGTAGCAATAAGAAGACAAAATATATGCTGCCATCAGGATTCAAGAAGTTTCTGGTACATAATGTCAAAGAACTCGAGGCGCTAATGATGAGCAACAAGTCTTATTGTGCAGAGATTGCACACAATGTCTCATCCAAGAATTGGAAAGTAAGTGTGGAGAGAGCAGCTCAGCTTGCTATCAAAGTCACCAATCCAAATGCCAGACTGCGTAGCGAAGAAAATGAATAAATAGTTGTTTTTATACAACTGTATTTAATAAAGGTATCAAAAACTAAAAAAAAAAATCCTCATATCGTGCCAGCTTTTCTAGTTGTTTCTCTTTAATCCTGCTGTCACCTGGGATTGCAACATCGACAATCCATACTTTATTTTTTAACATGATCGTGAGGTCAGGAGTATTGTGCTCCAACACTCTGTCTGTCTGAATTCGGAAGTCCCAGAGTAGCTTGACATGTTCCTTCTCTGTAACTTTTTCCGGCTTGTGATCCCACCAGTTGTGTCTGAAAATCAAAAGCATTTGTGGGGTTCTTATGTCTGAAAGGAGCCCCGGTGACAAAGTGTGTTAAAGCACTGAGCTGCTGAACTTGCAGACAGAAAGGTCCCAGGTTCAAATCCTGGGAGCGGAGTGAGCGCCTGCTGTTAGCTCCAGCTTCTGCCAACCTAGCAGTTCGAAAACATGCAAATGTGAGTAGATCAATAGGTACCGCTCCGGCGGGAAGGTAACGGCACTCCATGCAATCATGCCGTCCACATGACCTTGGAGGTGTCTACTGACAACGCCGGCTCTTCGGTTTAGAAATGAAGATGAGCACCAACCCCCAGAGTCAGGCATGACTGGATTTAACGTCAGGGGAAACCTTTACCTTTTTTTACCTATGTCTGGAAACTGAGTTTGATTGCCTGTCCTGGATGGAGTTGAACTTCTCCCAAAACCCACTTCAGCATTTTCCCTATCCACGTTCTTTGAACCATGCATAGTTTCACATCTGTCTTATATTTTGCTTTATCCACTTTTTTCTTGAAGAAAAAAAACCCTCAAACATCTACCTATGGGGCTTTCTCGCACTCTCACCATCATCACAGGGACATTTAGTGAAGACACAGGAAAGACCCTTCCTAGGTGGCATAATTCCCCTCCAGAGAAAGTCTGGTTGGGCCATTCTCTGCTCTTTTTACCCCAACAGCTAAATGCCTTTTTATTTAGGCAGATTGTTGGCTCTTAACTCATTTTGGCAGGAGGGGGTTATAGGGGAATGTGCTCTATTTTTTATCTTTATTATGTTTTAAACATTCTTTAAACTGTTTTATGTTGTACTTCTGACCAAATTGTTTATTTCACTGCTTTTTAAATGTTCTATTATAGTTGTATATTATGCATGTAGGTTTTTTTTCCATAGTATTCCCCACCAGGGAATTGGATAACAGCTGTATAATTGGGTCAAACTGTGTCATCAAGCTGCCTTCACTCAACCCCAAGATCTTTTTCCTGGTGAGTCACTGCCTGTTTTAATAGTATATATGCTAAGGTACGATTCACAGCTGCAGCGTGAATCACTTAACACTCAACCACATATTCCACTTTGGCAACTTTCTCTGGGACACACATTTTGAGCTCTTTGCTTTAATATCCCCGCATATTTTTTAAAAAATGTAATACCACTAAATGGTTTCGTTATCAAACATGACTAGCTTATAGCTCATTTCTGGCCCCAGTTCATTTGCGAACAGGTTACAAAGCACTGGTCCCAATAAAGAACCTTCATGATCCACGCTGCTTCCAATCTTCCATTGCAGTACTTTCACTTTCTTCTTTCCCATCTTGAATCAATTAAAAAAAACCATAAAAAGACTTCTCCTCTTATCTCTTTTAGCTTTCATTTTATATGTTGATTCCAATACCAACCAACTCTTTTCATGATTACAGATGAAAACAATTTAAGAGAAGCTGGGAACACTTAGAAGCCGAAATAATATTTATTAGGGAGGAACAGAGTGAAATTTGCAAGCTTTAACATGCCCCCTGGTGGTGCAAACATAGCTTAAAATCATAAAATCGTGGAGTTGGAAGAGATCACAAAGACCATCAGCTCAAGCATTTGTTGATTTCCCATTAATTCATCATCAGGTTAGAGTCTCACGTATCCATCATAAACGGGCCGGCAGAATGTTGGATAACCGAATATGTTGGATAATAAGAAGAGATTAAGAAAAAGCCTATTAAACATCAAAATAGGTTAAGATTTTACAAACTAAGCACCAAAACATCCTGTTAAACAACAAATTTGACAGAAAAAATAGTTCATTACACATTAATGCTATGTAGTAATTACTGTATTTACGAATTTAGCACCAAAATATCACAATGCATTGAAAACATTGACTACAAAAATGCGTTGGATAATCCAGAATGTTGGATAAGTGAGACTCTACTGTATAACTGATCCATAAATCATAGTTGAACATCAGTGCTTTGGTTGCATTCATAAAGCTTTGAGATTAAAGTAAGAAAACAATAAGGCAGAGGCATATTTGACTTCAGTTATTGGGTCACATCGTATTCCTCTCATCTAATTTTAATATACAGTAGAGTCTCACTTATCCAAGACTCGCTTATCCAAGGTTCTGGATTATCCAAAGCATTTTTGTAGTCAATGTTTTCAATATATCATCATATTTTGGTGCTAAATTCGTAAATACAATAATTACAACATAACATTACTGCGTATTGAACTACTTTTTCTGTCAAATTTGTTGTATAACATGATGTTTTGGTGCTTAAATTGTAAAATCATAACCTAATTTGATGTTTAATAGGCTTTTCCTTAATCCCTCCTTATTATCCAAGATATTCGCTTATCCAAAGTTTTGCCGGCCCATTTAGCTTGGATAAGTGAAACTCTACTGTATGTCTTTTTAAAATATTCTGTACTTTTTGATAATAATTTTTAATGCTTTCCCAAATTCTCATTCTGATTCTACTCTTTCATTTCTGTTTGTCCCATTTAATTTTTGCATCCAGTATCTAACCCTTCCTACTGTGTCTTGCTGAACTATCACAATGAGCTTAAGAACAGGGTTGTCAGGAGTGACTTGAGAACTGCAAGTCGCTTCTGGTGTGAGAGAATTGACGGTCTGCAAGGATGTTGCCCAAGGGATGCCCGGATGTTTGATGTTTTACCATCCTGTGGGAGACTTCTCTCATGTCCCCGCATGGAAAGCTGGAGCTGACAGACTGGAGCTCACCCCGCTCCCTAGATTCAAACCGCCTATCTTTCAGTTAGCAGTCCTGCTGGCACAAGGGTTTAACCCACTGTGTCACCGGGGGCTCCTTAAGAACAGTGAAACATATTTATTTATTTACTTACTACATTCACCCTGGAGGGGACTCAGAGTGGCTTACAAATCAAATGTACATACAATATATTACAGTAGTGTCTCACTTATCCAACATAAACGGGTTGGCAGAATGTTGGATAAGCGAATATGTTGGATAATAAGGAGGCATTAAGGAAAAGCCTATTAAACATCAAATTAGGTCATGATTTTACAAATTTAGCACCAAGACATCATGTTATACAACACATTTGAAAGAAAAAGTAATTTAATACGCAGTAATGCTATGTAGTAATTACTGTATTTACGAATTTAGCACCAAAATATCATGATATATTGAAAACATTGACTACAAAAATGCGTTGGATAATCCAGAACCTTGGATAAGCGAGTCTTGGATAAGTGAGACTCTACTGTATTAGCATAGCACAATATAAGCATTAAATTACTATATTATATTATATCACTATATGGTAATATTATTAGTAATATTACAATTATTATATAATATATAATTAATATTATTATATTATATTATTATTAGTATAATATTGTATTACATTATAATATTATATATTTATAAATTAAATGTTTTAAAATTATTGGTCAGAACCTGCATAGTAATTTATGGGCTCTTTATAACCAAATTGTGATGTTAAGGATGACAATAATTATTTAAGACATTTTATTTTAGGGATGAGTCTTTCTACTTGAGAAAGGCTCCAGGGCTACTATGAGAGAATATATATAAAAACAAGTATATGAAGAACAAGATGACCATTTCAAAATGCTGATTCATCAAAGCTGAGAGAATTGCTTTTCTGAAAATAGTTACTGCAGAAGAGAAACGCATAATTCAATGAGATAATACTTATTAGATTCTTCATATAATCAGAGGAAATGAGACCAAAATGAGAAATATTTAAAAAAATTACACACAGGATGTAGTCATAAATCCTTCAAGTAACGGAAGCAACCATATATTATAACTAGATGCTGTCTTTTTCTGCTTCCATTTTAAATAAATCGAGAATTAGCAATAGATGTGATGTCAAAATAAGATAAATCAATTTTAAAATGTAAAATACCATGTAGGTATGGGGGAAAAGCACCCTCAGGAAAACCTGTAATACACAACAGAAGGAAGAGCCACACAACCCTATCTGTTTATTATCTGATCATTGTGATAATCTTTTATTAAAGAACACAGTTTAGATACCATTAACTGGATAAAAATCTGCCTTCCACTTCATCAAAATAGATTTATGGATTATTCAGGGCCTGCTGTTGTTGTTTGCCTTCAATATGTTTCCAATTTTATGGAAACCCTAAGGCGAATCTATCAGTTTTCCGGGGCTGAGAGTGTATAACTTGCCCAAGATCAGACTGGTAGGAACTCTACGGAAGGCAACTTTTGTGAAGGATAAAAAAAAATGAAAATAGTAGACATTGCCCAGCATTTCCCTCTGAGATATGAAATATGAAATCCATACAATTCTGATAGTTTTAACTTGAAAACATAGACCTTAAAGCAGCTGTCCCCTCCCTCCCCAAAATTTCACAAACATAAGTGCTCATTCAATAATATATATATTTCAGTTGCAACATTTTAGATCAGGTATCTTTTATTGAACCTATGCAGTATGGAAGAGTACTTCTTGTTAGCAAAAGAAAATCCCTAAAAAGGAGACTAGGACTGCATCTGCACTGTAGAATTAATACAGTTTGATATCTCTTTTGAATGCTATGGATTTCTAGGAGTTTAGTGAGAAAGCTAAAGGCTTTGTAAAACTACAGCTCCATAGCATTGAGCCATGGCAGTTTGAAAAGTGGTGTCAAACTGCATTAGTTCTACAGTATAGAGCAGGTATGGGCAAATTCTGGCCCTCCGGGTGTTTTGGACTTCAAATCCCACAATACCTAAGAGCCGGTAGTTTGCCCATGCCTGGTATATAGCCAACCTAAGAGATGCAATCCACTAGGATCTCTTTAGCACTTGGGTTTGAGAGGTAATTCCTCTGTTTTATATTCAGCATACAAAATCAACATGGAGCAATTTTCACTGACAAGTTGAGATGATGTTTCTTTGTCCTAAAAACTCAGAGAAAGACATACCCAGTTTTCTATAAATATATAAACAGTGTGTATATTGCAGTTGGTTACGAAGATCCACATGGAATACTCTTTTTGTTCTCATGCTCCTCTTCAGGCAGGAATTAACATTAGATGATGACAAAAAAGATCTAAAGTATAGTTATTTCTTTTACCATACTTAAAAAAAGTTAGCCCAGTGAATGACACTCAGATTTAATATTCAATTCAGGGATTGAAACTTTGGGTTTGAAAGAGAATTCATTAGTGTTGGTCATTAGATGTCAGGAGCTTAATTCAGCACTTAAACTAATGATTTTCGGAAAAGATGAGATATACCAGGAATGGCCATCGAAGTTGTCACCAATGATTATCAGCTTCTTTTAAAAAAATGTTATTATTTTAAAGTAGCAATCTCTCAACCTGGATTTTTCCCCAGATGAACTACAAAAGCCATAATATATTATTGTTGCTTAGAGATTGTGAGAGTTCAATACATCTGAAATTGATCACATTGATTAGGCTGTACTAAAGCATCTTACAACTAGTTCAAGGAAATGTTTATTTGAAATTAAATCATCTGTATCTGTCTTCTCATTTTTCTCCTCATACACTGTAATCATTCAAACACTTTACTAAAGGTTAATAAGATGATATTCTAATGTCATGGTGTAGGATTAACTTCAGTGTCAACCAAGAAATCTATGGAGATATATTCAAAGGCATTACCATTATATATGGAATATGTAAAGGGATCTTGTAGCACAGGCCTGCACAACTTGTCAATAGTAAGGGCCCAAAATTAAAATAAGCAAAGCCTCTTCAGGTTTTTAGCACCTTACTTTCCAGGTAAAGGCCCCATCTGGCCCATGGGCTGAATATTGTGCAGGTCTATTGTAGCTCTTTAGAGATTATGGACATGAGACTTTTCCAAGATCCAGTGAAACGGATAAGTCATCTTGGTCCAAACAGAGCAATTTTCTTCCAGATCGTGTGCATGTACATAGGAAGCTGTGCAGAAAAAACAAAGAAACACCTGCTCCTAGTAGCAGGAATTGGACATATCAGCAAGGCTGGCAATGTCTGCTATAATCATGCCAATCACCTAGAAGGGAATAGAGAGAGAGAGACTACAGTAGCTCTTTTTAACTGCTTTACAACAGCGATCAAGTACTGTGAAAACTAAAAATAACCTCCTTAGAAAAGCAGAAACTTACTGCAATTCAGTACAAAGAACAATTTTAACTAGAAAGGCAGCATCTGTCACTTCTTACAGCTTTAGATAGCAGACAGTAACAGAAGTATGGATACACACAGGTTTACACAGAATACATATGTGTATTTTGCAGTTTTATTGAAATTTGGAAAGCTAATGTGACATCAACAACGCTGGTTAGATAGGTTTACAACTGTGTTCTTACAATGAAAAAAATCATTTACAACAAACTAGCTTGCTGTTGGATATGGAATTCCAAGATTTTGTAATAAACAGAAATAGGCATTAAGAATGCCAAAACACACCGAGAGAGACGTACCAGAAAACTGTGATGGACCCCAAGATATAACTTCAATCCATTGCCATGTTTAAATAAATTTCTTTGGTAGTTAAACTATGAATCCATCCTTGGCTTTAATTCCAATACTTCTCAATGTATCAATTACCAAAAAATCAGCTAAAACAGTCCCAATTTTTAAAAATTATTTCAAGACTACATTATCTGAAGCTAACGTTAGAAGAGTTGCAGCAAATATCTAAAAGGCTACAGTGCATAGATTTCACATTAGATGGCTTTATGTGTTGCCATATATCATAAATTCTATAAGACACTACACCACCAGATGTTATTGGACTATAAACCTGATCGTTCCTCATCCATGGCTATGCTGGCTAGAGGTGATGAGATGTGGAGATCAACAATATCTAGAATGCTGAATGGTTCCCATTCCTTCTACAAGCCAAGTCTACAATTCAGAAGAATTTCAGTTGGTGTTTATTATTGGATTCAGTAGGGCAAATACAAGCTTATTCCAAGGACCCAAGTTTCAATGGGTTCTGGAGTTATGTTAGCATGCATGAACACATTTCCTTGTAATACAAAATTGGGAGTATTACGTACGTTTCACTACATTTTAGCACCCAGGTAACTTTAAATATTCCACCTAAGGGATTATCTTCAAGGCCACTCAGGGGGGAAGAAACGTTCCAATCACTTACATAGTTCATACCATGCACATTTTTCAGAATGCAAGGAGGGCAACAGGACAAAGGATCGCTACATTTTACTGAATCTTTGCTTTAAAATGTTGCAAACTGTATTTATTTAAAAGATATTTCTATGTATTAATCTTCCATAAGCATATAGAAATATTTAAAGTTATATTTTCAACAAGCATGTCAACACAAAACCTGTAAGGTTGTATCATCCACCAATAGTGCAATATGAGGTCCACAGAACACCCACAGAATGAACACTTCAGCTTCGAAACAGCAGCATCCGTTCCGAACACGCTTGTCCCACCAGAGTTGCATATTGTCGAACGGTTTCTTCATCGTTCAGTCCTTTCCGTCTTCTCTTATACACACTATAACGCATAGCTGTTCTCTTATGGAGAATCCAAACTTGATCTAGTTCCTTCAAATTTCCTTCATCACCTGTAAAAAAAAATTCACATGTTCTTAATGAACAAGAAAACACATTATCTTTGTTTTTTTTCCTATATGATCGATACTAATAGTGCAGAATACTTTTTTTAAAAGTGTGTTATCTGAGTTCAAATTCTTTTATATACTAGTGGTTTTATTTTCTTGAACTATGTGGTTATTCTATGCATTGTTTTAGGCACTTTGTGCCATATGTAAGCCACCCCGAGTCCCTTGGGGAGATGGAGGCGAGGGACAAAAATAAAATTATATTATTATTATTATTATTATTATTATTATTATTATTATTATTATTATGATTATCTCTGAGATGTTTAAAGAAATAGAATTTTGCTTTAAAATTAAGGGTGTTAATTGCAATTTTGGAAATTGGGTCGAGATTGTGCTTCAAAACCCAAGGGCAAATTTAATCCATTATTCAATTTCAAACAGATAATGTATTACACATTCTACAAAATATATAATAGGTTCTCCATCATTAGACCACCTTGTACTTGTGGAAATCCAGATATAATAGAAAATCTATTTGTTCATTATTGCTAACAAATAAAGGCAGACTATGGTGGATTAAAGTGACACTTAAGATATAACTGATTTTCTTACACAAGTATCGTTAAAAAAACTCACAGTTGACAGTTGGTTGAGATAATTGAAAGAATATATATTTTGTTCCAATGCAGCATGAATGTTGACAATTCTTTCAAACAATAGATAAGGTTTATTATTGTAAGCTTACAGACCATAGAAAAGATATTAGATTCAGAAATGTCACCCGAAATACATTAATGCTTGAAAACTAAGCTCATTTAATATCTGCATGCTGTTTCCATGACACACAAAACCAAATATCTGAAAAATGGTGTTATCTTTAACTGTCGGCTGAAATGCATGGCAGGATTACACACTATCATTTGAAGTCACTCTTCATTATTGCAGTGAACTTTCTTGGTGAACTTTCTAACATTGTCTTCTAGTACTGCATTTGTGCTACGTTCTTTAAAAAACATATTTTTCAAAGAGTTTTTTTTTTCACTGAGAAGTCTTAAATTTGGGGTTATCTTTGAAAAGTACAGTAGAGTCTCGCTTATCCAACATAAACGGGCCAGCAAAACATTGGATAAGCGGATATGTTGGATAATAAGGAGGGATTAAGGAAAAGCCTATTAAACACTAAATTAGGTTATGATTTTACAAATTAAGCACCAAAACATCATGTTATACAACAAATTTGACAGAAAAAGTAGTTCAATACAAAGTAATGCTATGTAGTAATTACTGTATTTGTGAATTTAGCACCAAAGTATCATGATGTATTGAAAACATTGACTACAAAAATGCGTTGGATAATCCAGAATATTGGATAAGCGAGACTCTACTGTATTCAGAAACTTTAGCAGGTCCAAAATGCTGTAGCTAGACTGCTGACCAGAGATGGTTATAGGGAAAATGGACCTGTCTTCTTGAAACTTCACTGGCTATGGCTCTGTGCCTGGACACAATTCAAATTGCTGAATACAACTTTTAAAGGCTTATGTGGACTATTGGAAGGCCTGTATCTTCCCATATTAGCCTGAAGCCTATGAAGGAAAGCTGTCTTTCTGTCCCATCAGCCTCGTGGATTCGTATGTTGAGAATATAGGTGAGAGTCATAGAATCATAGAGTTGGAAGAGACCTCATGGGCCATCCAATCCAACCCCCTGCCAAGAAGCAGGAAAATCGCATTCAAAGCACCCCTGACAGTTGGCCATCCAGCCTCTGTTTAAAAGCCTCCATAGAAGGAGCCTCCACTACAGGCATCAGAGTCTTCTCAGTGGTTGCTCCTCGACTACGGAATTCCCTTCCAAGGCAGGTTTCATTCTTCTTTTTGCTGTCATTTAAATGCCTTTCTTTTTAAACAGGGCTCCAGACTTTAGTTGGTTGGAATACAGACAGTCCTCAAGTTATATCTGACTTACATAAGTGTTGTGACTCAGCACCAGCATAGCCTGCAGAGCCAGAGTGAAAATGAAGGGGATTCTGGGTTTCAAATGCAAGAGCCAGATGATGGGATGCAGGATGAATTTCAGGATGATGGCATGGGGAGGGAATTATACAGGCTGAAGAAATGCAGCTGGTGGATGAACTCTTGAACCAGCCTGCCATAGATAACAGCCAGGATGACATTCCCATGGGAAATAATGAGCCGGAGATGTCTCAGGCCCCAGTTCAGGTACGAGATAATGAGGTGGCTGGCCTTGAAGACCTTGAAGGAGCGCCATCACTATCTAGAGCAGATCGCTTGCAAAGGAAAGGAATGTCTCAGCCTCGCTGTTGTTTGAAATTGGCTGGAAAGCGGGAGGCCTCTGAAGGAAAGAGAAATGCATTTTTGGGTTGCTTTTAAAACTATGTGTTGAGAGACAGATCTTTGTCAAAGCAAATTCTCGCTTCATCAGAGTGGATGTCCATGCTTCCCTGCCCTAGAGATTCTCATATTCTTGGATCTTGGTAACCTATGGACCTTTGTTCTTTTGGATTTACTGACTCTGGTTTTGCCTATGGCTTATTGGATTTACTGACTCTTGTTTTGCCTATGGATTATTGGATTTACTGACTCTTGTTTTGCTTATGGACTATTGGATTTTACTGACTCTACTTTGGGAACTTTATATCTGCCTGCTTTGATATATATATTTGCTTTTGCTCAATAAAACTACAAAAGACTATCTTCTGTGTGTGACTTGGTGTCAATAGCAAGGTGAACTATTCTGAGGTGCGACAATAAGACTCATAGTTAAAAACGGGGGTGAGACAACAGGATGTGAGAAAATCTATTCTTTAGAAGAGAAATTCACTCCTGAAAGAGTTATCATGGGGAAAAGGTGTCTCCACTGAAGCTTTATTACCAATCTTTGTTTCCACAAAAATCCAATTATCAAAGGGACAAAAAGTGAGGTGAAATCTTCTGAACAGGGGCACAGACAGTAAAACAAACACCATAGGGGTGTTAATCCTTTCCTACACTATCCAAAGCTAATATTTATTTATTTGATTATTTGACTGGAGTTACACTTTAAAATATACCTTGTATACAAATTCAACTTAAGAACCCATCTTGCCTGTAACTTGGGGCCTGCCTGTATAACACGTGCTCCATTTTTATACTATGTACAATATGTTTGTACTTATTTTTAAAGTAATAACTTAAAAGCTGTGTTTTAATTTGACTGTTTAATGCTTTAAAACTTATGTACAACCTATTATTTTAGTTATTTTGTTTTAATTTATGTGGTATTGTGTTACTTAGTCCAATTTTGGGAGAATGGCAGAATATAAATCAAATACATAAATAAAAAATATGAAACAAAAAGAATTCATTCTTTTTGGCCCTTACTTTTTATTGTTAGTCATCTTGGCAGCTGCTATTTACTAGCACCAGCATCAACAGGTAGAAGCTTGTGTAGGCATTACAGAACATTATATAAAGAACAAACCCAGATGTGGAGCCCAGCCTAGAACAACAGACTCAGGGATCCTATCTTCAAGTTGGAGACAAGACAGACTGACATCTAAACAATTGCTAAGTGCTCTCTTATTTTGAAATAAGCTCAATGGGTGTATTTTCTGCTGAGTTCTATCTTTGCAATTTGCACTACACTATATCACAAACAATGAATACACATGTTTATATTTGTAAATACAACACGGAGAGAGTCCATTGTTTGCACAACCGTGGAGCAAAACATGATATTAAGCCCATGGAATTCCCCTGATACAAAGCTTCATTGGCTAGAGCCCTATTTCTATGTACAATTCAAAGAACTGGTCATAGACAATTCAAAATTCCCAGTATTGTAACTTCCTGATCTGATAAAAACATAACCTGTTCTTGTTTTTGTATTTAATACATGCTAATCCAAGACCTAACTTTTATTTTCAGTACCAACTAGACAACTGAACTGATGGAACCTGCCTACATGTCAAATCAAATTCCTAGTGATTCAGGAGATCTTATCTAATTGGGATTAATTGCTGAATTAAAATCTCAGAGCTATCGCAGATAAATATGAAACCTTAATATATTTCAAGAGATGTTTAAAAATTTCATTTCAACAGGATAGGCTGTTGTTTAACAATCAACTCGGAAATGATTGTGAAAATTCTGTCACTTTCAAAAGAACTTGCATAAGGTTGTAATGTAAATTAGTGTTATTGAAAAAACTCTTCCATTAAAACTTTCATTGGATCTCATCATTATCTGAATAGTGCCACAAAGATAACTAGTAATCCTTAATTACATAATACAGTAGAGTCTCACTTATCCAACCTTCACTTATTCAATGTTCTGGATTATCCAACGCAGTTTGCATTTTAGTAGTCAGTGTTTCTGTAGTCAATGTTCTCAATACATTGTGATGTTTTGGTGCTAAATTCGTAAATACAGTAATTATTACATAGCGTTACTGTGTATTGAACTGCTTCTTCTGTCAATTTGTTGTAAAACATAATGCTTTGGTGATTAATTTGTAAAATCATAACGTAATTTGACGTTTAATAGGCTTTTCCTTAATACCTACAGTAGAGTCTCACTTATCCAACACTCGCTTATCCAACGTTCTGGATTATCCAACGCATTTTTGTAGTCAATGTTTTCAATACATCATGATATTTTGTTGCTAAATTCGTAAATACAGTAATTACTACATTGCATTACTGTGTACTGAACTACTTTTTCTGCCAAATTTGTTGTATAACATGATGTTTTGGTGCTTAATTTGTAAAATCATAACCTAATTTGATGTTTAATAGGCGTTTCCTTAATCCCTCCTTATTATCCAACATATCCGCTTATCCAATGTTTTGCTGGCCCGTTTACGTTGGATAAGTGAGACTACTGTACTTATTATCCAACATTTTCACTTATCCAACGTTCTGCTGGCCCATTTACGTTGGATAAGTGAGACTCTACTGTACTTATTATCCAACATTTTCACTTATCCAATGTTCTACCGGCCCATTTATGTTGGATAAGTGAGACTCTACTGTAAATAGTAACTCATGTATTTCTATAAAATTAAAACAAAGTAGTTCAAATAGAAAATGCTTGCAAAATCTGGCTTGCAGTTAAACATAAAAAAACCCAAGATAATGGCAAACCGACTGATTGATAACTGGCAAATAAAGGGAGAAAATGTGATGGCAGTGACAGGCTTTGTATTTCTAGGCGAAAAAATTACTGCAGATGCAAACTGCAGCCAGGAAATCAGAAGACGTTTACTTCTTGGGAGGAAATGAGCAATCTCGATAAAATAGTGAAGAGTAGAGACATCACACTAGCAAAGGTTTGCATAGTATTCCCTGTAGTAACCTATGGGTGCAAGAGTTGGATCATAAGGAAAGTTGAGCAAAGAAAGACAGATGCTTTTGAACTGTGGTGTTGGAGGAAAATTATGAGAGTGCCATGGACCGTGAGAAGATCAAACCAGGAAATAATGCCCAACTGCTCACTGGAGGGAAGGATATTAGAGGCAAAGATGAAGTACTCTGGACACATAATGAGAAGACAGGAAAGCTTGGAGAAGACAATGATGCTGTGGAAAATGGAAGGAAAAAGGAAGAGGGGCCAACTAAGGGCAAGATGGATGGATGCTATCCTTGAAGTGACTGGCTTGACCTTGAAGGAGCTGGGGGTGGCAACGGCCAACAGGGAGCTCTGGCATGGGCTGGTCCATGAGGCCATGAAGAGTCTGAAACGACTGAACGAAAAAAAAACCAACCAAAAATCTTGGTACCTTGATATGTAAGGGAGTGCTAACTCTTCATCAAAACCTGTGGGTCTCATTAATTGATCTCTAATGTGGTTGCACATAGTTTTAAAAACTTTTAAAACTGTTTTGAATTCATTACTGTTGTTTAATATGATTTAGCTTATTTATCGCTTTAAACTATTTAACTGGTTTTATTTCTATTTTAGATCTTTGACTTGGGGTGTGGTATAAATATAATTAAGAACAATGATATAAAATATAGGTCTTTTAGTTTGGATTGGGTTTTGTGAAAACCAAGAAGAAAAAAAATGCAACCCCCCCCCCCCCAAATATAGAAAATAAGGCTATTTTTCTTTCCAAACTAGTTTAGCTATTCAACAGGCCTAGTTATTTATTCTTACTTTATGTCATGAAAAAGCATAATCTTCATTTTCCCTTTGAGGCCAAAAATGCTTGCATGAATGAAAAGGAAATGATTTTTTTCTCATTTTGCTTTAACAGAAAATATATGTCATAATGAAATGTGCATAGTTTAAAAATCTTGGCCTTTTCTTTTTAAAATGTGACAACTAGGTTTTACTGAGTCTTAAGAATTTTTCCCAATTAAAGTTTGACGGTGGTCTCTTCTAATTCTATTATTTCTATTATTCTAATTATTCTAATATGTGTGTGGTGTGTGTGTGTAGGCAGACAAACAAACACACTACCCTAAATTCCATTGTTAGTTTTAACTAGAACAGATCCACTGAATCAATGAGATTTACATATATGTTGATTCACTAATGGATTCTGTGGCTATACTTTCACTGGGACGAACAAACACAATTCTGACTACTATTTGCAAATTCATGGTATTATATACACAAATTTATCAAGGGCGTGAAAATTACCAAACATTTGGATCACTTGCAGAGAGTGGTCAAGCAGGTGAAAGTTACTGTGCCATCATTTCTCCTGCTATTGGAAAATTGTCTGCAATGTAAAGAGCCTTGGCATCAACACAAAATTGCATCTGTCAGTATGAAGAGTTCAGAGTCAAAATGATGTTGACATTCTCCAGTCTTTTCATTATTAGGTAGAACATTGCAAATACTTGATAACTGTTTCCACATGAACTTTCTCAAGATCCTTGAATACTGATATCTATAGCCAAAGCATTATATCTCTTGACTGACCAAAGGCTATTCCTGTTGAATGGAACACAACATCTTATGGTGCACCAACAGCAATGACAAGATCAATGTTCCCTGATGCACGGCACACTCAAATCTAATTCTACTCTATCACTGACACTTGGGCTGGATCTACACTGCTCTACATTCCAGGATCGGATCCCAGATTATCTGCTTTGAACTGGATTATATGAGTCTACACTGCCAGACAATCTGGGATCAGATCCTGGGGTATAGAGCAATGTAGATACAGCCTTGCTTCACGCAAAACCTAGTCAAAAACATTGATTCAAATGTTCAGCGTTTTCTCTCTCTCTCTTTTTTGGAAATCCATGAGCCTTTTGAAGTATAGCCAGCATTTATCTACTTTTCTAGAAAGGCTGATACTAAATCTACCCAATGACAATCACCCTTACGATTCTTTGGGGAAACTTTTCAAATAATTCTGTCTTCAAGTCCAGTGCCAGGATGGGACATAACCATAAAGTGCATTTAACTTCTTAAAAGGAACGGAAGCCTTATATTTACAACACCTTTAGGCAAAATATTAGTTGCAACCTGAATAGTTCTGGCACCAGCTCATATCTTTAAACAAACACCCACACAGAGAACTTATTTCAGGACTGCTCATTATTTTTCAATCTCATTCCTTTTATTGAACACTGAAATCTGATACTGGAAGAACATTCCTTTCTGCCTTGCATTGCCCCTGGACCCAGATTATATTTCCTGTACTTGATGCGGCTGTATGTATGCCTTGTTTAATTTACTATAACTTTCTCCATAACTAACTACAATTTTGTGTCATTGATCAAACATGAAACTATGTATACAGGTTTTTCTTTCATGGGGAGAACATGCTCAAGTTTATGCAGTAAGTAATCACTTGATCAAACAAGCTAGTTTTTTCTCTGAACAAATGCTGGATGCATCTCTGAAGAATAAATGTGAAATCTCATTTTCTGAGCACAATTATATTTCATGCTGATCAGAAATTTTCAGAATCAAGTTAGAAGAAATGAAGGATTGAAGAAACAACTATTCAGGGAAATTGAAATATTTGTGTTTGTGGTTAATGGTGATTATGGTATCAAAGGGTTAATCACATAGATGAAAAAGTGTGCTTGAATGAGATACACTATCCCTATGGGTTCCCTGGCTGTTTCACCATAACTATTTTCCAATAAGATTTGAGAGGTATAAGTGGGGGTATAATGGCCAGATCAAAGGGATAGTATTTCTGCTCTATTCTGATTAGATCTGACTTTATGTGGAGTACTATGTCCAGTTCTGGGCATCAGAATTTAAGTTTATAAAAAACCTGGAACATGTCCAGAGAAGACCAAGAAAGATAAACAAAGGGCTACAAACCAAGCCCTATGAGAACAACTAAAGGTGTTGGGTATGTTTAGCTTTTAGAAGAGTAAAAGATGATGTGATAGTTATCTTTACATATCTGAAGGGATGTCCCTTAGAAGATGACATGAGCTTATTTTCTGCTCTTCCAGAGTCTTGCACATGAATGGATTCAAATTACAAGAAAAGAGATCCCACCTAAACAGAATAACTTTTTTTTATTTTGAGAACCATCTGACAGTGGAATAGATTACTTCAGAAAGTGGTGAACTTACAAGCTTTGGAGCTCTTTAAGCAGAGATTGGATGACATACGAGGGCTATCCACAAAGTAGGTTACGTTTTGGAATTAAAAATGAACAAAGTATAGGAAAAAAACATTTACCATATGCAGTTGAAAGCCACACCCAAATACCACTTCTCAACATAGTCGCCATTCAAATCTAGGCACATTAATCATATTTATAAATGAACTACATGAGCAAATATCTAATATAAAAACCTACTTATGAAAGCATGATTTATACTGTCTACAAAAAGGAGTCTTTTCATGATGGCTTTGAGTTAGCATAAAAGTAATCTCAAAAACATCTTTGTGCTTTTAGTAAGGGCAAGTAAGAGCCTCTGTTACTATAACAGCAAAAGTAATTTGGTCAGCTTGAAGCTGGCTATTGTTCTATTGCAAAAGTCAGTAGGAAGGGAAAAGTACCCACTTTATTTACTTTAACTCTTAAGTAGAGAGGCTTTAACAGGATTTACCAACACATAAAAACCTAATGGGTTCTGCTGCTGTTTAAAGAAAGAACTACAGTAGAGTCTCACTTATCCAAGCCTCGCTTATCCAAGCTTCTGGATTATCCAAGCCATTTTTGTAGTCAATGTTTTTAATATATCGTGATATTTTGGTGCTAAATTCATAAATACAGAAATTACAACATAACATTACTGTGTATTGAACTACTTTTTCTGTCAAATTGGTTGTATAACATGATTTTTGGTGCTTAATTTGTAAAATCATAACCTAATTTGATGTTTAATAGGCTTTTCCTTAATCCCTCCTTATTATCCAAGATATTCGTTTATCCAAGCTTCTGCCGGCCCGTTTAGCTTGGATAAGTGAGACTCTACTGTATTATGACACGAGAAAGATACAACTCTCGATTACAAATGAAACCAAAATTTCTCCTTAAGAACCACCCCATTGGATCTGTCAATATTAGTTTAACAAGTTTGCAGCTGCTGATCATTTCATATGAATACATCTGCAGTCCATCATAGTATAAAGATACTTTTAATTTACATTAAATATTTTAGTTATAAACTTTACAGCAGAGAAAATGTTTTATATATTATATTTAAACAGCTCACCGATTTCAAAGACTTTGGCTTTTATGATTGGTTGCCTACAGAGGACTGGAGACTAAAGGTCTGTGAACCTTCACAAAGGAACCACCCAACTGATACAGAGATTGGCTTACGAAAAGCATACAGTTTTGGAGATAGCTTTCTTTCTGCTTCCCTCTGGAGTTGCTCCCATCACATCCAGGTGTATGCGTATATGCATATGGATCAGACCATTAGTATTCTCCTTTATGAGATCAAAGCTACTTTGCTGCCCTAGGCAAAAAAATACAGCCAGTACCCATAATTTATATGCACTGGGGATAAAGTAGAAAGAATGTGTTTATACTTTGGCTGCTACCCTAATGGCAGCTTATCCCATGCAAGAATACAGAGGAAAATTTAGGCTTCGTTGTACTGTGTAGGATAAGACAGAAGGTGTGATCATGAACAAAATAGGTATTTTGTTGTTTATTCGTTCAGTCACTCCGACTCTTCGTGACCTCATGGACCAGCTTACGCCAGAGCTCCGTCAGCCATCGCCACCTCCAGCACCTTCAAGGCCAAGCCAGTCACTTCAAGGACAACATCCATCCTTCTTGCCCTTAGTTGGCCCCTCTTCTTTTTTCCATTTTCCCCAGCATCATTACCTTACCCAAGCTTTCTTGTCTTCTCATGATGTGGCCAAAGTACTTCATCTTTGCCTCTAATATCCTTCCCTCCAGTGACCTGTCAGACATTATTTCCTGGAGTATGGACTGGTTGGATCTTCTTGCGGTCCAAGGCACTCCAACACCATAGTTCAAAAGTGTTTATCTTCCTCCACTCAGCCAGCCTTCCTTATGGTCCAGCTCTCGTATCCATAGGTTACTATGGGAAATACCATTGCTTTAGCTATGTTGATCTTCGTTGCCAGTGTGATGTCTCTACTCCTCATTATTTTATCGAGATTGGTCACTGCTGTCTTTCCAAGAAGTAAAAGTCTTCTGATTTCCTGACTGCAGTCTGCATCTGCAATAATCTTTGTGCCTAGAAATACAAAGTCTGCCACTACCTCCAAGTTTTCTCCCTCTATTTGTCAGTTATCAATCAGTCTGGTTGCCATAATCTTGGTGTTTTGATGTTTAACTGCAACTCAGCTTTGGCACTTCCTTCTTTCACATTGGTTATAAGGCTCCTCAGCTCCTTTTCGCTTTCAGCCATCAAAGTGGTATCATCGGCATATCTAAGGTTGCTAATGTTTCTTCTGGCAATCTTAACTCCAGCCTTGGATTCATCATGCCCCGCACTTCGCATGATGTGTTCTGCATACAAGCTGAATAGGTAGGCTGAGAGTATACAGCCCTGCTGTACTCCTTTCCCAATCTTGAAAGAGGAATACTAGCCTGAGATCATAAACCATGTAGTCCCAAGGGACTGGGAACAAAATGAGACTGGATTTCTCCTTGTGTTCTCTCAAATATAAATCTCCGGGATCCTAAAATTTCAAACAATCTGCAGTGTTCCCTGTTGAAGCTGGACAGCCCTTCACATCTTGGAACATGCAGAAGACACCCCCCCACACACACACACACATACACACTGTATAGAACAAACAATTTGTTTTAAAATGATGGTATATATCAACACATGGTGGTCTTCAGGCAATAACAGGGTATTCTATCTTTACGATTCACTGCACTCTATAATATTAGAGTAATGACATAATTCACTGGTGTGAATCAGTTGATTTATTGGTCATCTCTCTAACCCTGTTTTTGACTCTTTAAAATAGTAAGCACTGTCCACACTAATGGCAGAAAAATTGCTGATGGATGCTTTTCTGCCAGCAGAAGGAATAGTTTCCTACCTTCCACAGACAAGTTGTTCTGTCATATGATGACTCCACAATACTTATGACACCTATGAGTCACTCTTAGTAAAGTGGCTACAGTGAATATGTTACACATATCAAATGTGTGTTAACATTTAGCATCTCATAGACCATCTTCTGTGAAAAATGACTCAGTTTCATGCTCTCCTTTCTTCTAAAGTGAAGGAATTAATTCTGGCTTATTTAAGCTGTTTCTTGGCTGAATCCAAGAATTGTAATTCTCTTATGTTCTGTTTCAAGGCATTTCAGATTAAATCACTCTCGCCTTTTCCATTCCCCTTGTGAAACATTAAAAGCAGCTTCTGGAGTTCCTTGGAAACTACTGGATTCAATTATGCCGTGGTCAACTGTACTTTAGCAGTTCGCCCTAAGTGCTATGGAAATGTTTTACTACTTCTATATACAAGAAGTCTCATCCATGCACTCCAAAACAGGTTTATCAAAAACAAATAAATCTAAGATGGAAGCTTAGTCTGATCCAGTGAAGGCTTAAAATACAATGCAATCCCTGTACTAGCATCTGACAAATATGCCCTCTGGGAAATCACCACAGACTTGCCCCCGGCCGGGAGGGGGGTGTCTAGCAAACTCCCATAATGGCGAAACTTTAAGAGATCGAGTGCCCAAACCGGGGGACGGGGTCCTCGGGAGAGATGGGTAAGCGGCCGAGTAAGGGCAGGCGAGCAAGTAGACGATGGCGTGCATGCCAGGAGACAGGGTGCTGTGTGCCCCTTCTGGCATTCGTGCCATAAGTTGACTGTTACTGCTCTATGGCAACTTCTAGTGGAAGTTTCTCATTTAATAGCATTCACTATTTTTACAGATTCCTTGGGAATATGGATGTCATACAACGTGTAGCTATGTGTCTAGTAATTCTGATACAGAAACTAAGAAGGTTAGAATGTAAACAATTTCATAATTTCATACATTTTAATTAATATTTTTAAAATGAGCCACATTACTCAGATTTTGCGTTTTTAAGAAAGTCACAGCTAATGTTTCCACAGAGACAAAATAGATCACAGAAAACAAGTCAGTCCCCCTATCCATAGCGTCCTCCAGAGAGGAAATTTACATAATCTCCACTGAACCCATATAGAGGTACACTTTGCTTTAGGTGCACATTCCTTTATAAATAAACATATATTAGAATTTTTCTGACGCTCCCGCCCAATACAGTAGGACTTTGATGTCTTAGGATGATCCTTGTGCAGACATGCACATTAGATGCATTAGGCTAAAATCAGTCAGTCATCTTTCATCCCAATGGAATGCAGAGCTCTGTAATTTTAAAGTGATCTTTAGACCTTTCCACATAGTTTGCTGCCCGAGAAATGCTTTTGGAGCAATTCCTGTGAAACTATACACATTGAACACATTATATTGCTGCTGGTTTTTTTCCCAATGTGATTTCTTTCCCAAAATTGTTCCAGAAAAAAAAGAAGCTGGCAGGAATGTGAACTCTTACTACATTAACAACCAACACATTTACACATAAAAGCATGCTTTTATTTGGAGTAGGTTCCAGTCCTTAATAAGCTTTAACATATTTGTACTGGAAAAATAAACATTCACACTTCAGATAATGATGTTCTTTTTTGCTCTTTATAAGCTCTTGTCACATAGCTAGCATTAAAAACGTCAGTGACTCAAAATTTCACCTACCTATTAGCATTTTTCTTCACAAAATAGAAACAGAGTTGACAAATTTGTTTGGATACAGCTCATTAGCACTATCTCTACTGTTTAAACATATTTTATGATCAAGGATCATGCTGGATTATGAACTTCAATTGCCTTCAAGTGTTTATAAAGTTAATTAAAAACAGATGCAAGTTCCAAAATGTAAAAGGCTGAAACAGTTGCTGAGAATGATCAATGCAATTCTCCTCTCTGTAACATGTAGTGCAAGAGCCTTTTAATCTCAGTCATGGTAACTGTGGGAAAACAAGTCGATTTCACAACCATTATAGAATCATAGAATCATAGAAAAGTAGAGTTGGAAGAGACCACATGGGCCATCCAGTCCAACCCCCTGCTAAGAAGCAGGAAATCGCATTCAAAGCACCCCCGACAGATGGCCATCCAGCCTCTGCTTAAAAGCCTCCAAAGGAGCCTCCACCACGGCCCCGGGGAGAGAGTTCCACTGTCGAACAGCTCTCACAGTGAGGAAGTTCTTCCTGATGTTCAGGTGGAATCTCCTTTCCTGTATTATTTCTTTTATTAACTTACTGCTTTTTTACAATCAATTATCACAACATCAATACACCGTTAAAAACATTTCTTCCTTCTTTCCCTCCTAATTCATCTCACCTCAACTCATCTCATCTTTGGTATCCTATGCAAATGATCTAATCAAAATCAATGTATTTTAAAATTATTTTAGTACACATGTTCAGTTATCAACATGGAAATTATAACGATAGAATGAACAGGAACCAGAATGTTTCTCTAGTTTGTACTTTGGATTTACATTATTTACATCTTGCCCATTGCCATTTCAGTGAGAAGAGCTGTACAACCATTTTTTTCCATTCTCAAACATCATGAGTCTTTCAGAGGAGTGGGAATTTGTCAAAGACACATTTAGAAAACCATAAAAATGCTTTCCCAGAAACAGTTAGTTAGCTAGATCCTATTCTTATTTTAGTTGTGCATCATTTCTGACTTATGGAATCCCGGTGCCCCAATGGAGCCCCCTTGTGCCAGTAGGACTGTTGACCAAGAGGCTGGGAGAGAGGGTGAGCTTCCTCTGTCAGCTCCAGCTCCACATGTGAGGATAGGAGAGAAGCCTTCCACAGGATGGTATAAACATCAAAACATCCAGGCGCCCCCTGGGCAATATTATTGCAGATGGTCAATTTTTTTACACCAGAAACGACTTGCAGTTTCTCAAGTCGCTCCTGATACACATGAAAAAATCTGACTTATGGCAATCCATAGGCAAATTTATCAGTAGGTTTGTTTGGCAGGATTGGTACAGAGGGGGTTTGCCATTGCCTTAAGAGAGTATGAATTGCTCATGGTAACCCAGTGAGTATCTGTGGCCAAGTGGGGATTTGAACCTTTGTCTCCCAGAATCCTAATCCAGTACTCAACCACAACACAATGCTGGTGTTAGAAACTGCAGCCCTTTCACCCTCCATTCGTGCCTCTTCAAATTCCACAGCACTGCTGGTCACAGCTGACCTCCAACTAGAGTGCTCAAGGGCCAGGGCTTCCCAGTTCTTGGTATGCCACAGTTTTCAAGGTTAGTGTTAAACCCATCTTTAAATCTCTTTTCCTGTCCACCAACATTCAATTTTCTGTTATTGAGTTGGGAGAATAGTAATTGTTTTGGGAGATGGTGATCAGGCATTTGGACAATGTTGCCAGTCCTGCAGAGTTGGAGCATCTTATATAAAATTACAAGTTCAAGAAAATGTAACTAAGCAGCTAATTGCCTGCCTCATAAAGAGCTGGCAGATGCTTTTAGCTAGCCTAAAAAAAGAGCACCGAAGGAAACATATCTCCAGTTGATGTTCTCTTATTTAGTGATGTGCTAACCCCAGAGCTTGGTAAACATTGTATATTTGGACTACAAATCTGAGAATGCATACAGATATGAAATAAAACAAACTTTATTTTGTGAGGCTTATTTTTTCTAGTTTTTTTTGGGGGGGGGGGGGAGGGAGAGAAGGAATGTCAACAAACCTAGGAGTTATCTTGTGTATGCTTGTATTTCACTCTTTTGTGTAGATCAGTGTGATCCAACCTTTAGTTACCGGAGGGCCAATCAAACTTTAGTATAGGAATGTGAGGGCCAGAGAAATTCCAGAAAGAAAACGAATTACATATTTGTAAGCAGTAAGAAGGGTAAATGATTTTTTTCCAAATGTTAAATTAAAATATTTTTCTAGTAAGAAGGGCAAGGGCCAACAAAAATGAATTGGGGGGTTGCATGCGGCCCGCGGGTTGGACCACACTGGTGTAGATGGTGCTATTTTGGTTACATGTGTGTGCCCATTGGGTAACTTCAGTCAAGAATACAGGGAATTGTCACTTTGTGAACTTGCTATGTTAGAGTGATGCCAGCATTCTATTTCCTTTCCTTAAAACAATATCCCTTCCTTTGCAGCTTCTTTTGTTCCCAATATTGTTTTCATGTGACCACAAAACCAATTGTCAAATTTAAAACCACAGATGTTCAACAAATGCGCCTATACTAAAAATCCAAAGCCCAACAATACAGCGCTCCCTGCTTCAAGATGGTATTCTGCACGACTTCTTCATTTAAATGAAGAGAGATAATAACAATAATTCTTCCAAAGAAAGACTAGTATAGCCAACAGAATAAATGGCTGCACTATCCCGTCTGTTCCAGACAGTGTGGAGAAAAGTTATTTTTAAAAAATGTTCTTGCCATGGAAAACTCAAGAGAAGTTGAAAAATTCTAGTCTGCTGAGAGAGGGAAAATATATAAATCCTGGTCTCTGGGGTGCTCAACCCAACTCTGGTGAATGCTTTACAAACTGTGTAGTGTTATCGGGATGTATTATGAGCTATTACACTATGATACCTACCGGCCTTGTTAAGGAAAGTCATTCCACGTGAAACAGAACACACCATTGTCTGTCTAAGCTGATGTTTATGCTCACTGTATTTTAATTAAAAGGTGTATTTTACTGACAACTGTAAGGAGGTGTTCTGCAGGAAACTGGCCCTGGAAGGGAGAACTACTTCCTTAAAACCAGCAGCTACACAAACCTCAAATGACTGTACTTCACAGCAGGCCTTCTGCTGTTCAGCATGGAGCTATGTTTTAATTTCCTTAAACCACAGGACACAAGTCTGAATTCAGATTGTGTCTGTCCTTGTGTAGTCATCACAGATGACTACAGATTTTTAGAGTTTATCATTTTCAAGTGATTTACAAACAACATTTCATATTCTTTAGGCTAATGTTGTCTCTCTTCTCCATCCCAAGATTGCTCCTGTCTTAATATTTATTGGTTACTGGTTTATCCATTCTACATTTTTAGACTGTTCATTACAATGGCACAGTTTTCCTCTTTTAAATGGGCAAGGAGAAACCATTCTTTGACTCACTCTGGATACCAAAACATTTTTTTTTCCTGGACAGGTTCTTCAGTAAACTAAGTATCTTCTTTTTAACATGAAGGCTAATGTGCTTTCGTATCAAAAGAGTGTAAAAAGAACAGTTTTTAAAGACGGGAAAAATTAAAAAGTACCTGTTAAGTAAAAACATGGGCCTTCATTACCACTGTGTGAATCCATTCTTGGAGAATATATGAATTGACAATGATGAGTTTCTAAGTTATGAAATTACTCTAAGTGCTTTGAGTGCAGTTTATGCTTCACTTTCCAAAATTGTGTATTCATCTTCAGATTATTCTTCCTTGAATAACACTATGTAATCCAATTTTTGTTCCTGTGTTATAAATGTCATTTCCTAACTGGATCTATCATAAAAACATGGATAGTTTATTAAACTGAAAAACTTTGTTTTTGCGAGACATCCTATAGCACATTTTGTTACAGTTTTTCAGTGAATATCTCATAGTCTCAATTAAGTCAACGTAATTTGTGGCAGCCACAAAAATGAAGTTTCTGTAGAATAACATTTACTTTCAAATTTAGTACTGCACCTTTATACAGGAAATAATATTTTCAAACCAGGAACAGAATTTTTTCAGATTTTGTTACATAGTGTATACATCTCCTTTACATAGTTCTTCTGAGGTCTGTCTTCATTGTCTTTTTTATTACATTTATATCCCGCCCTACTCACCCCAAAGGGGACTCATAGCAGCTTACAAATTATATGTACATGCAATATATTATATTATTAGCATAGCACAATATTAGCATAATATATTACTATATTGTACTATACCACTATACTGTAATATTACATGTAATATATAATATGTAATTAATATTATATTGTTATTACTAGTTTTATATTGTATTACATTATAATAATATCAAAATATTATATTTTTATTTCTTCTTGATAACACAATGTGTTCCTCTACTGGTCAGATAGCATTACCACTCTTGTTTTCTTGGATTTTATGAAAGAGGTTTCTTCCTTTCTTCCTTTTAGGCTGCCTTTTTCTATTTCACTGCATTGATAATTTTAGTAGTTCTTTTTGCCCCTGTGCAGAAGTCAATTAACTGTTTTATTTGGGGTTCTGAGGATGTTCCCTCTGGTTCTTGTCTGTTCTTAATGGCTTGAAAACTTTCATCTGTCATCCTTTGCGGTTTCTCTTTCTTTTTGGCTGCAGATAGTGTCTTTTTGCATTAATGTCCCTGGCTTCAATTCAGAATTCTTTTAGCTCCTGGTCAATTAGGATTAAGAGAACAAATCTAATTTTTTACATAATCTTTAAATTCTATGGGGATGTTCGTCAGGCTGTATTTTGCACAATGGCTATTAATGCCATCCTATTTCTTCTTAGATTTTCATTTCCTGAGTAAAACACTGTAATAATCTTACTCAGTTTTAGCTAGCTCATCCCAAGTAATGCAATGTCCATATGTTCCATTTATTGTTTTACGTATGATATCTACTTTCTTTGATTCATGTTCTCACATTCCATTTTCCTACAGTAAGTGTTGGCGAGCTTCAAACTTTCCTTTCAGCTCTGAGCATGTCAACAACTCCATGTCCCTTTGGCTTCAATCCAGTTTCATCTAACCACAGTGGGACTTGTACTTGCCGTCTGATCTTGTCCAATAGCTCACTGAGAGACAATTCTTCTGACACTTTCTCTTCTTTCATTTTGGATTGTCTCATCATAGGCAATTAATGATAAAATTCATTCAAAATGGGCCTCCTTCTAAACAATACTAAGAAGTGTAAGCTATGGCGCTACTCCTCCATCAGTTTTGCCCCTGCTCCCATGACTAAAGCTACCAAGTAGCTATTTGGCATACTTAGTCTGGCTCCTCAGCAAAAGGCTAACTTACATGGGAGAGTCTAATGGCTACTACTCTCAGCATAGCCTCTTGATGCACAGGAGCATGCAATCCCTCACCCTTGAAAGACAGCACTATGGTACCTTACATAAACATATTTTGTAGTGCAAATAAGAACAGAAAATTACTCCAAAAACTTTTTGTATTGTCATCACTCCATCAGCATAACACTATTTCAGCACTGGTCTTTGGTTAACACATTAAACTCTCTGGGTGGAGGATGATTTGGAAACATTATTTGTTGTGGATTGAGATATCACAGAATAGTCACAAAAAAAGGTAGTGAGAAACGTCTTCAAAAAATGGAAGCTATGTACTTACCTGCTGTTAGATCTTGGTTGAAACGACAATATTTTGAATGTTCTAGAGAAGGCAAGCACTGCTCAGTCGGTACCCAAACATAAGTCTCAGGACACAACAAATCAGAAGGTCTATACTGCCCCTACAAAAAGTGGGAAATAAATAAATAGCATATCAGTGTAAAAAAAATCAAAGCTAAACTATAATCTGGTTTCTCTTCAGATCGTATACACTTTGTGTATGTGCAGTTGTAAGAGAAAATCCAAAGCAAATTAATCCACAGAACAGTCTTTCCAATATTTAAGTATGCCTTTTGAAAAGGACCCATCCCTTTTTTGTTTTTATGATTAGCAATATATCTACATCATTCATTTCCTTGATCACTGAGATTTTGCTAAATATTTACTTTTAGTGTAAACTACTGGTATATAAACTGAACACTGAACAGCAGTTTTTCCAACACATGAAAAATATTTTGAACAAAATAGCTCTAAAAATTGCAAAAGCTTTTTGAGGTACAACTTTCAAACAGAACAGTCTGCTTTACTTTTAAATATAATGGATTCAGATCAGAAAACCAATCTATCATTTCACTTCTCCCGGGGTAATTTGACAGATGTGGTTTTCTAGCAGTACAGAAATCAAAGTTATTTTAGAAAGACAAGGCTGAAAGACACCACCCCACTGTGAACATAGTTACAAAGTATATATACTGCATTATCACACAGGTGCAGCTCAACTGCATGACGGCATTTAAATAATTATTTGCAGATTCAATGAAATAAAATTTGTGAATACTATTCAAAACTAGAACTTATTTCTTTGAACTTCCTTTAAATAGACTACATTATTGTTTCATGTCATAATTTCACTATACATCGGACTCCTCCAGTGTCAGTTCAAACAGTCTGTAAAAAATATTTTGTATAGGAAAGCATCAGCATTTTTGTCCTCCTCACAATTTTCAAATAATATTTTATATACTGAATTAGAGCCTTTCATCTTAAATTATGCCATCATATCCTATGCTTTTTTTTAAAAAAAATCTCATTTCCACGTTTTGTATGCAGTAAAAGAATGCATATGCAGCGACAACCAAACCTGGACAATGGCAGAAACCAGCCAGCATCATTAGAAATGAAGTTACTAATCAAGATTTGTCTTTGTATGGAAGACACAATTAGCTATGGTCCTCAAAAACAGAGGAAGATTTCTTCTGCAGTAATAAACAGCAGAATGGGATAGAACAGCAAATGTAATGAGAGTAATTCACCTACATATTTACCTATAATAGCATGTGATAACCATCTTTAGGTGCATCTACACCAGTTGTTCCCAACCTGTGGTTCGTGGAGCCCCAGTGCAGCCTCATTGTTACTACATCGTTGCAATTCACGAAACCCTTTAATAGTGTCGAGGCAACAGGGATGTCGGGAGGAGAGAGGCTGACTACCCACAAAAAGTGCGACAACAAGCCTCCTGACTGCTGCTTCTCCTCCTTCTCCCTCCCCCTGAGCAGAGCCGTCCATGTGGTGCCTGGAAGTGGGGGTGCTTTGCTGTCTTCATTTTTGGGCCTGTTCCTGGGGTTACTTGGGGTACCGATTCAGAACATTGCATTGAATAGACCACATCAGCTTTATATTATTAAATATGGTTTTCTGTGGGCAAGCAGATGGCGACTACTGAATGGCATATGTTCTGTATCAGAAACTAGAGCTGATGTGGTCTATCCAATGCAATTTTATGAATCAGCACCCCAAATAACCAAACTGAATCTAAAGTTGAGCAAAAACTGATTCATAAACCTTTTGGTACTAATGTTGGAGAGTGGTCCCTGGTCAAAAAAAGGTTGGGAACCACTGATCTATACAGCAAAATTAATGCAGTTTAAAACAACTTTAATCATATATGTAGTTTTGCAAGGTCTTTAGCCTTCTCTGCCAAACCATACATTCTGAGATTCCATAACATTGGGCCCTGGCAGTTAAAGCGGTGCTGAGTTGCATTAATTCTATAGTGTAGATGCACCTTATGGAAACGAGCCTTTCACAGTTTTGGCCAATATAAGTGGTTATATTTCTCTCTCTCTTGTTGCCTTACTCTCTTGTTTCCCTTTCCCTACTGTCAGCTTTTCATCACCAGCTCACTCTTCTATAAGGTACACTGCAAGAAAAATCTTTACATATGATATTCATTCCAGCCAATATAGAGCATAGCAGAATTTTTAATTGGAAACTGCTGGAGGCACGTTCGACAGTTCTGCTTTAAGGTTCTTTAATTGAAGTATTCTCACTCGGCTTTGCTTTGTGTTCATGTTTCTGAGCTAAAACCAATCAAAAAATATCTCCGGACTCCTGTTAGAAAGCAAGGCCAAAGGTTTTAATGAAACTTAAGTCTGAAGATTTACTTTTTAAATATTTTAGAAAATCTAAGGGATTTGGTGAGCATTTGAGATGAAGGCGCGTCAGCAGAGTTTGTTTTCATAGACTAAGCAAAATATGAAAAGTAAAAGCTCCAAGGAAAGATAATAGTTACAAAAAAACAAAGAAGGTCAAGTACCAGTAGCACAGAACAAACAGAGAAGGTTAAATACACATTTAATTCTTTTATCAGGTAAAGAGTACATCTGTGTTCTATTTTTCCACAATAAACCCATTGATCTTTTATTAAAAGCGAATTAAGTCTGGCTTCATCTCAGTTTCCAGCCAGCTGCTTAAAAGAGAAGCCTTCACATTACATAAACAAAATGACCTCAAATTATCCTCAGCAATGCATTAATGCAAAGGCAATCCTACCATGAGAAAACGTGAGCCGGTCTAAAGGTTTATTAAATTCAGTCTTTGCCTTGAAAGAGAACACCAGTGGAATCCTTTCAGCAAAACACTACAACAGACCCTTGCCATTTCATTTCATTACTTAAATAACAATAGGCATTATCTATCCCCCAAGAGTGTTTTGGAATTATGTTAGCTATTTTCCTCTCCCCCACCCAAAACTATGTGTAGGATACCCGTAGCTAGAGGAGGAGGGTTACAGGTTCACCTCCCAATTTTTCCTGCCCCCGCTAGCTTATTTGCTAACCCCCTTGCTTTACTTGCCCCCCCCCATTTTTTCTGGCTTTTCTGGAGAAACTTGAACAAGAACCATGCATACTTCATCCTCTTCAACCATATATCAAGTGAAAGGAAACTCTAGGTAGAATGACACTGTGCTACTGACCTCAGTTCTGAAATAGTCCAGAATTGGGCAGCTCAGTGGTATCCAACCTTTGGTCCAACAGGTGTTACGGACTTCAGCTCCCAGAATCAAGCTGGCCAGGGCTTCTGGGAGTTGGGAGTCCCAAATGCCTGGAGACCAAAGGTTGGACACCACTGAAGATGTCTAGTCTTCATGCATTGCTCAAGGAGAGCAGTACAGTACAAACATGGAAGCATGTCTCTGTAGTTCCACTCTGTGAATCACCTTCTCGCTATATATGTGCAAAACGCTAAGTGTTCTTTATCATAACAAATAAAAAACCAAGTTATGGCGGGCATTTCTAATTATGAATTCAAAAGGTTCCTAAACTAGTTATATATGTACCTATCTATCTATCTGCAAAGGGATCTTGTTGCATCTTAGAGACTTGAGAGAATGAAGTTGATAGCATAAGAATCACGAGAGTTGTAGTTTCACAATGTCTTCAGCCTTCTTGACCAAATAGTTCTAGTGCCTCACAAAACTACAAAACCCAGGATAGCATTGAGTCATGACATCAAGCTGTATTAATTCTAATACATCCTCAGACTCTGTAATTTTACGCTACCAACTTTGTTCTTTGTACTACAAGGACCCCTTCTATACTGATACAGTAGAGTCTCACTTATCCAAGCCTAGCTTATCCAAGCTTCTGGATTATCCAAGCCATTTTTGTAGTCAATGTTTTCTATATATCGTGATATTTTGGTGCTAAATTCGTAAATACAGTCATTACAACATAACATTACTGCGTATTGAACTACTTTTTCTGTCAAATCTGTTGTATAACATGATGTTTTGGTGCTTAATTTGTAAAATCATAACCTAATTTGATGTTTAATAGGCTTTTCCTTAATCCCTCCTTATTATTCAAGATATTCACTTATCCAAGCTTCTGCCGGCCTGTTTAGCTTGGATAAGTGAAACTCTACTGTATTCCAAACTATCACAGCACTATCTACTATCTACCAGTCTATGTGTCCTATTTCAAACATTCTCTAGGAACTGATTATTCAGCTCCTCAAAATTCTTCACAGGATAGTTAATTCATTTTAAATTTTGCTACAAAGAATAATCACAAAGGTCCAACTAACCTTTTATACTCCTTATGATGTGATGGTTCCTAACATGTAATCCACCCTCAAGAATATTTTACTGAGTTGCAGAATAATTTCCACCAATTACTTAATTACATTGTGTTAAGAATACTGACCACTTTAAACAACCAATCATCTCTCTCTTTTGCTTTCACCTTTATAGAAGCATAATATAATATAATTGATTATGAAATTGTATAATCAATAGTAAAGGGAGACAGATGCTGCTGCTGCTCAGTTGCATAGTCGTTTCCAACTCTTCGTGACCTCATGGACCAGTCCATGCCAGAGCTCCCTGTCGGCCATCGCCGCCCCCAGTTCCTTCAAGGTCAAGCCAGTCACTTCAAGGATACCATCCATCCATCTCGGCCTCTCTTCCTTGTTCCTTCCATTTTCCCCAGCATCGTGATCTTTTCCAAGCGTTCCTGTCTTCTCATGATGTGGCCAAAATACTTCAACTTTGTCTCCAATATCATTCCCTCCAGTGAGCAGCCGGGCACTATTTCCTGGATGATGGACTGGTTGGATCTTCTTGTGGTCCAAGGCACTCTCAGGATTTTCCTCCAGCACCAAAGTTCAAAAGTGTCTATCTTCCTTTGTTCAGCCTTCCTTATGGTCCAGCTCTCGCAACCATAAGTTACTATGGGGAATACCATTCCTTTGACTGTGCAGATGAGGAGAAATATACAAGCTACTGGGATACTCTTGATCAGGGGTCCACACGTTAAGGCCCGTGGGCTGGATGCGGCCCTCCAAGGTCATTTACCTGGCCCGTCCTAAACTTTATACTTAGGGTTGATCTAAGTCTGAAACGACTTGAAGGCACACAAGAACAACAATCCTAATGTTGGACTATTTCAGCATAGTCTTCCCCCCCAACAGAGGGACTGTGAACCGGCCCTCCACTTAAAAAGTTTGAGGACCCCTGCTCTTGATGGATAAACTTGGCCAGCTTTCCACCTTTTCTCTTCACTTGCGTACTAGAATTCTAGCATGTTCTGACTATTGTTCAAGCTCCTACATCAAATGCCTAGGGTATTTTAAATTGAAAGATCTCTTTTAATCAACGATTTAGGCTGTCAGCTTACTCCTAGTTTAACATTTACACTGAATGTGAGAAAAGCTTAAAAGTAGCAGAGAAAGCCGTTTAGCACATTTTCTCCAGAACCTCTCCTCACCTAAATATTATTTCACACCTCCAGTCCTTCACACTGGGAATACATGAGCTTAAAGTGCATTTGTGGTAAATTATCAGCCATGTTCTGCTGGGAGTCTGCATATGTACAGCTGTAACAATGATCTAAGCATAAAAAATGTGATTTAGATATAAGATACATTCTTATGTTGAACAGATTTCCTTATCACCATTAGCATGGCCAAGCAATTATTTAAATAGTTTAAAACTGGGATACATCACTCAAATTACAGTGTACATCACATTAACAGTGATCCTCAATTCAAAAAGATTGCATTGCTTTTATTCATATGAGATATGGACAAAAAGTATTATATATAAGAGAGCTAGTCTCTAGATACAATTCTAGAGACTAGAGTTTGAATCTACACTCAACCATAGAAATTACTGAGTTATCTGGAACAAGTCTCTCAGCCTCAGAGGAAGGCAAAGGCAATCACCTCTGAACAAATCATACCAAGAAAACTTCATGATAGATACACCTCGGAGGTCACCATAAGTCGGAAGTGACTTGAAGGCACACAACAACACATATAGACACTAAAACTCTTTCTCTGGTGTTTCTGTGTTCCTCTGCACCACCTACAATCTTGGATCTCCTGGGCTAATTACATCATGTTAAAACACGCAAACTTCTGCTATGAACATAACCTGTTTGTGTATTATCTGTGCATCTATAACTGACGCAGCCACTAAGATCACTTGTGCTTCCACAGATAACAGTAATTTACATCTCTGATTCTTCATTCAAGAATAGTCTCAAGCAATACTCTTATCTGCATTCTGTTTCAAACCTCCACAAACTGTTTTTCCCCTTTGGGCTTTGTATTACATTCCTGCAAAATTATAGAGCTGGGAAAGAAAAATACTTCTCCATTTCTGCCCCTTTCAATGATCAGATATGTATATTTGTGAACCATGAGTAATTGCCACCCAGTTAGCCCCTTTAATTTCCCCATGCAATATCTTCAAATCCGTCTTAGCTACCCTTTTTCTTCATCTCAGAGATCTTCACACCTGATATATTAGCCCGCACACATTTCACAGTGCTCTTCTTAACAATTACATGAGATTGTACTCCCTTCTCTTAAGGGAGGAGGGAGCAAGCTTATTTTCTGCTGCCCTGCAGACTAGGACACGGAACAATGGCTTCAAACTACAGGAAAGGAGATTCCACCTGAACATCAGGAAGAACTTCCTCACTGTGAGGGCTGTTCGGCAGTGGAACTCTCTCCCCCGGACTGTGGTGGAGGCTCCTTCTTTGGAGGCTTTTAAGCAGAGGCTGGATGGCCATCTGTCGGGGGTGCTTTGAATGCGATTTCCTGCTTCTTAGCGGGGGGTTGGACTAGATGGCCCTTGAGGTCTCTTCCAACTCTACTATTCTATGATTCTATGATTCTATGATTCTAAGTTCCCACTACTTTTTCCCTCCAGCGGTGTTTCTTCTCCTGAAGGTCTCTGTATCTCTTCTGTTAGGCCTCTTTCCTCAATCCCCAAGTTTCCACAAATGCATAAACCTTTCAATTTCCCAGACGTTTACCTCCCAATAGGAGCTTTGTACGCATAGCTAGTCAGTGAAAACAGGCAGCAACCTCACTAGATTTGAAGAACCTAGGGAGCTCAGAAGGCAGGCAGACATACAGAAGCAAATGAAGGCCCTGCTGAATACATCCTCCTATTTCTACAATAATTTTTATGGGCTTGGGAATATTCCTCAAACATATACAAACAAACTGCAATTGCTTTTTCGTTTCAGAAGAACTGGTTTAGAAATTAGATATACGGCAAACAATGGCCGTTTGCATTATCTCAGACATCTGCAAATGCCCCTCTGGAGACAGAACTGGCTCATAATGTTTTCAATCTAAGGCAAAAAATAAGAATGGACTCCCTACCCATTCACCATACAAAAGTCAAATGCTGTCACTTCAGTGCCTGAGATGTGATAGTAGTACCTTCCACTGCACATGGGAGCAGTGGATTAGCTTAGGGGCTGTACAAAATTATCCATGGCACACTGCTCTGTCCTCCAAAAACTTGTTGATGCTCCATACCTACCAGTATCTGCCACCTGAAACAGCTTCTCACATTTGCCTCATGATCCTAATTTCCAAAACCAAGTCCTTAAGGGCTGCAACCGCTCTTTGAATTTCATGCCATTTAGAAATGTACTCTTTTAAATGCTATAGCTCCTGCTTCCAGTGTTTGTTTGTAAGCTTTCAATGCATCTCATAAGTAATCTTACCACCACAGAAGGAAAAATGGTAGAAATACCTCTCGCATCCTCTAGAGCAGTGGTTCTCAACCTGGGGTCCCCAGATGTTTTTGGCCTTCACCTTTAGAGATAACCACTGCTCTAGAGATAGTTTTGGAGTAAAAAAAAAACAATGGAAAATTGATCCCAAGAGATGGTTCTTGAGGGTGCAGGTGTCCAACCAATGCTCTAGATCAGTGGTTCTCAACCTGTGGGTCCCCAGATATTTTGGCCTTCACCTCCCAGAAATACTCACAGCTGGTAAACTGGCTGGGATTTCTGGGAATGGAACAACGGCTTCAAACTACAGGAAAGGAGATTCCACCTGAACATCAGGAAGAACTTCCTCACTGTGAGAGCTGTTCAGCAGTGGAACTCTCTCCCCCAGACTGTGGTGGAGGCTCCTTCTTTGGAGGCTTTTAAACAGAGGCTGGATGGTCATCTGTCGGGGGTGCTTTGAACGCGATTTCCTGCTACTTGGCAGGGGGTTGGACTGGATGGCCCATGAGGTCTCTTCCAACTCTACTATTCTATGATTCTATGATTTGTAGGCCAAAACACCTGGGGACGCACAGGTTGAGAATCACTGCTCTAGATGACTTCAATCAAAAGATGGAACCATGTAAGATAAAGGATACTGAACTGTGTTGTACTCTCCCAGACTACAGGTAGAAGAAAAGTCACTTTTCTGAGTAGGAAACGTACAACACTGATCAAGAAAGATAGCATACTTTGAAAGCTGATAAGAGGCCCAGAAAAAATAGTGGGCCAACAAATTGAGGCAAGCAGAACGGGAAACATTGCATGATTTTCTGCAGACTACTGTTTCTGACTTTCAAGAAGCAAATAACAACTAAAAACTCTGTCTCAAAATCAGATGCAGAAAAAGGATAAACCCAGAATGGATAATTGTGTAAACGTACTTACGAACCTTTTTCTAAAACTAATCATAAATTCATGGGCCTCACATATGCTCAGGGACACCGTGTTCCTTATTGCCTGAATGCTTCAGCATATATCCATTTGTCTGTGCATCACCTATATTGTGCAATACATTCTGGTTGTGGATCTTAGAGTACTGATAATCAAAAGTCTATCCCAGCATGTCAGCATGACGGCAGCTATTTCAATCTTAAACTATATCTGAAAACAGACAACCCATCTAATCTGAAAGTGGATGGAGTTGTCTTAACAATTTAAGCATATTTGCTAAGAAGAGAATACTGACTACATCTTTGGCCCCTTCTACACTTCCCTATAAATCTAGATTATCTGCTTTGAACTGGATTATATGGCTGTGTAGACTCATATAATCCAGTTCCAAGCAGATAATGTAGATTATCTGCTTTGGTAATCTGAATTACATGGCAGTGTAGAAGGGGCCTTAGAATGCTAACCTTCTTGTGTAAAGGTCCAGTATGTGAGTAGTTTGTTCTCTATGCTCAAGAAGGCAGCAGTGGCAACAGGAGGAAGAGGAACTGCCTATTCCTTGAAAGTCTGCTTTCGGGAGGGTTGCACCCAATCTTTGAGCCAAGGCACTCAGGATGGAGGTGAGCTGGCTTAGACCTTGTCTGTCTTTTGGAAGAGGAAACTTTCAAGAGACGTTGGCTCTGAGGACACTTCTCACCCACAAAGCAAAGCATTCAAGGAACGGGCAATTTGGAGCTGCTGGCTGCCTCCTCCTCCTGCTGCCCCTGCTTATTTTTTCTTTCTTTTATTTGCTTCTAGAGGAAGTGTTTTGTTTTACACTCTGCTTTTGGTGAAACCACAATGAGAGAAGAATAGGATCTCATCCATTCACAACAAGCAGTCTATAGTCTTCTTGAAAGAACACAAGCGCATTCAGGGCTCAATTACTGTCTTCATTTTCATTTTCTTCTACCAAGACAGCCATGTCTTCTTTGCAAATGCAAGAAAATTAAAAATATTCTTGAAAGTATTCTACCATATTGACTGAATAGTTGTTTTAAATGATAGGGAAAGAAAGGCCTTTTACAAACACATTGTTTAAAAAATAGCATATCTATAACCATAAATCTAAATCACATTGTATGAGTGCTTTTAAAAGACTGCTTGGTTCTTCTTTTACACAGAACATTGGCGAATAAATATTATCTTGGTTAACTGTAACTAAGAAAACCAAAGCAGAAGATAACCAAGAGCGTTGTTAACATGAATGCTCTTTGTTCTCCTAAGTCTTTGCTGTTAGATACCACCGTCTTTTATTCCTCTTTGGGGGGGGGGGGGGGGGAGCAATGCAAATACTTGTGTTCTTACCAAATACCTGATTCTGTTAACTTCCTTGGCTCTCTTAAGATTAATCTCTCTCAACACATATGCAGTGAATGCAAATGGAAAACCAAATACTGCCCCTGCTCTATTATCTCCATTTGGCATCTACAGTACTTCCAAGATACCCGAGACCTATACATTTCTCAATGCAGGGCGTCAATGAGAAGGGCGTCACAGGTTTTAGAATTTGTTTTCTTTTTAATCCTGATGTTTGCCTCTTCCTGCACTTTCTGCACAGTATTCCTTTCATTCTTGCTCCTTGTAGGGTGTGATCTCAAGATTAAGATGTTCCGGGGAGGCTTTGCTCTCGGTCCCACCACCGTCACAGGCGCAATTGGTGGGGACAAGAGAAAGGCCCTTCTCAGTGACTGCCCTGGAACTTCCTTCCTGGCGAGATTAGATCAGTCCCTTCACTCCTGTCCTTCAGAAAGAAGGTAAAAATCTGTGGGACCAAGTCTTTGGGATAGTGCAATGAGGCAACAATAGGAAACTTCACCCTTGGATTGGATTCGGTATGGCTGATTTGAGATGGCTTTTAAACAACTGATTGTAAAGTTGAAATAATTGTTTTTAGTGTTTATGTATATTTTTACTAGGTCCTTCTTATTATTGCTGCCCCACCTATGAAGTTGACTGAATTATATTGGTGGTTATTTAATATTATTACTGATGTATTAACTCTTGTTTTATTACCTTACTGTGTTTTAACCTGTGTATATTGTGCTAATGTATTTATGTTGTTACTTTTGTGAACTATGTTGACCGGGCCTTGTCCCATGTGAGCCACCCCGAGTCCCCGTGGGGAGATGGTGGCAGGGTATAAATAAAGTTATTATTATTATTAATAATAATATTAATAATTATATTAATAATAATAGTTTATTTTACGTTCCGGCATTGAATGTTTTCCGTATATATGTTTTGTGCTCTGCCCTAAGTCCGCTTCGGGGTGAAAAAGGCAAAATATAAATGTTTTAAATACATTAATGAATTAATTATAGGCATAGTCTGAAGGTAATTTTATGCACAATATTTTTCATAATTTAGTCCATTAAACTAAATCTGGGTATACACTGAACCACCAGAAGGCAATGGTGTCACTCTCTCAGCCACCCAATTTTAGATTTTGGAGCATTTTGGAATTCCAAATAAGTGATCCTCAACCTATACTCTGTTGGATTCCTTACTCGTGTAAAATATTTGTGACATAATTACTGATAAAAAGACCAGTGTTTACACCACCTTAAATATGAGTGAGGGAACAACAGATGCTTGAGATTGGTGTGGTAATAAGGTGTTAGACGATAGAACTATGTGGGTCAGGTAGCATGCCTGGAGCCCTTGTATTAGATCACTGTCTTCCGGAGGACACTGTCTCATCATCCTTTCTACACTACATACAAGTCAGTAGAAAATATATTAATTCTAAAAAAAATTCTATCTTTGTATCCCAACAAGAACGCATAAAGAAAAACCAAGAGATATATTCCCCATTGTTTTGAAATAGAAGCTATTAAGTCTGTTTTTGTCAAACTGACCTCTTCTTGAAAGAAATCTGATAGTGTAGAAATTCTCATTTCCTTTTTCTCTGCAGCAGAATAGACACCACTGAACTATTCAATTTTCACTAGCTCTCCGGAGAACCCTAACCAGCTGTGCCCAAGGAAAGAAGGGGAAACAACTATTATACTTAGAGTTGAAGAATTTGAACTGCTCACCAGAGACAAAACAACAGGCTCCTAAAAGGTGCCTTAAAGAGTATTACCTAGGTTAAATAGAAGCATTCTTGGTTCTTTTAAGGATACACTGACTTTTTATGAGCTTACAAAAAGTATCAGTGGCTGCCAGGTGAACTTTGCATAAAAAACACTTTTGACAGAAACACTGAAGCAAGAGCAGGAAAAACTCAGCTAGGTCATGCTGTCCTGCTGAGGTAGGAAGTTCCCTATAGTAAGGGTCTCCGTTTTATAATCTGGTCTTTAGCTATAAACATCTCAAAAGGAACTTCCTTCACAATCCAAACACCATTGTTTGCAACATATTAGGAACTCCCCCCTCCCAATTTTCTAGTTTCAGGACATTAATCACTTTTATGCCATGAGTAATCCTGAGCTGCTTCACCTCTCTGAATTTTTTAAAAAACAAAATGCTGTCAAGTTTCCTTCTATAAAAGTGTAAACTCATCTTTTACTAAGGTTCTTGTCATTGGTCCTTGAGACCACACTGCCTAACTGATAGTCACAGCCCTGCAATGTTTGCATCAACATTATCTAGACTCTAGAGAAAAAATATTTTTCCATTTTTTAATTGTGGGATATATATATGTACACACAAATAGAGACATACAATCATGATATTCCACAATCAAAATACCAGTATTTTCCCCCAAACTCTAGAGAAAATTTTATTAACCAATTTGACACAATCAAAGTGAAAGAGCAAAAAATTACATTACAGTTGACCTTCAGTATACACAGATTCTGTAGCCACGGATTTAGTCATCCACAGTTTGATTTTTCTTTAAGTTCCAAGAAAACACATCTTTATTTTGTCATTTCATATAATAGACTTCAGATTTTGGGGGGTTTGGACCTAAACCCCAGTGGACACCAAGTGCTTACTGTATTTTAGTTTTCATTTTAAAGTAGCACAATATTAAATACACAAGTATACGTACTTACAAACACACACACATACATATCCCTATTAAGACCTTTAGATTAAAAATTAAAACTTCAAAAACTTTCTTGTTAGAGCCAGCAAGTGTTATGATATGCTCACTGAATTTTTATCATTCACATTTTTAAAACCTGGTTTCTTTTTCAAATAGAAACACTAAAACTGTATTTTAACACCGTATTTTCAGTGCCAGTCTTTGTGTGTGTATACATCGGCATGTGGGAAGAAATGAGTGAACTATATTCTGATATGGTTCTTCTATTGTTTTTCTTGCCAATCTTTTCTATCTATGGTGATTTTAAAGAGATTTTATAGATGTACACATTGTTTTGCTTCAAAACAGCCCATGGAATAGTGGATCCAGAAACAGTGACTTGTTCAAGACCACCCAGAAAGGTTCAGGGCTTAAAGGGGAAATGAGAGTGTGTCTCTAAGTCAACACCAACATCTATTATATGCCACACATGTCTTCACTACGAATTGTCTCTAAGAATATTGCAGTAAGCATATCTTTGATTTTAGGAGTACAATATAACTTTTCAATATATCATGCTTTTAAAAGATTGTATAGATGTATACATATATATGTTGTGTGTCTTCAAGTTGTTGGCAATTTATGGTGAACCTATTGTGGGGGTTTTCAGAGAAGTTTTGTTTGGAGAGGGCATACTTTTGCTTTCTTCTGAGGCTGAGAGAATATGATTTGCCCATGATCACCCATTGGTTTTCCATAAATTAGTAGGTATTTCAATCTTAGACTCCAGAATCATACTCCAGCATTTAAGCCACTATGCCAAATTGGATCTCATGAGAGTGAGACAGAGAGAGTTGTGTGCCTTCATAAGATTTCTTCAGAGGGAGTTTGCTTTCAAGGCATTATATATTTAGGCCATGATAAAGCTGTTAAAAGTACAACTAGCTCCCAACAGTACTCAGGCTCAAAAAGACTTTTGTGACCATTCTGTTTTGCCCAACATTTGAGCCATCTGTGCTGTTTTATAACAGGCTGTGGCACTGCTTATTTTCTAATATAATTGTCCCCTGCATCAGTGGTCCCTTAGCTCTGTTGTGTCCTTCCATATTTTCTCTAATCTTGTGTCAACAATCAGCAATGACTCCCCATTCCAAGAAATAAGATATGTTAACCTAGCAATGAGTAAAAAAGTCAGTTATAATAACCCAGCAAAGGCAGGAAATCTAAAGTGACATTAGATTAAACACCCTATAGGCAACAGATTCAGTTTGATCTCGGAAGCTATGTAGAGTCCGCCCTGTTTAGTCTTTGAATGGGAGACTGCCAATGAATACCAGTTTCATTGGGCTATATTTCAGGAAAAGGAACTGGCAAAACCATCCCCGAATACTCCTTGCCTAAGAAAGTTGTACGAAATGTATGGTGTTGCCACAATCTTGCAACTTGAGGGAATATACATACATACACAAAATACAAAGCTCATCTTCTTCAGCTACTTATCCATCTGCAAGAATGTTGTTGGTAGAATTGTAACATTGGAAGAGATTACAAGAGACATCTAGTCCAAACCCTTGCAATGTTGTTTGCCTTCGAGTTGTTTCTGGATTTTTTTTAAATATATTTTATTGATATTATCTCATATTTCATGTTGTGAGTGTATTGCACATTTAATACAAACATTCATACCTACACATCATTTATCTCTTATCACATTTCTCAATCATCTTCCCATCTATATTGTCTACTCACATATCTAATATATCATCATTCTATTCATTCTTTTTCCCTCCCCTCCCCCTCCCCTCTCCCACCCCACTCCCTTCCCCCCACCCCTACCCCATACCACAATTCCATTAGAAATTTAACTCCAACCATGAGCACAACTTTTCCCATTTCTGTACAATATTTACATTGGCTTCGCCTCTTTTTATCCAATCTGAATATATTGTCCATTTCTCTTTAACTTTCCTCATTTTATCTTCCATCTTATCCTCAGAGGTTACATTTGCAATAATTTCTGATTGAACCTGGTCAAACAAATAATTATTCCAATTCACCATATTCCACTTTTTTTCATCTCTCCAGCCCCATGCTATTACTGCCTTCCCTGCAAGAATCATAGCTTTGAATAGATCTTGGTGTTTTACATTAATCTTATTGTTCCCTATTATCCCCATCAACATTAATTCCATGTTTACTTGGAGTGATATTCTGAATAATTCTTCTATTTTCCCCGTTATTTTTTCCTCGAGTTGTTTCTGGTGACCCTAAGGTGCACCTATCATGAGTTATTCATAGTAAGATTTGTTTATGTTGGTTTGCTGTGAGTTTTCCAGGCTGTAACTCTCGAGAGAATGCTTCTGGAACTTGCAGCCTGGAAAACCAACAGCAACCCAGTGATTTTAGCCATGAAAGCCTTTGATAACACATTTGTTCATGTTTTTACCTTCCTCTGGATCTCAGAAGTCTTCTTGGGAGAGAATGGTTTTGAACCCTGGTCTCTCAGAATCATAGTCTAGCACTCAATCACTATATATACCACACTAGCTCTCTTCAAGAATAATCATCATGAGTTTTTAATTGAAATCAAAGCCCAGAATTTTACTATTTGGGGCACCGTACTCCAAAGGTTTTCTTTGTGCTACTGCAAGTACAAGAAACAAATGAATGTACAAATATTATAATGTATTTGACTACAGGTATAGCCTGACATGTTTCTCACAAGTGAAAGCTATCACATTACTGTTCGGCAGTGGAACTCTCTGCCCCGGACTGTGGTGGAGGCTCCTTCTTTGGAGGCTTTTAAGCAGAGGCTGGATGGCCATCTGTCGGGGGTGCTTTGAATGCGATTTCCTGCTTCTTGGCAGGGGGTTGGACTGGATGGCCCATGAGGTCTCTTCCAACTCTACTATTCTATGATTCTATGATTCTACTAAGAGATGAACAACCTAAATGATATAACCAATATGGATTAATCTTACATAGTTATTCAATCATCCAAAGGTATTCATTATATAAGATCAGCAAATACCTTAATACCGTCTTCAAGTGCAATAATTAGGGGGTAACATCAATTTTGGCAATAGAATTGGGAATAGGGATTTCCTCCACCCCCAAAAACTCTTCAAAAGGCAAGAAATTTTGGCTATCCAAAATCAACATCAAATTCAAAGGAATACCTGGAGTGTCATCCTTAATCATTTCAGTGCTTTTAAGGCCTCACAGAGAAGAATGTCCATATTGTTTGTTTTCTCCATAATTTCAAGTATGGATGCAAAAGTCCTTGAAACTTGAAGATTTTGTAGAAAATGCTTTAAACTATGCAGCAGTAAGGAAATTGCTTCAAATTATTCATAATTTGGGGAAAGGATATTCAAACTTTTCCAACAATACATTGTTACATGCTAAAGATTCTTCTTATTAGGCATCAAACTAACTGCTCCTAATTGTAGGAACAAAGTCTTGAGAAAATTTCCCCTAACTCAAAGCCTATAAATTAAATTCAAAGAATTCACAAAATGTGTGTTCTGTTAATTAGAGCAGTGAGGAAATTTTGCAAATTACTAACTTTCCCAGAGAGGTAATTTAATGAAATACCTTCTGTTGAAAAATTTTGTATATTATGTTAAATAATTTATCTTGCTTCATCACTGTTGTCCCTTTCAAATGCTTGGGAATATGACAATGCAGAATACAGTGTACCCTTACAATTAGCTTATTATTCATACCTTTATTTTATTTGTTTAATTTATATCCTACCTTTCCCCCAATATGGGACCCAAGATTGCTTACAACAGCTTATGTTCTAATGAAAAATAAATATCTACTAAAGTAATTATAAGTAGGAATGAAACAAATTCAAGTGGGGGGGGGGGGGGGAGCATTTCTCATGGAACATTTGCCATCAATGTCTGGAAAGATTTGCCAAAGCATTTAGTGATAAATATGCTAATACCTTGTTCAAAGGAGAAGAATAAAATCAAAAGTCTTACCTGATGTGCCAAACTCACTAGATTTTTAAAAATATATCTTTTGTTCCCAGGCTGTAATCTACATGATCGTATTGATCTTTTAAAATGTTATTTTATGTTTGCACTTCTTGAACTAAATGAGATCAACAAATTAATACTACATCTTTGTCATCGATGCCTGAAACACACCTGCTTATTATATAGCTTTAATTTAAATTCTGTTCCTAGGATCAAAAAAGGTTCCATGCATCTGATAAAGCAAATAGAACACATTCCATCTACAAGATATTTCAGAAGATATGAAATGACTGCCATTTGCTGAATGGGATCACTTTCAGTTAATCAGTGTAATTCCATACAATTTTCTTATTAGACAGACAGTTGGGTAATAGATTCCATGACATTTCAAGTGAAAAGTTGCTGAAATCTTTCAGAAACTTTAATAGGAAGAATTATAAACAATCAATCACCATAGCAGCATGAAGGTCACTACTGGATGATTTATTTAGGACCTGAAAACACTACAAACTCTCAGAAGGGTATTTAGAGTTTCACCATATGCTAAAACAAAGGAATGAAATTACGCAATTAGTTCTTCAAGACCAATAAAAATAATTTAGTCTATGGCTGCTTTTGTACCTTGATCCCAGACTGCTGATGATAGAAGTAGAATGGTTTATAGATTGTTTACTGAGGTAAGATGTCTAAATTGTTTATTTGAAAATGAAATAATAATATCCAACTGACTGACAGGTAAAACAAGAAATAAAGTATTAGAAACATGCACATGAGCAGAATGGATAAGGAAAATCAAATTACTTGACCTTTTCCCCCTAAATATTTTATGTTACTGGTAACTATGTAAATACTTTTGTTTGTCTATGCAATGCAATCTTATTTAATCATTACCAAAATCATGTACATTTAGGAGTAAGAAAGAAGTCTACACAGAAGACCCAACACCACCATCCCCATGTACCATGTTGAGAAGGCTGTTCCTTTACTGTTCCGTGTTTAGAAGGATGGGTAGACCTTTTATACCTCCCTCAAGCCAGTGTAAACATCCTCACACATGAATTGGATAAAATGAACACAGAATATGAAAAAGTTCTAAGAAAAACTGGTAGCATTACTCATCATACATCCATTCAACCAATTTTTCTGAAAGCTGGTTTTTTTCATGTTGTAATACAATTTATAGGAGCCCTGGTGGCGAAGTGCGTTAAAGCACTGAGCTAGAGACCGAAAGGTCCCAGGTTCAAACCCCAGGAGCAGCGTGAGCGGCCGCTGTTAGCTCCAGCTTCTGCCAACCTAGCAGTTCGAAAACAAGCCAATAGGAGTAGATCAATAGGTACCGCTCCGGTGGGAAGGTAACGGCGCTCCATGCAGTCATGCCAGTGGCTATATGGTCTTGGAGGTGTCTACGGACAACGCCGGCTCTTTGGCTTAGAAATGGAGATGAGAGAATGAGCAGAGTCAGACATGACTGGACTTAACGTCAGGGAAAACCTTTACCTACCTAATACAATTTATAGTGTTGGAGAGAGAAAAAGTGACTCACATCCCAAAGATCAGTTTCTCTCTTTATCTCAATTTATATTCATAAATATAAATCCACTAAATCAATGTGTAACCCACCATAGCTACTGTCAAGGACAGAACGCCACAAGATTCAAAGTAACAGAGTTTATTAGATTACAGAACTCAAAAATGCCCGTAAAACACAAGGGCCAGGCAATTTTTGCCTTTAGGAGCAAAAAGGGACAAAAGTAAATGTTCAAAAGATAAACCGGATTAAACCGGAGTTTAATCCGGGTAAAAACAAACTGCTTTCTTCAGCCTGGGTAAAAAACAAAACGAAAGCCAAGAAACAAAAGATACAAGGAATGCAACTAATTGGCAGCAGATTCCTCTCTGCTGCCAACACTGTTTTTAGAGTAACTTGCGTCGCTCCCACACACACACACAGCAGACAGGATCTCCAACACGAGCAGACGCAGCCAGGGATTTTAGCAGTAGAGTAGACCAGTTCCGTTCCGTAGATCAAAGCCAGAAGCAGACGTTTGTAGTTTTTCCAAGTCCAAGAAGGGGGGAAGACAAGCCGTGGTCAGTTCAGTCCGAGTTCTCAAAGCAGGAGATGGCGTCCGTCAAGAAGACGACGGAAGGTCAAGCTAATAAGAGTAAGCACAGGTTTGCACAAACAAATGCCCACACAATCCCTCCCGCCGTCTGACCCTGGATTCCAATCAACTTACGTCTCAGCACAGGAAAGCACACAAGTCTTCAGGGAAGCGTCCCACACACACACACGAATCCCAAGCGTTTGCCCAGATTACCTTGCCCGACGCAATTTGCAATTGCTCCCAAGCCCCATTTTATGCCAGTTACAAATCTTCATCACTGTCAGCTGTCCTCCTTAACCCGGGCGTTTCCTCATCACTTTCCTCGTCAGAGCTGGAACACCTCTGACTACGCCCAACAGCATCTCCAGCTGTGGATCCCGTCCCATCCCTCCAGCTAAGCCATGGGTCTAATCCTGAAGGTCCCCATTCATCTTCTGTCCCATCATGGCCAGTGGCCCCCAATTCCTCCCTTACCCGAGTCCAATCCATCTCATCCTCCTCTGAGCTAACCAGCCCCTCCTCCATTCTTTCCGTAAACCCTTCGAAAGACTCTTCGTCAGATGGTGCTGCAAATATGTCTCGCAGTCTTTTTCTCTCTCGCTCCTCGAGAGTATCTGACTCTCGAGGAGTCTTACGCCCACGCCTGTCAGTAACAGAGCCACGAGGCTCAATCATAACACTATCCCCTCTCACAAAGGCCTCCTCCTCCGATGGCGGAGAAGTGGCAGTGATACCCTCCGCTATAGCACCACGACGACTAGAGGTATCAAGTTTCAACAGCGAACGATGAAAGACTGGATGGACCTTTAAACTAGACGGTAAACGCAAACGAAACGCAACAGAAGAAATCTTTTTAACGATAGGAAAGGGACCCAAATACCGAGGCGCAAACTTTCCCCCAGCCTGTTTAATATGTTTGGAAGATAACCACACCAAATCCCCTTCTTCCAACTCCTCCCCTGCCTGCCTGTGGCGGTCAGCCTGAGTCTTCTGCGTTGCCTTAGCTTCCAACAGTAAGCGACGGGCAACATCATGCAATGCAGCCATTTCCGTAGAGCGGTACACAGGGTCCGAAGAGACCACATTGGTCGACGGCGCCACACCTCCCCGTGGGTGAAAGCCATAAGTAAGCTCAAACGGCGTATGCTGACTAGACGTGTGCACCGCATTGTTGTAAGCAAATTCCGCCACCGGTAACCACTTCACCCAAGCCGTGGGTTGATCTAAACAAAAACAACGCAAATACTGCTCTAAGAGCCCATTAACCCGTTCCGACTGTCCATCCGTTTGCGGATGGAAAGCGGACGACACGTTTAACTTAGTCCCCAAGCACTCATGGAAGTGTTTCCAAAAGCGTGACACAAATTGCGGAGCCCTATCGGAAATAATCACCTCGGGTGCTCCGTGCAAGCGATAGATGTGCTTTGTAAATAGTAAGGCCAACGTAGGGGCCGCCGGAATGGTTGAACAAGGAATAAAATGAGCCAGTTTACTAAATAAATCCACCACCACCCAAATACAAGTATAACCCCCAGACTTAGGCAAATCTGAAATGAAATCCATGGAAATGATTTGCCATGGCCTCTCCGGAACAGGTAAAGACGACAACAACCCTCTAGGGCGCCCAACAGGCGTCTTACTCTGCTGGCAAACGGCGCAGCTGTCACAAAAGCGCAGAATGTCTTGCCGCATCTTTGGCCACCAGTAGCTCCTGGTGATAAGCTGTACGGTCTTGAACCTGCCAAAGTGCCCAGCCATGGGTTCGTCATGGTGGGCTCTAATCACCTCCAACCTGAGGGCCCCCACTGGTACGTAAACCTGCCCCCTACGCACCAATACCCCGTCTTGATCTTGGAGATGCGGCAGTATGGTACGGTTACCTGCTGAGAGCAGCATCAGTTGCTCCTGTGTCCACACATCATCTTTCTGAGCCTCAAGGATCTGGTCATGTAACCCGAGCTCATTATCTACAACACACAGCGAGGCAGTAGGCAAGATGGTCTGACATACTACCTGCTCATTGGTCTTAAATTCTGGCTTGCGGGATAAAGCATCGGCCCGCAAGTTTGCCTTCCCCTCCACGAACTGCACCTTGAAGTTAAACCTGGAGAAAAACAAAGCCCAGCGGATTTGACGCTGGTTTAACTTCTTTGCTGTTTGCAAGTGCTCTAAGTTCTTATGATCAGACCTGACCACGATCTGGTGCCGTGCCCCTTCAAGCCAGTGCCGCCACACCTCAAACGCCACCTTAATCGCCAACAACTCCTTCTCCCATATGGTATAGTTCTGCTCGAAGGGTGTTAGTTGCCGCGAGTAAAATCCACAGGGACGCAAGGTCCCTGAGGAATCCTTCTGAGACAATACAGCCCCCAACGCGTAGCTAGAAGCGTCCGCTTCTACCACGAACGGCTTGTCAACATCAGGATGGGTTAGTATGTTGTCCGATTGAAAACTAGACTTAAGTTGTAGAAACGCCTCGTGAGCTTCCCGCCCCCACACAAATGGCTGTTTCTTGCGCAGAAGCTGCGTCAAAGGTACCGTGAGCTTTGCAAAATTCGGAATAAACTCCCGGTAGTAATTAGCGAAACCTAAAAACCTTTGTACGTCCTTCTTAGTCTTCAACTCCTGCCATGAGTTGACGGCGTCAACCTTATGTGGGTCCATTTTAAGTTCCCTACCTGACACTACATGACCTAGGAACTCCACTTCAGGCACATGAAAGACGCACTTGGAAGCCTTGGCGAAAAGCCCATTAGCCCGCAGTCGGTGCAGAACCTGCTTGACATGTTGACGATGTTCTTTCTCGTCCTTAGAAAAAATCAAGATATCATCCAAATAAATCACTAAAAATTGGTCAATTAGGTCCCTGAACACATCGTTCATGAACCTCTGGAAGACCGCAGGAGCATTACAAAGCCCAAAAGGCATGACTCGGAACTCGTGGCATCCGAAACACGTGTTAAATGCCGTCTTCCATTCATCCCCTTCCCGTATACGGATTAAGTTATAGGCCCCCCGCAGGTCAAGCTTGGTAAAGACCTTAGCCCCTTGCACCCTTGATAACAGTTCCGAGATTAAAGGGAGCGGGTACCTATCCCGAATGGTGTATTTGTTTAGGATCCGATAGTCGCAGACCAGCCTAAGTTCCCCAGTCTTTTTGGCTACAAAGAATACTGGTGCCGCAGTTGGAGAACTAGATGGGCGAATAAACCCCTTGGCTAAATTTTCATCTAGAAACTCCCGCAAAGCTTGCCTTTCCGGTACAGTCAAGGCATACAGCCTCCCCGCTGGCAGTTTCGCACCTTCTGCCAACTTGATGGCGCAATCATATGGCCTGTGCGGTGGTAATTTGTCCGCTTCTCTTTTACAAAATACATCAGAGAACTCCCCATACTCAGCAGGCACTCCCTCCATATCAGAATGAGTAACATTTAGAGTGCAACAATCCTGCCTCTTTAAGATCACTTTACGTGTTGCCCAATCTACTTGTGGGTTTACTACAGCTAGCCAATCCATCCCCAGGATCACATCATATCTAGGCAAGCTCGTAATATCCCACACAAACGTTCCCGTTACTCCCTGCACCTCCCACGTTACTGCTGAGGTTTCATGGTTAACCACCCCAGTCTCCAGCAGTCTCCCATCTGCTCCTTCCACCCACACGTCGCATGCCTTGCGCACTCTAGGAATGCCATGCTTCTTAGCAAACTCAATATCTACATATGAGACCGTAGCCCCTGAGTCCAGCAGTGCCAAAGTAGAAACAAGTTCCCTTCCCCCAACAGATAAAGTAATGGGTACGAAAACATGCTTCCTCCCCTCAGTTGACTGCTTGAGGAGCCCTAGTGCGTTGGACTCACGTCGCACTAGGGCTGGCCTTTTCCCGAAAGCTGGGAAGGTTTCACATTACAATTTTTGGCAAAATGCCCAGCATTCCCACAGTACAAACACAAGCCCAGCTGCCTCCTACGGCTCTTTTCCTCTGTAGACAGCTTTTTAAAGACCCCAAGCTCCATGGGCTCTTCCCCCATCACCACAGGTGCCCTGGTTACATGCATGGGTGGCGCACACATTGCTTTTGAGTGTTTACGAGCCTCGAACCTTGCGTCTAAACGCAGCACCTTAGCTACTAAGGCGTCCCAGCTTTCAGCCGGCTCCAAGCGTGCTAATTCATCCTGGAGCATATCATTTAACCCGGCAGTAAATAAAAGCATGAATGCATTTTCCCCCCAATCCAGCTGGTGGCGATACAGGTTAAACTTATTTAAGTAATCCAAAACAGTCCCCTTTCCCTGTTTCAACCGATACAGAGCCCACCCAGCGTTCTCCGTGCGGAGAGGATCCCCAAAAGTATCAGTTAACAACTTTTTGAAATTATTCAAATTGTCCTTGACTGGGTCATTTCCCAAAATTAAATTAGTGGCCCATTGTCCTGCGGGACCGGTCAACAAACTCAAAATAAAGGCCACCTTGCTAGTGTCTGTAGGAAAAGCGTGAACACTGAGCTGAGAAAAATAAAGCTCCACTTGTGCCAAAAAGGTTGGCAACTTGCACCTGGTTCCGTCAAAGCGTTCAGGAGTCAAAACATGTCCTTTCACGGCATGAGCTGTTTGGCTAACGGTAAAAGCCGTTTGCAATTGGTCTAATTTGACCCTTAACTCATCCATCGTCTTCCTGACGGGTTTATTGCTGCAATAAACCTTTTATGGGCGTCGGGCAATCTGTCAAGGACAGAACGCCACAAGATTCAAAGTAACAGAGTTTATTAGATTACAGAACTCAAAAATGCCCGTAAAACACAAGGGCCAGGCAATTTTTGCCTTTAGGAGCAAAAAGGGACAAAAGTAAATGTTCAAAAGATAAACCGGATTAAACCGGAGTTTAATCCGGGTAAAAACAAACTGCTTTCTTCAGCCTGGGTAAAAAACAAAACGAAAGCCAAGAAACAAAAGATACAAGGAATGCAACTAATTGGCAGCAGATTCCTCTCTGCTGCCAACACTGTTTTTAGAGTAACTTGCGTCGCTCCCACACACACACACAGCAGACAGGATCTCCAACACGAGCAGACGCAGCCAGGGATTTTAGCAGTAGAGTAGACCAGTTCCGTTCCGTAGATCAAAGCCAGAAGCAGACGTTTGTAGTTTTTCCAAGTCCAAGAAGGGGGGAAGACAAGCCGTGGTCAGTTCAGTCCGAGTTCTCAAAGCAGGAGATGGCGTCCGTCAAGAAGACGACGGAAGGTCAAGCTAATAAGAGTAAGCACAGGTTTGCACAAACAAATGCCCACACAATCCCTCCCGCCGTCTGACCCTGGATTCCAATCAACTTACGTCTCAGCACAGGAAAGCACACAAGTCTTCAGGGAAGCGTCCCACACACACACACGAATCCCAAGCGTTTGCCCAGATTACCTTGCCCGACGCAATTTGCAATTGCTCCCAAGCCCCATTTTATGCCAGTTACAAATCTTCATCACTGTCAGCTGTCCTCCTTAACCCGGGCGTTTCCTCATCACTTTCCTCGTCAGAGCTGGAACACCTCTGACTACGCCCAACAGCATCTCCAGCTGTGGATCCCGTCCCATCCCTCCAGCTAAGCCATGGGTCTAATCCTGAAGGTCCCCATTCATCTTCTGTCCCATCATGGCCAGTGGCCCCCAATTCCTCCCTTACCCGAGTCCAATCCATCTCATCCTCCTCTGAGCTAACCAGCCCCTCCTCCATTCTTTCCGTAAACCCTTCGAAAGACTCTTCGTCAGATGGTGCTGCAAATATGTCTCGCAGTCTTTTTCTCTCTCGCTCCTCGAGAGTATCTGACTCTCGAGGAGTCTTACGCCCACGCCTGTCAGTAACAGAGCCACGAGGCTCAATCATAACAGCTACGCAGCTACACAGACACTCTTAGCACAACCCCTTCATCTCCTATTCATTGCAATCGACAAAGGATCAATTTAATTCAGAATATAATAGAATATCCTTCATTCAAACAACAATCTGTCCCATTATACTTTTCTGTTATAATCCCTAAGGATCTCATCAGAAAGCCCAGCCGAAGAGACCTATTTCACCAGGCTTCCACAAGGAAAGAGGGAGCAGCGGAGCTAATCTGTCGCCCCACACACAGCTCTCTCTCTGCTATGCTTTCCCCATCACATGGGGAAAGCATCACCCTTGCAGGGAGGCCCGTACTGGCTCTATTGGAACCAGCAGAACCGTGTTGGAATGGAAACATCCGGCAACGTTTCCACCCCGGTTAGAGTAAGCCCTCCGCCGGATAACACCCAACATCGTGTGATGTCCGGCGTTGGTCTTATCTGTAACTAGGATGCTAAAAATCACCCCGCCTGATGAAGTAGCTAGTCAACTGTTCCATCTTAGTTGCAAATCTAAGATAGCAAAACAAATGCTATAGGGGGGTTAACCCTTCCCTATGCTATTCAGAACTATCTATCTATCTATATGGCTGGAGGTATTCTTTAACAAGGACTTGTTCAGACTTACATACAAATTCAACTTAAGAACAAACCTACAGAACCTATCTTGTCTGTAACTTGAAGGCTATCAGTATTCTTAGTGTATTTATTGACACTGTCTATTACTGACATCTAAGTTCTATACTGAACCAAATTTCCTCCTAGGCTCCATACAATATTTTCTCCTATGAAACCTATTTTAAAGCAAGCCTGCTACAGATTTAAAGGTAACAGAAATTCTTTAGTAGGAAGATAAAATCCTGAACCTGGACTTTCATTCTTTCTTCAGTGGAAATGTAAGAAACTTCAGTAAAAAGTCACTGAAACCGTAAAAATCTGCATAGGCTTCACTAAAAAGATGACACAATTCTCCATACAGATATAATAAAATAAATTTAAATACAAAACTTTTGCCAAAGGCAAAAACCCTTTTGTCCTTTCTACTTTAGAATATTTGTTTCCAAAACAATTTTCTAAATTTGTTTTCAAAACATTTTAAAAAATGTTGATATGTACCAAGTTACCAAGATTTCCGCCACACTAAAATATATTACGGAAAGACTCCTTCCTTATTACCCTTAACAAGGGCAGATGTTGTCAGTTGGGAGTATCTGTATTTTAACTCTGTTTCACTACAAATGTCTTTTCCTTAAGATAAACAATGGATTTCTAGCTAAATTACGATCAAAGTATCCCACTGGCTAGTAAAATGAGAGGTCACTGCTTTTTCTTACTTAAAATAGTTTGGCATACGGTCCAATTTAAATTGCTCAAATAGATCAAATACAAAATGCAGCCAGACAGTTATAATTACCCTATTCTCCTCACCATGGATCCACTAGACTTAAAGAAGGTACAGTAAACTAATTGCTTCTATCAGTAGTAGAATTCTGAGTATGTACATAACAAAGAATTGTGATTTCTGAAATTTGCTATGTCAGAATAAGAAGAAAAAAATAAATAGCATGCCAAAAATGTTTTCCACCCCCTTGTGCTAACTCTACTTGAACATTGGCCTACTCAAAAATTGATTTCATTTACTCTGATGAAATTTGGAAGATTTCTCCCTTGTGATTACGTCCTGTATCTCATGTCAGCAAAAAAAAAAAAAAAAGATTTCATATTTTGTCCATAAATCAATCAGAAGACAAATACTGCCCTCTAAGGATTAATGTGCTCTCAATACAAGTGGAAACCTAGTAGCATGTTCTATCATACTCTGATAGATATGGGGGGGGGGGGGGGACGTCTGGCTCGACAGCAGTACGTGTTAAAAAGATTTTGGGAGTCCTTGTGGACAAGTTAAACATGAGCCAAGCGGCGGCAAAAAAAGCCAATGGGATTTTGGCGGGTATAAATAGAAGTCTAGATCCAGGGAAGTCATACTACCCCTCTATTCTGCCTTGGTCAGACCACACCTGGAATACTGTGTCTAATTCAGGGCACCACAATTTAAAGATGTTGACAAACTGGAATGTGTCAAGAGGAGGGCAACTTAAATGATCAAGGATCTGGAGAACAAGCACTATGAGGAACAGCTTCAAGAGCTGGGCATTTTTAGCCTGTAGAAGAGAAGACTGAGAGGAGACATGATGGCCCTGTATAAATATGTGAGGGGAAGTCATAGGCAGGAGGGAGCAAGCTTGTTTTCTGCTGCCCTGAAGACTAGGACGCGGAACAATGGCTTCAAACTACAGGAAAGGAAATTCCACCTGAACATTAGGAAGAACTTCCTCACTCGGAGAGCTGTTCAGCACTGGAACTCTCTGCCCCAGAGTATGGTGGAGGCTCCTTCTTTGGAGGCTTTTAAGCAGAGGCCAGATGGCCATTTTTCGGGGTTGCTCTGAATGTGATTTTCCTGCTTCTTGATGGGGTTGGATGGGATGGCCCATGAGGTCTCTTCCAACTCTATGATTCTAGATACGCTCTTAATTGAAGAAGAAGAAAATTACGAAAGTATTTTCTTCAAGGCTCATTGTGTCTTAATTCTTAATTCTTAATAATTCTTAATTCAGCTTTCTGCTGCCCTGGAAGATGGATAGCCATCCGTCGGGGGTTCTTTGAATGCAATTTTCCTGCTTCTTGGCAGGGGTTTGACTGGATGGCCCATGAGGTCTCTTCCAACTGTATGATTCTATGAATTAGCCAGAGTACCAGAAAGTATTCAATGGCAGCCTGAAGTTCAACACAGTACGGCAAGGTAAGCCAGCACAGATAAAGGTGGCAAAATGTAAGTGAAAAAATTATACCTAGGACACCCTTAAAAACAGACTGTTCAATCTAGGCTGCATATTATTCCTCTACTGTAGAAAAACCTAACCTTAAACTGATGGCAATTGCACAAGTGACTTCTCGGGCTTACAAAACAAAGATGGCAGTTGGCCAGCTTCGCCAATATTACAAGTTATGCCATAATAAAATAAAATAAACTCTCTGAAAAGCCTTTTGGCTTTCATCATCAAACCCGTCTCTCAAACAAAAAATGTTTAATAAAAGTTGGCTCTTTTATCTGGCACGTTATTTAGTACAACATTGTAAAACTATATTAGACCCTAGATACTGTAATGGTAAAGAGGGCGCCACAAAAGAGTCTACCTGATTGTAATTAGACTAGACTTGGGCTCATGTAGAAGCCACTGGAGTTATTAGTATTTATAAAAACAAGTAGTGTGGCTCTGAAACAGCTCAATAGTTACTTTAGTAAATTATGAAATAAAGCCTACAACAAGCTTAATGCTCTCGTTCAGATATTTTATCAGAAATCTAAGCATGGAGGGAAAATATTCCTTAAATTTATTCTAACTCGTTTAACTAGTTAATTTAATATTAACAGAGGTTATAGGTAATTAAATATCAAACTTGTTCAGTGGTACTTATGAACGATATGGGGAAACTATGCTGTTTGGCAGTATTTGTCACCTAAATTACTTCAAAGACATAGGTATGTTAGTCTGGACTAGCGGTTCCCAAACTTGGGTCCTTCTAGGGGTTTAGATTTCAGTTCCCAAAAGCCCCAACAAGGTCACTGGGAACTGGAGGACCTAAGTTTGGGAACCAATGGTTTGGACTATTAGTAAGCAAAGGGACCTTGTAGCATCTTAGAGACTAACTGAGAGAACAAAGACTAAGACTACTTCCTTAGATGCATGGAGTGATTTTAGCTAAGGAAGTAGCCTAAGTATACAAAAGCTTATACTACCAACTTCTTATCTCAGTCTCTAAAGTGCTACAAGATCCCTTTGCATCTAAATGAAATTGTCCTTAATTTAACATCTGCAGACAACTCAATTGAAAGCTACATCCTGAAATCAACAAGAACACATTTTTGGAGCTGGCTAGCTGGCATCCCATTTTCCTTCTTGAGTCACTGCATTCATCTTTGATGCTTAGGTATGATCTCTTAAACTTTGAACTATTTTCATATACGCTGAAAAATAACCAGACATACAGTCAAAGCCTTCGTTCCTGGAATAAGCATTAAGGATGGGTACTGAATATAAAGCCAATGCTATTCAAATCGATATCAAAAGCTGACAAAGATGAACAACAAATGAATTGCTATAAAAACTCAGGGAATTCTATAGCATACCAACACAGGGTGGTGTATGCCATCTGTAATTCAAAGGAGCCATGGTGGTGCAATGGGTTAAACCCTTGCGAACTGCTGACCTGAAGGTTGGGTTGCTGACCTGAAGGTTGGCAGTTCAAATCCGCAAGATGGGGTGAGCTTCCGTCTGTCAGCTCTAGCTTGCGGGGACATAAGAGAAGCCTCCCAATACCACATTCAGGCCTGGGCAACGTCTCTGTAGACGGCCAATTCTCTCACACCAGAAGCGACTTGCAGTATGTTCTCAAGTCACTTCTGACACAATAAAAAAACTCAAACGAAACATGCACTATCTACAAAACTGCTGTATTAATTAGAAGAAAAGTCTATAAACTACAACATAGTTGCTACATCAGGACATTTGCAATGCTTTTTTTCCAAAGCAGACTATGAGTTGAAATGGGTCAAGAAAACAGTGAGAGTTCCAAAAAAAGTAAATCATATTTATGTAATCCCAATGCTACAATGATAAAGAAAAGCCCTCTGCATGCTTTAGTAACTCTTGAGTCATTACATTAGCTGTCCTCTAGTTTTGATATAATTCATGGAAATCATCTTCGTATTCTGCTGTGATTAGCAAGTGCAGAACTGTACAAGGGCAAGGATTAGACATGATAAAACTCTCCCCAGTGTCTCATTCAAGAACAGTTTGTCTTGGGCTTGTTTTGGGAACCTGGAATTAATCTTTTTGGCAGCTCTCTTTGACAGCAGTAGTCAAATTACCCCTAATAACTCAGATGCCATTAGTCCCCTTTTCTTCTTCCTCAATTGGCCTGAAATGTGAACCTTTAAGCACACACAGATTATCCAGAAAAAATGGGGGTGGGAGGTTAATATATTTATTTTATTGTTTGTGTGTTAGACTGTCAACAAATTAACATTATACATTTTATATAAAATATATTCAAACATATTTCAACAAATATAGACACAAATAAATGGAAGGGCAGAAGATTAATGTTCTTTCTAATGTTTGTGTTACACTCTTAACAAATTAACACAATACAAATTATAAAAAATGAATTCCACACATTATTTAATGACAAAGAAAGTATAAGCAGTCTAACCTAAACATGTTTGCATGCAAAAATTGTGAATGCATGTGCATTTCACCAAACTAATGAAGAGTTATATGTATATATTGAAATGTGTCCATAGAAGATGGTCAAGTTATTTCCAAATCAGACTTTACAGCCACCTTAATATAAAGATTTTATTATCTTAAACTCAGCTTCAGCTCAAAGTCCACTGCAGACAAAGTGAAAAATCTCAGTAGAATGAACATTTTGTCTTACATTTTACCAAACTGGCCAGGACTGTAGTGAAAACTGAATAAAGTCATGTCAATGGGGACCACAAGGTATCACTACAGTTCTGCGGAAAGCAAATGGAAAGTGTGTTCCCAGTGCACTACATTCTAGATAGTTTTATCACCATTCCCATCAACACCAGTCATAGCCATGGTTGTGGATGATATATATTATAGCTTTCAATTTTCAGAAGTCTGCTATATGCATTTAGAGGAGGTCCACTTGAAAGTCACACAAAGAGAGGTTTTCTTCTATGTTATTCTTCGATTGTGGAACACTCGCCTCACAGTTATTGTCGGTTCCTATTCTCTTCACTTTCTGGACACATGTGAAAGCATAACTCTTTAAATTACCCATTTAATTTTTTTGAAATTGTTGACTTTTATGGTTTTGTTGTTTGTTTGTTTTTAGTCATTTTAATGTTTTTATTTTTACATGGTTCTATCATTTTCACTGTTGTCAACCCTCTTAACTTTTTAACTGGCAACTGATAACACTTTATAAGCAACAGTGAATAATGTGGGAAATAACGAACATGAAAAGTTGTAGCTCCCATTGAACAAGAAAACATCATAATATAATCTTGGTCAAATTCCTAGAATAGTTCTACTATCCTACCAGGATAGTGAGAACCTTGAATGGTTGCTATAATGTGGCCTGCCATAAGTATGTAAAAAGCCCTGAGATATCTAAATACAGAAGAGGCATAGAAACCCTTCTGTCTTTTCCCGTGGGTATGTAAAAGAGAGCTTTGCTTTTATCCTTGCAAGTTACCTTTCACTCCTGTAACATGTAGCCAACAGCCTTTCACAATGTGCTCTGTCATCAATAGCTACTGCATTTGTGATCCTGCCGCTTCCAAATACAAGCAGAGAGTGTGACTCACAAGATACATTTCATAGTCATACAATGCCGTAAGTGATAAGCAACCAAGTTTGTGAAAGCTATCACTGATAGGTATCCATGGTATTAGCAGGTAGCATCCCTTGCAACATCAAGGTGGTCTTTAAAATAATAATTCTGAAACTTAAAGAAAAGGTGTAAAGGCTTACAGGATTAAGAATTTCTCCGATATATTGTTGGCACTCACTGGAGTTACTGCAATCAGTCACTAAATTTATATCAACTGATAAGAGTTTCTCAGCTTGCAGCAATTGGCATAGAAATCTTCAAATGCTCAAATAATGCATAGCATACCCAACAAGTGTCCAGGTTTGGCAGGAATGTCCCAGTTATCAGCTGTTTTTACAATGCCCCACTATCTCTCTCCTTTTTTGACTTTTCCTGATTGTCCTCAGCTTCCTTCAATTAAATGAAGTTCAAGGGACAAAAGTAGTTTGTTTTCAGTTAACTCAGTGGGGGAGAAGGGGATGGAACTTGTGGGAGAAATTTTTAAAGGATTTAAAAAAATTCTTCACAACTGTATTATAAATGTTTCATCTTTTGCTCTGGGTGAAAAACAGCACAACTGTATTATTGCTTTCCTTCTCTCCCGCTTGTCCTTCCCTGCTGACTTCCAATTCCTACCCAAGAAATAATTTTTAATTGTATTGTGCTTTTACCTCTTTTATCATGTTAAAATGTGCTTTGAACTCTTTTAACTTTGAGTTCTTAATACAATTGTTGTTTAATTGTTGTTTAATTCTTTTATGAATAGTTTTTAGCTGTACTGTATTTTAATTTGTTGCAAACCAACTTGAATCCTGTCTTGGGAGAAAGGCAGATATAAATAAAATAAAATAGTACATCTGGTATTGATATAATTTGCATTGCAACCCTACTGATGCTTAAACAAGTTTTATATTATATCCTATGATTTGATCAAACAAAGTAATGGAGAAGTACCTCTCTAGAATGTGAAGACATATGAACTGCCCTAGTTAACTGTGGCAATTGTTATTCCATCTATTTGGAACATCTATAGCAACACAATCCAGATAATTTAGATGCTGAAATTGTATCTTACCAACCAATGGTATTCAAAATGGTGGTTAATGGACCAGTGCCAGTCCATTAGCCATCAGCTGTTGGTCCCTGAAGAGTTTCCAAGAAAGCATTTGTAGACTAGTCACAAATATTGAACTTAAAAAAATGGAAACTGCTGTGGGGTAGAGGAAGCACACATGAAATCAAAGTATGAAGATAATTGTTTTTGCACAGAAAAAACAGTTCTATACAGTGATTGATTAATTATAATTATTTGGATTTTTTCTCCGTTACTGTGAAATGTTTATATAAAGTAACAAATGTCCCTTCCCTTTTTACATTGGAAGAACCAATGTATAGGTTCCATTTAATGTTTTACTGAATAGCCAATTGCTATCTGAAGTAAGTTAAAATAGGATGATGCTGACTACAGATTCCATCAGGAAGACAGAAAGCGCCAACACTTTGTGTGTGGGACTGGCAAGTGATGTGCAATCTTTTCAGTGTAATAGTGGCAGACTCACAAGAGAATGTGGCTAAACAACATCCTGTTGGGCTTTTGCTCTGCTGTGGTTTTCCATTTCTGCTTAGGCAGGGAAGCCAAGTTTACTGAAAAAGGTTAACGAAATTCCACAGTCAGGGAACTGTGAAAAAGGCAGAGCTCAGGGGATTTAGGCTGCCAAAGCTTGACTCTGCGGATGTGGAGCTGCCGGCGACTACTGTACAAACTTTCAATGCTGCTGAGAAGTTGCTGAGTCCCCCAAAAACCCAACCACAGAAGCTAGTTCTCAAGCACTGCACAATAAAAAACACCTTCTGCTTGTGACCACAACCCATCAGAAGCATTTAGCGTAATGATTAATCATAGATGAATTAGCCTTTTGTTTCATTTCTGACATTTTGGAATCCTTTCTACCGTTCTCTCCAACTGATATCAAGCCATGTTATTAGAATGAAATAGTGTCCAATTGAAATAATTACATTTCCTGTGGCTTTTATGCAAATCTGGATAAAGCATCTATTAAAACGCTTTGCTAAAGTAGAAAGGAACATTTTCTAAAACATACTGAAACACGTAACATTTTTAGGAACTGTTAGTTCTACTGTACACTTCAAAGTAGACCGTTTTGGGGGGGATAACACTGCAAACTCAATAGAAACATTTTCAGAAGGTGGAAAGCTGGCCAAAATAAAGTGACATTGTGAGCCTAAATTGAAGCTAATTTGCATGAAAAAGTACATGCCAAGAGATCCTGGGAAATGCCACAGGGCAAGGAAGCTTGGTTTTAAAAACAAAATGAGTATCTTTAGACAACTTATATAAAGCTTAAGGTTAATGAAGGACAAAACAAAAAAAGTGGCAGATACTGTTCACATACAACAATATGTACCCAACCAAAGGAATATAAAGTAGGATCTGTCTGATAGCATCTTTTAAAGCAAAAGTAGACAACAATATTGGAGGGAAAGGCATGGGAACATAGTCTGGGCTTTAGTTCACTCTACTGTATAATTTGTGTTTTTAACAAAATACTATCAAAGAGCTCATCCAAGCCACAGCAAAAGAAGCAAGAGGAAACAAAGTGCTTACTGTGCAAGAAGTAGCACACCACACTGCCTCTGACACATTTCACACTCTGATGCCACTTGGTTTCAAGTGTGCTATGTTGATTCTGAGACTTTATGGGTGGGATTGATCAGATCAGTCCTTCCCACTGAGAAGAACTCTAGTTATATTTCAATTGAATGTGAACTCAAATGATCAACCAATTTTCATAGTTCAAGTATCATAATACTGAGTGTGTAGGAGTAGCCTTAGGTTCATGAAAACCTATATTGTGTCATACTTGCTGGTCTTCAAGGTGCCACAGAACTCTGTGTAGTTCTTGCTGCTATAGAGTAAGAGAGCAACCTATACCAAAAATATAGTGAGGATGATGGAGTGCTTCTAGCTATGAAATCACAATCTACATATAATGTGATCTTCCTCACCACCAGTTTGAGGATTCAGCCTTAGATGCAAGCCAATTATCATTCCAAGAACAATGTTTAAGTCTCAGACAAGTCTTTCGAGGCTCCAATGAAAGTAGAATAATGTTTAACATCCGGACAGACCTGTTCACATAATATAGCAATCATTGTTTGTCATCCAACTAATCTAACAAAGCCAACCCAATATATTTTGCTGCCTTCTGCAGAAGGCAAAATACCCCCACCCCTTTTACTGTTGTATTCCATTTACAGCTGAATTTTATTTCAAGAATAATATGGACACAGCTAAGGAAAACAGTGCAAATTTAGGATACTGGGCACATTCTGTGAAAGCCATAGCTCTGTGCTCTGGTGGAAATATCTGGGGGAATTAATAGGACTCAGCGGAGATAGCTGACTGGCTGCTATCTTCCAGCAACTGCTGTGTGATATTGCCAACACTGTACTACCTGAACCAAAACTCTACTCAATTTTAGCATTTCAAAAATCTGTTATTAGAAAACTTCATGGAATTTACATGGTTTAAAATATTTTTTCCAGCCAAACAGAATATACGTATTTAAGAAAATGTCAGAATGTGTAACTACAAAGATTCCATCCTTTTTTTTGGGGGGGGGGGAGTTTATTATAGTTATGATACATAACAGAACAACAAATCATAGCAGATATAGTCAGGTAACAATAATTTTGATATACGTACGTTAGTCAATCAACCAGTTAATTCTGACATTGAGTACATATTATTATCAGTGACTTAACTTAAAACATATAGACTTGCTATTTCTACATGTTATCCACTATTTTCAGTCTAAGCTTTCTATAAGAGTTCACCATAACATTCAAATAACAACACATGACGTATTACACACAACAGACCATATACACACCCAAAACCCCTATCCCACACAAAATAAAACCTCTTCCCCACACCCGTGCACCCTTTACCATGACTTCCAACACTGAAGCACTATGAAGCCTTTAAGCCAATTTATCTATCCTTGTTCATAGTAATCTTAAATTCCGAATGGAGCTCCTCTATGTTACTGACTCTCTATTCAGATATGTCATGGCCAACTTCCATTTTTCCAAAAAGTCCTCATCACTTTTGTTTCTCCTATTATTGGTTAGTTTAGCCATTAGAATATATTCCTGCATTCTTTCCGTCCAATCCTTTTTAGTTAAACTTTTTTTCCCTTTCCAGTCTTTGGTTATGGTCAATCTTGCCGCTGCAAAGCTATATTGGTATATTTCTGGTTCAAGATTCCATCCTTGAATCAGATTCAGAACCAGCTCTGTGTGCTTTAGGTACACGTTAAAGGTTACTGACAGCTGAGGAAAAGAATTTATGGATATCACAGCTACTGACTAGACATCAAGAGTTTAGATGGACAAATAGTGTGGTCTGGGTTAAGGCAACATTCTGTGGTATACAGAATTAAGCTGAAGTGCCTTGCAGTTAGCTACTGAGTTATATGTTTCAGTTTCTTTCCAACATTTCTTGTAGTTCCAGCATAATTTAGCTTAGGAAGGCTGTATTTCATACTAACAACATTTGCCAGAAACTGGATCAGCACATCTCCACAGCAATTATGGAAAGAATATCACATTTCTAGATGGAAAAGCCAGGTAACCACTAAAATGAGTTTTGTTAGGACATATTCTGTCTTGCTCAGCAGATGGTAGCATATTTTGAATCATTATTGTACTTTAGTAACTGATGAGAAGGCTCAGTTTGGACTGAAAGGAAGTTACCCTAGCCAAACCAAGGAAAAGGGGTTTACACAACTTGAGGACAAAAGTACAAGAAAGCTGGAATGTTAGAGAAGGAGTCTCTCTATTTTCATTCATATTAATGGAGCCAATTCAAATGTGGCAGATCTGAGGCATTAATCTCTTACCTGACAAACAAACGTGAAAGAACATAGGAAGCAGTGGCCTAAAAGCTGTGTGTGGGAGGTTAGGATCAGTTTGTAAACAGACCAGTTCACATGTTAGGCGCATCTGGCTCTGAAGAGGAATCTGCATTTCAAATACTGAATGTAGACTTATATAAAGCAGTATCTCAGACCTGGGCTAGAAAAATCAATTTGGGGATGAGATACACTCTTATGAAAAAACCTCTATGGGAACTTTCTATTTTGATCTACCTAATATTCTTAAATACAAACCATGGTGAAGCAATCTGGAGAACAGGACTCAAATCCCTGCTTGGCCATGGAAACCACTGGGTGAACATGAGCCATTTACACTTTTTCCACCCTGGAGGAAAATGAACGCAAACAATCTGAACAATCCTGTGATTGAGTTGTCTTAGGGTCACCGTAAGTCACAAACAACTTCAAGGGACACAGCAAAACCAGGCATTTTTTAGTGTTGATGATCCCTGCAACAATTCTGGACAGTACTGAGAAAATCATTTATGGCTTGACCAAAAAAAAAAAAAAAAAAGCACAAATGATAAATGTTTTTCTCTGTGTAAAAGTCTGAGAAAAACCTGAATTTCCTCCTGCAAAGTCTTTCCCTTTTTTACTATGTAAAAAGTGCACTCTACATCATCCTACATAACTGAATCTTCTCTGTCCAGTTTGATGGAAAGGGCGCTAGCTCTGGCTATTAACCTGAAAAGAAACAGGCTCTCCATATTTAACAAATGATTGCTGCTGAACTAGAGGATCACCTTTGGACAGAAGATTGTGATGACTATACAACAGCTGACCCTAATTTTTCAAGGACTAATTGCCCAATTTACAGACTTAATTAAACATAACAGAACACATTGCAAATATATATACAGAAACCAATTAAAAAGAAAACCCCATGAAGTTCTTCATCACCTTTCAAAACTAAGGTCTTGTGGGCATACTCGAAACAGACTGCTATGCCAACTGGTACTAAGTTTGAAAATGCAAAGACAGAACTATCTAACTCTTCTCTCAGGTCTGAGGATAAAAATCATTACACCTATAGCCCAAATAATATGTTCTTTGTTCCAATTAAGATCTCTTGCAGAATCCTAAAGACATCTATTGGAATCCTGGGGGATCCAGGGAGGCATGAAAAATCCCTGTTGACAATCTAAAATAGATATAGAGGAAGGGGAAAATGGAAACACAGGTAGCAGGGAGACTGAATTACAACAAAGAGCGGCGGCGGGGGGGGGGGGGATGGATAAGGTTGACTCTCATAGACATTATTGATTGGAGTTTATCAATTTGGTAAGATTGTTAAGAAGTTCCAAGCACAGAAACCAGTCACTATAATTATATATACCCACTACTCAAAACTGTTCTATTCTCTAACAGTGACTTTCGGTTATTCCAGAACAATATATATATAATCTGGATCCATTTCTTGTGCTTTGTTACTAATTAGAAACAAACAACCAAATCACATCAGAAGGAAGATCCAATGAACTTAGAAATGGTTGATTGTTGCAATGAAATTTGTTGTATGAAAGCAACTACAGGAAAGGAGATTCCACCTGAACATCAGGAAGAACTTCCTAACTGTGAGAGCTATTCAGTAGTGAAAACTCTCTGCCCTGGAGTTTGGTGGAGGCTCCTTCTTTGGAAGCTTTTAAGCAGAGACTGTATGGCCATCTGTCAGGGGTGCTTTGAATGTGATTTTCTTGCTTCTTGGCAGCAGGTTGGACTGGATGGCCCATGAGGTCTCTTTCAACTCTATAATTCTATATTTGTATGATTCTATGATGAAATGCAGTTGCAAGAAAACTCTGGAGGGATAGACTGGTTGAGTTGTAGGGAAGTGGACTTTTAAAGACTGAGATATATTAAAAATAATACTACAAAAACCAATTTGCTTTTTTGTTTTTTACGATTTGGATATCTACTCTTCCAGAAGAATTGCATAGCTCAAGGACCCAAGCAAAATTACTGTGGCAACTAAAAGGCTAACATTATTATAATATAAGAAGTACTCAAATTTATCAGAGTATCTCAAATGTATAACTACTTTGCCACTTAGCCACCTGGAAATAATTCTAGCAAGGGGAATGGGGAGACCTGGCTTTTGTAACTCTTCTGGCAACCTAGATAGGGGGAACCACAATTCTCCTCTTGCCTAGGAAACCATCCGAGCCAGTGGTTAGACTGTTAGCAATTGAGGACTTGAAAAGTCAGGCTGGCCCCACTTGGACATGGAAGGAAGCAGGTGAAAACTTGGAAGGGAGCCTTCCATTCTGCCTTGGCCAAACCCATAAATCTCTATTTCAAGTCCCCTCCAGCTGGCTTGCCTGCCTGGCAGCCAGCACACACTTCCCCTTAGCTGGCTGCTTTTCAGGAAGTTGTGGGTTACAACTGCGATTGAGACCACTCTTTTCCCTTTTTCAAACAAGAACAAGCAAGAACAAATTAAGAATAGGGAGCATTAGAAGAAAACAGGTCGAGGGATGAGAAAAGCAGGGGCCAGGAAGGAGGAGAGCAGGAGAGGACAAAACTGCTCTTGATGAAATGATCAGTGGCTTCTTTAATGGTCAATTACCATATAAAAGACTTATGTTACATGTCAAAGGTACTCATAAAACAGCACCTGCCTTTTACAAGGGCAAACATTAAAAGAGTCCTTTTAGGGACTCTGAATTCTGTATCATGCCTTTGTATTGCATCTTTGTTGTTATATTACATGCAAATCCATCTACAAGCTTCCCTCTATGAAATATAAGCACATCTGGAAATAATATGAACATTAAGACTGCTGTTACAAGTACTTTGTAAAGAGTAGTCCAACAGTTCACACTGTGATTTAGTTTTGAGTCCATAGGATTTTAGTGACAGAATATTAAACAGACTTCATGAAAAATCGAAATACAATTCATATTTCAGAAAGAACGTAGTGTTCTTCCTTTATATAATGAACACAGCTAGTAATCAAACACTAAAAGAGAGTAATATGTTTACAGACTGCATATAATTTTTAGTGTTTGATTACTAGCTATGTTCAATATACCGTTTCCCAGAAAATAAGACAGCCCCTGAAAATAAGACCTAGTAGAGGTTTTGCTGAATTGCTAAATATACGACCTCCACCAAAAAAAGTAAGACCTAGCAAAGTCTTTGTTGGGAAGCATGCCCATCGAACAGAACATCAGAGCATGCAGGATCGATAAATGTACATACCATAGATTGTTGTACATAGAAATAGTAGTAGTAACAAGAAATTCTTGATAGGATGCACAGTTTGTCTGGTCATGCTGGTTTGTGATGACAACTACTGTACAGTATATAATAAATGTGTTTTTTTTGGTTCAACAATAAATGTGAATTCTTCTTCATGGAAAAATAAGACACCCCCTGAAAGTAAGACCTAGCACATCTTTGGGTGTAAAAATTAATATAAGACACTGTCTTATTTTCGGGGAAACACGGTACAAAGAAAGGAAACTCTGTTCCCTCTGAAATATGGGTTGTATTTCCATTTTTTGTAAAGTGTGTTTAAAATTCTTCTGTCTAAAAGCAGGTTTTAAATAACTCCAACAGACATCAGCATGGTGGTTTATGTATTTATTTGTTTGTTTTCAATAAGCTTAATTACATAACCTGATGAGTAAAGGATTCTATAAAACCTTATGTATTCTTAGACATTACACAATTCATAGCAATACAAAATATACTGAATGAGTTACACTCTACACTTAAACAAAATTGACAAAACTTGAACCATTTCAGAGACGTCCAACTCACTGAAAGTTTTGACCAATGTTTTGCCTTTAGAGGTAAACTTACAAATATCACAAGCTGCTTTGAAAGTACCCTCCATTTCAAAAGTGGTTTTCTAAGTAACAAAGGGGCAGCTATTTGAGAAATTAGAGTTTACTATCCACATAGCATGTAGCACTATTGCTTAGTGCTGTGGATTTCAGCCAATATGTCTCTTATGCAGACACAACTGGAAAATAGTCTCAGCGCTTATACCAAACTGAACAGCGGCCAACTTCATTTTTGCCAAGCAAAAGCATGGAACAACTCAATGGGAACATAATGTCATAAGCACATGAAACACTCAATTCAAATATCACGTTGAGCTTAGAATTTCTAATAAATAAAACTTCAGTCTTACCTTATATCTCATTTTAGGGCACGAATGAATATAAAATCCCATGTAGTAATAGCTTAGTTCAGGGGCCTTTTCATGAAGCTGTCTAGTGAAAGCAATTTCTCTGAAAAAAGAAATGCAATCAATGTGAATGGATAAAAAAGATAATGCTGAAGATAGGTGTTCACAGATGCTAGGAACTCCTTACAATAGAGCAAAATTAAGTAATACTGAATGACCTAATATTTGGCCTATGTTAAAGGAATAATTACATTTCGGTCTTTGAAAACGACAGTAATAACTGCAGAGACAATTCTATATTAAAAAACCCCAAAACCACAAACGTTAAGAGGACCAATTTTGCATTTTGTCCTGCCAAAAAGCTAATCTGAAATTCAAATTGAAACTAATTTAAGACACCCTTTTAAGGTGTTTCCTTTTAATATTCATGTATCAATGCACTATAGACGTCTGGCCCAGTCATTGTATTCAGCCAAGCTAAGACAGTACTGCAGACTTCAGAGAATTTTAAAATCAGCAAGTTTCAAAGAGAAACATCCAATGAGTTGTGGCTATTTACATGCTAATACCTAAATGAAGCAAATGCTCTTTTCCATTTATAGGGATTGTGTTTTCTGTACTCATTCTAGTCCACTCTATTTATTTATTTGAAAGAAAAATGGCAGTATTTTCCCTCTTTCTTATTCAGTCCCGAGACAGTGAGGAATGACATGTAGGTCTGCAGCTTTCCTCTTTTCAGTATTACATCAGTCATTTGGAAACAGCTGCTTTCATCCAACTTAGACATTCTCAGTGATATTTGGGAGACTAAGAGATGTTCAACTGCCAAATTTGACCTGTTTTATAGTAATATCTCTACTAGTCCCAGCATTTCAGTTGTTTCAGCCAAGTAATTGGCACTCTTAACTGAGCAGCTGTGATATCAAAGAACAGCGGGGGAAAGAAACTCTGGTGGTCTCAACATAATACTTATGAGCACCACTGTGTTCATTGACATTTCCTGACACCCATCTTCCTCTACCCCTCCTGATTCCATTTTTTTTTTACTAAATAAGATACCACAAGACTTTGGTGCCTTTTCTCCAAAGGTGTCTTACCAATTTTTCCAAGATGAAGGAAATCATTACCGTATATAACAAGGGTGGGTAACTTCATAGGTCTACACACCAAATCCAACTGGGAGACATTCCAGTACTTAAAATGACCAAAAATAGTCTGAGTCCACAAAACTAGTTTGGGAATTGCTTATAACTTCTAGTTCTTACTTGTTCTAGATATCAATTTCCTAGCAAATCATATGACATTTTTATGACCAGGACAATGAAACAAGAAAAGAAGCAGTATGGTATTTTCTTGGATTTTATGTTGTGTTTGGGCTCTTTTCGTGTACAATCGGACTCCACATTCAGGGGTTTCACACTTGTGGTTTTGATAACACTAAAGGTAAAGGTTTCCCCTGACGTTAAGTCCAGTCATATCTGACTCTGGGGGTTGGTGCTCACCTCCATTTCTAAGCCGAAGAGCCAGCGTTGTCCGTAGACACCTCCAAGGTCATGTGGCCGGCATGACTGCATGGAGCGCCATTAACACTATGTAACACAATTTTTGTTCCTGGGTTATAAATGTCATTTCTTAATTGGTTCTATCATAAAAACATGGCAAAAGTTTATTAAACTGCAAAAACTGCAGCGCATTTTGCTATAGTTTTTCAATCAATATCTCATAATAATAACTTTATAATAATAATAACTTTATTTTTATACCCTGCCCCATCTCCCCGAAGGGACTCGGGGCGGCTTACATGGGGCCTGGCCCGATAAAACAAACAAATAACAGTAACAAAGCAATAAAACAATTATCCCAGTAAAAACATCAACATCAATAAAAACAATCATTAAAATCAACAAGCAGGATACAGTATTAAAAATAGGAGACTAAGTCGTAGATCCCAGGCAAAGTGCAGAGTATTACGAAATGGGGAAAGCAAATTTCATAGTTGAATGGACAATAAAGTGCGGTATAAAATGACAAGACAACAACAATGGGATTATTATGGAATGGACAGATAGATCAATCCAGCAACAATTAAACATTGAAGGCCTTTTGAAAGAGCCAGGTTTTTAAGCTCTTCCGGAAGGAGAGGGGGGTAGGGGCCTGCCTGATCTCTCTAGGTAGAGAGTTCCAAAGCCGGGGGGCCACGACGGAGAAGGCCCTCAACCAATTCAAGAAGTTTGTGGCAGCCACAAAAACGAAGTTTCTGGAGTATAACAACTACTTTCAAAGTAAATGCCATAGAATTAAACAGGAAATAACACTTTCAAACCGGGAACAGAACATTTTTTCAAATTTTGTTACATAGTGTAATTTGCAGTGCATATCTATGCCTGCCTCCTGAACCTGAGGCTGCTGTGTGAAGATTCACTGGGTTCACTACTCATGCATTCCTGAGTACCAAAGACAAAGCTGCCACACTTCAAATAAAGTTTTACTGAACTCATGGATAAGAATTCTTCAAATTTTCTGTTCTTGTCAGAGGTATCACAGAAAGTAATTCTAAGCAACTAATTTATACATATTTGCAAAATAAATGCATAATTCTGTAATAGTGACACAAGTTATATATGACATTTCAGTTATTCTGTGCAGGACAAAATCTTCCACTTAAAAGAATACCCATACAAAACAAGAAACGAGGCTGGTTGGGCACTGTACATCCAATGTGAAAGGCATTAAGCTTATGACTTGGTTTTACAAACTCCCTTTAATGATTCCACTCACATTAGCTATCTGAAAACACATATATATATTGTTCAAAGAAGCAGTCCTCTTCCGTCACCATAACTTACCACCACTGGTGCTCTATTACTTTGTCTCTCGCTCTTCTAAAAGCATTGCCCATATAATGAAACGATACATGAGGAAGGAGCAGGCCTTTAATGATTATGTCTATTCCATCACCATCACATTTCTAACACCATGTTCTGACTAATTTACAGTATGCACTCATGTATAAGTCTACAAATTTTAGTTAAAAATCAGCTCCAAAAAACATGATATGACTTATCCACGGGTCAATGCGAATACTGTAGATTATCTCTTATGAAAAAGGACTAGTGCTTTCCCTTCTCCAAGGCATGACCCTCGAATTATCCACAGGTGATATCAAAATCCATATTTCCTGACCCAAAACCTGCCTTCGACTTGCACAGGAGGCTAACTTATATAGGACTACCTATGTTACCTTCAAACCTGAAGAGAAAGACTCAGCAACTCTCTTCGTAAGAGACATCATTTCATAATTTATTACATAGCTATACAAAACTTGGCTTCATAATGTTAGGGTAGGGTTTTTCATCCTAACTTACCCACAAGTTCTTGTCTTGGGGAAAAGGCCACACAAAAGATTCCTTCATAAAAAACAGTATTTGTCGTTTGGTTGTATTTGTACATCATGAAATTATGACACACAGCATTATCACCTCATCTAATGCGTTAGATTCTTAGACCGGAGCGAACTATTAAAGGGATTCACCCATATTTAAAATATGTTTATAATGTACTCCTTTACGGGCTTTACACACAGTAATAATGCCACTGAGTGCTGCCAAAACATTTCTGAACAAAATTAGTAACAGCTTGTATGGTATCAGGTTTCTTCGCTGCATCCTAAAATTTCTGTTTTCCTAGCATTCTTTAAGTAGTAACTCCACATTTGAACTTCCAGTCCTGAAGGGAGTTTGTATTTACTGCTTCTAATGCATGCTTTAACAAGCTGACTTCTTAAATACTCCTGAACCTACCTAAATATTGCAGTTTATTATATTTTTTTTAAAAAAACTTACAAGCACTTCAGCTTTCCAAAACATTTCTCCAATTACCTTATTATCCATTAATAAGACATTAGAAACAAAACAATTTTCAGAGATCCTGATGAAAACAAGGTGTTCCAACTGTAGGCAAGTAAATGTGAATGTGTGTTTATGTCAACACGGTCCTGGCCAGTTCTCTTTATCTATTTATTTTAAAGCAAAACCAGGCTGTATACAGCTGTACAAATAAAGTGATAGAAAGTTGGAGAGGAGCTAAATCACAGCAGTCAGGTTAGTTAGGCATTTGCTGAGAATACTCATGCATCTCAGCCTTTTCCAGAAATACTGAGAAACTTAACAATGACTTTCATTCACAGGATACACTTGATATTACAAAATACACTCAACAAGTACTACACTTTTTTCCAAGTAGTTGGTTAGAAGTACAAACTGAGTGCATGGGTAAGCACACTTCAGTTTTCAAAAAAAAATTGCAGGAAACCAAAGGAAATAGAAAGGGAAACAGAAAAGCATCTTTCAAGAGAGAATTACTTAAAAACATAAAACTACAACCCAGGAAAAAGCGTTGGTCATGTCTTTGTTTCCGCAAGTCTGATGCACCATCAAATCTAATGCACACCTCAATTTTCAAAACCCTGAAACTAAAAAAAATGCTGCTAAATGTAATACGCAGCGGTAAAAACTGTGATCTTTGTAATTTGGCCCAGAAAAAGTGTGCATTATTGTTTCTGTCTGCTTAGAAGTCATTCATTATAAATAACTGTGTAAGAACACCAAGGCTTCCAGCCTTGGGGTGCATCTATGCTGTAGACTGAGTGAATCCACTTTATTTGCCTTGGTTCAATGCTATGGAATCCTGGTGGTTGTAGTTTGACAAGGTTCTAAGCCTTCTCTGCCAAAAAATGCTGGTGCCTCACTAAACTACAAATCCCAAGATTGCACAGCATTGAGCCCTGGCCATTTAATTAGAGATGATGTCCCTCAAAGAGAAGCTCCAGATGCACCTCCTGAAGCACCTTCCACTTTCGATTTGGCTCAACACTAAGATTACTGCATGATGCGAACCTAATGTGCACCCCAATTTTGGCAAGGTCATTTAGCCAAAAAAGGTGAGCACTGGATTCAAGAAAATATGGTATATTTTTGATGCAATGAAACAAAATATCTCCCCCCCCCCCAAAAAAAAAAAAAAGATGAGATGGGGCTTAAGTAGATGCCATTCAGACATAAATGGGAATAAAACTTTGCTTTAACTGTCCATTTTTCTCAATTTGGGGATAAAGTGGTGGGACATTATCCAAGACACTTGCTGGTAAGGTATTTTTTCTGGTTAAACTACCTCTATAGATTTGTTGCTGGTCCACATATTATTTTGAATACTTTCAACATTGTCTGGTTTTAAAATCCTCCCCCCCCCCCCCCCGGCCCATCATTGTGTATTTACGTTTCTACACTAGAATACCCCAGGGATACAAGTATTACCAAAAATGCTACTCACACCCACAAAAAACACAAACCAGAATTGAAAGCACACTTCTGGTTTTGAAAAAGTGATTACTTTTAAATGTTTAACAGTCCAGAGAGATCCTGTGAGGCATATAAAAAGTGACTGGCTCTCCTGGGGGCTTCCAAGAGAGGCAAGATGCCATGTCTTTAGTTAGAAATGTGAGATTCGGGGACACTAGAGGGAGAGGCAGATATGGTCCCAGGGCCGTACTATGCTCACGCCTGCTTCAAGGTAATAGTTAAATTTTTATATTGCTAGATCATAGATTAAAGCATATTTTAAAACATTTCCTCACCTTAGTGCAGAGTAGACTCCTAAAGAAAGAGAAGAATAATCGGGATCATAGTAGAGATACACAGACGACACACTCTTTGGAAGGATGTCAATTACACCCACAGCAATTATCTTTCCATCAAGCCAATACTGCTGATGGAAAGAACCATAGCCACAGTCAGGACCATTAGGTAGGTTTTCTGCCTGGGGAGTAAAAGTTAAGATGTAATTAGAATTTTTAATCAGTTTATTTTTGCACATTGTTCAAAGAAGAGAGACGTAAAACTTAGAACACAGAGAATTACTGTCAAGATTTCATAAGCCAAAGTTATCCAGGACAACCTTTCTTATCAAATGACAAAAGTCCTTATTCAAGTTAAGTCTTATCCTAAATTATTGGGGCTAGAGGTTTTTCAGAATTTGATATACAATGCCTGTATTTCACATGCATAGTGAATGAGGGATGAGGAAATGGGGGTTAGTCACACATCCAGCACCCATTAGTTTTCCCTAATGGAGCCCTGATCAAAGAAAGAGGGGGGAAAGGAGGGCTCCATTTACACAAGGCCCGTTGTTGAAAAGCAGCAAGGAAGGGAGAAGACACTCCTCCTCCTATCCCCACTATGAGGTTTTTCATTATCTCTGCACTTCATACAAATGGATCACTCAGTGCTCAGTCTTGCAGCGCATTTCCAAGGCCCCCACTGTGCCGCACACAACCATTAGCAGATGCTGAACATGTGACTAGCCCCCTTTCACCAAAGATGGAAGTGAGCAGCTGATGGCAACATTTTTCAGGTTTTAGAGGTTTTTTTAATTTCACATTTCCAAAAAAGAGACACTCAATTTGTATTTAGCAATTGGTTCTATCTATAGTCCCACACACATTTTCCATGGTAACCTTTCTAGACTCTACTTAGTTTGAAAGATCCAACCAGAAGACAGACATATTGAAAAACTATGCTCAGGACCCAAAATCTTTCTTGTCAAAGTGTGATGGAGCTGGCTTGCTCTGCCTTCACTCTGATGCCCTTGAGCAATCCTAAAAAATTCACTTTGCCAGCATTACAAACTGTTGCATTTGTATAGTAAACTACAAGGATTCTGGATACTAAACTCTGAGTACCCAACTCAATTTCAAAAAACAAAAAACGGTCTTCTGGTTGGATCTTTCAAACTAAACTGTTTTTCTTGTCTAGTACAAATTCTGCATTAATCATAAAATGTATTGTAAAAATAGTCACAAATTGATTTAATTAATAATTAATTAGCAAACTTTTTAAAAAATATATCTGTACCAAAATATTTCTGATCTCATTTTTTCAGTGCTTGAGAAAACACACTTCCTTCTGTCTATTTCAAGTTGTTGCAACAGACGACGATGATGGTGATATTATACAATTATTATATACAATATAAAGTGATACTTTCAAGTGGTCTCTCAAAGTTTAAAAGTGTTTATACATGCATGGCTTTCCTAACCCCAGCTTGTTTCATTTCAGATACACAACTACAGTAGAGTCTCACTTATCCAAGCTAAACAGGCCGGCAGAAGCTTGGATAAGTGAATAACTTGGATAATAAGGAGGGATTAAGGAAAAGCCTATTAAACATCAAATTAGGTTATGATTTTACAAATTAAGCACCAAAACTTCATGTTATACAACAAATTTGACAGAAAAAGTAGTTCAGTACGCAGTAATGTTATGTTGTAAGTACTGTATTTACGAATTTAGCACCAAAATATCACGATATATTGAAAACATTGACTACAAAAATGGCTTGGATTATCCAGAGGCTTGGATAAGCGAGGCTTGGATTAGTGAGACTCTACTGTAGTTAATTTTGGGTTTTAAAAAGGTGGCTGGATAGAGCCTATCCCAATTTTTTCTATGTTATTTCTTACTCTGATACCAAATTTTATGTTCAAGAGGGAATGTCAAGGAAACAACTCTGTTTTGTTAACTAATACATACTTGTACTTCATGTGCTGCTCACTGCTGTAATTGGTCAAAAAGAAAAAAAATGCGTATTTGAGAAGAGACTGTTCCAGATAATTTAAGATTTCTGCATTACCATAGCACTTTTTCACGGTCATTTTAACCTCAAGCCTGAGATATTCCTCATCTTAGTTTTCTCAGATTAATTTATCCAAAAATTCTTCAAAAAGAGCTGCTTTCCTTCAGTAAAACTGACAATCTTATAAACTGCCAATGGTTTTCCATTACATCCAGACTATGTGGACAAAATCAGATTTTACGATTACATCTTCAGGAGATTAGGAGAAACAGACTGTGTTTTGACTGTTATAGTGCAGGTCTAAGAGTCAGTGGTATGGCAAACAGTCTCATTTGAACTGCTCAGGATATAGTTTTCAGATTACCTGAACTGTGTTTTAAGAACTCAATAAGCAAAAAGTGAATTGATTAGTTTCTACAAGGAATAACTTAATCACATTTTTCACAATGTTTGTATTAAATATTGCAATATAGGATGCTATTCCTTTTTACAAAAATACTCTGTATAGTTGTGACTATTGGGTGCAAATCTTGGTTGAAGATTTGTGTGCCTTTTAATCTGCCACTTCCCTGTTTTCCTTAATGTTTTTAACATGACAAGAACTATCTTCAGGTTAGGAAATTTAGCCATGTCAGATTTATGGAAATGATATTTAGCACCTCTATCCTTGCAATGTACAAAGGAACCACTGCTGGATTCTTTATTACACAACTATCAGTATTGAGCCCCTGGTTGCGCAGTGGATTAAACCCTTGTGCTGGCAGGACTGCTGACTGAAAGGTCGGCTGTTTGAACCTGGGGAGTGGGGTGAGCTCCTGCCTGTCAGCTCCTGCTTCCCTTGTGAGGACATGAGAGAAGCCTCCCACAGGATGGTAAAACATCCGGGCGTCCCCTAGGCAACATCCTTGCAGACAGCCAATTCTCTCACACCAAAAACAACTTGAAGTTTCTCAAGTCGCTCCTGGCATGAAAAAAAAGTAACAAAAAAACCGATACAATGCAGTCAGAATCAAATACAAATATAGCTAGATGGTTATAAGGTGAAGGAGCGCTGTGCCTCCTCTACAGTTATGTGTGCGCAAACATAGACATGTGCATGAATAGCTAGAGGGGAGGGATTTCCTTTAAAAGTAGAGTGCAGTTTTATACCTATATTTTAGGAAGGTCCTAGATTTAAAGAAACGTACTATAATGCAAAAAGTATAGGGCTCAAAAGTGTAATGCAAGATGCAATGTGCTAAAGAACCTGATGAAATGCAAAATATACAGGCTACATTCTATTCACAGTATGGAATATTCTTTTTCAGCCAATTTTTAAAAAGATTCAATTGAAGTGCATTGGATAACAAAGAAGAAGAAAAACCCAAAATTAAAAACAAAACAGATTGAAACTGTGGTTTAGCGCACCACACTCTAAACCAGGGGTCCCCAAACTAAGGCCCGGGGGCCGGATGCGGCCCTCCAAGGTCATTTACCTGGCCCCCGCCCTCAGTTTTATAATATAATATTTTTATATCAGTTTTAATAATATAATATATTGTATATACATATAATATTGATAATAATCTTACATTATACAATATAATACTAATAGTAATACCATATAATAATATTAACAATATGGTATATATTACATATTATATAATAGTATAGTGGTATAGTTCAAGATAGTAATATATAATGCTAATATTGTGTTATGCTAATAATATAATATATTGTATGTACATACAGCTGCTCTGAGTTCCCTTCGGGGTGAGAAGGGTGGGATATAAATGTAGTAAATGAATGCAGTAAATAAATAATCAATTTTAGACTTAGGCTTGGCCAAAGTCTGACATGACTTGAAGGCACACAACAACAACAACAACAACAATCCTAATTAACTTGACTATCTCATTGGCCAGTAGCAGGCCCACACTTTCCATTGAAATCCTAATAGGTTTATGTTGGTTAAAATTGTTTTCATTTTTAAATATTGTATTCTTTCGTTGTTGTTGTTGTTGCACTACAAATAAGACATGTGCAGTATGCTTAGGAATTTGTTTGTATTTTTTTTTCAAATGATAATCCGGCCCCTCAACAGTCTGAAGGATTGTGGACCGGCCCTCTGCTTAAAAAGTTTGGGGACCCCTGCTCTAAACCAAAGGTTCTCATACTTTTGACATTTGGAAGTAATTGAAACCCACTAGTTGAAAAGTGTTATACTAGACAGTTACTTATAAAATGGTGCCAGCCAAAGGTGGAGTTTGGCATTATCACATGGCAACTGCAAAAAGAATTTTATAATGATAACTCCTCTCATTTTTGTAACCTCTAAATTATTTCCCATAACAATTTCCTGGTAGAAGCAGTTTGATAATTCAGTTTGCTTCAAAATTTATAATGATATATTTTTTTAAAAATGATTTTTATTAAGTTTTGGTGGTTAACATCGACATAGGGGGGGAGGCAAAAGAGTGGGAGGGGGGGCGGGGAGGGAGGGTGGGATGAAAGGACAAGGTTTCCATAAGAGGAGGACATGGGAAAATATGGGAAGGGGGGGCAGGTGTAGGAGTAGGGGTAGTAGAGACAAAAAGGGGGGGAAAGGGATGAAAGGGATCTGTTGGGGGGAAAGGAGGGATGGGAGGAGAGGGGTATGGAGGGGGGTATGGAGGGGGGGAGATTGGAGGGAGACTTCCGATCTTCTAACTTCCAGTCCGTGTTCCACATCAGAGCGTTGTCTCTTGTAGGTAGTTGTCTAAGAGTGTCCAGTTTGTTTCCTTCATTGGTTGCCCCGTGGATTTTTTAAGCAGAAAAGTCAGTCTGTCCATGTTTCTGATGTCCAATAATTTTTCCATCCATTCTTCTTTGCTGAGGTTTTTTCCATCTTTCCAATTCCTGGCTATAACTATTCTAGCTGCAGTGGTAACGTAAATAAATAATTTCTGTTTGTTATTTTTCCCTACTTCTGGGTTATCAATTTTCTCTGTTTTAAAATTGTATAGGCCTAAAAGGAAGTATTCGGGTTTACATTCAAAATTAACTTTAAAGATTCTTTTACATTCTCTATGGATTGTTAGCCAAAATTTTTTAATTATCTTACAGCCCCACCACATGTGGAAATATGAGCCCACTTGTTTACCACAATGCCAGCAATTCTTGTTACTATCTTTATACATAAGACCTAATTTTTTAGGTGTTAGATACCACCTGTGTGTAGTTTTTAGCCAGTTCTCCTTTAATTCAATAGAGTAACATAGTTTCGTGTTCTTATTCCAAATAGTTTCCCATTCGTCCAACATTATCGGCCTACCAATATTTCTAGACCAATTTAACATCGAATCTTTGATTATGTTCGTTTCCGTATTCCATTCTAGTATTTTATTGTAAATTGCTGTTATAATTTTTTTTTCTCTTTTAAGTAAGATATCCCAGAAATTTGTGTTTGTGTTAAAGCCAACTTCCTTATCTATTTTATAACACTCTTTTAATTGATAGTATTGGAGCCATGTAATGTTCTTATAGTGTTTTTTAATTTCCTCTATGTCCTTTAAGGGGGGAGCGTCACTCGTCATGTTACCTATTTTAATAATTTCTCTGTACGTAGGCCATTTTTGCCAACCTAGTAGTCTGCGTTGGATTGCTTCTAGAGGAGCGAACCAGAGGGGAGTTTTTTCGTATAGATATCTCTTGTATTTTTTCCAGATTCCAATTAGGGCTGATCTTACGAAATGGTTTCCAAATTGTTTATCTACTTTTTCCTTTTCTTGCCATAGGTATCCATGCCAGCCCCAGCGCAGGTTAAATCCCTCTATTGTTAGTAATTTAATTTTTTCTAATTTTACCCAATCTATTGTCCATTCTAGCGCGCAGGCATCGTGATATAATTGTAGACTTGGTACATCAAAGCCCCCTCTTTCTTTGGGTGTGATCATAGTAGAAAATTTGATTCTTGGCTTTTTATTTTGCCAAATAAATTTGTTAATTTCCCGGTTCCATTCGATAAATAATTTTTTCCCTCTAATAATAGGGATATTACGAAACAAGTATAGTAGTTTGGGCAGAATGTTCATTTTAATTATAGCTATTCTTCCCATGAGTGATATCTTTAAATGTTTCCAGTCCTCAATATCTCTTTTTATCTCTTGCCATTTTGTCCTATAATTTAATTCTAATAGTTGGTTATTTCTATTTGTAATCCAGATACCTAAATATTTAATTTTATTGACGATTTCTAATCCCGCAGTCGCTTTTAATTCGTGTTGTTTCTTTTTTGTCATGTTTTTTGTAAGTATTGTTGTCTTGTTGCTATTTATTTTGAAACCCGCCAATACACCAAATTCCTCAATCTTTCTTAGCCAGTCCTTGATAGTCTCGTTGGGGTTCTCTAATATGCATATAACATCGTCGGCAAAGGCGCGTAATTTTAACTCTTGATTTCCAATTTTGATGCCCTTTAAGTTTTTATCCTCTTTTATTGCTCTCATAAGAATTTCTAGCGTGAATATAAAAATTAAGGGGGAAAGCGGACAGCCTTGCCTTGTTCCCTTTTGTATTACAAAATTATCAGTATATACATTATTGACTTTAATTTTTGCAAATTGATTAGAGTAAATTGCATTTATCCCATTTTGGAAGAAGATTCCCATGTCTAACTCTGCAAATAAGAATTTGAAAAATTCCCAATTGACGTTGTCGAAGGCTTTCTCCGCATCTAATGATAAAAATCCCACTTCCTTTTGATGGTTTTGATCATAATATTCTATAGCATCCAGAATAATTCTGATATTATCTTTAGTACTGCGGTTAGGTAGGAAACCTGCTTGGTCTTCTGAGATCCAGTCTCTCAAAAAATTTGTGAATCTTTCAGCGAGGATTTTCGTATAGATTTTATAATCGTTATTCAATAATGATATGGGCCGATAATTCCTTACATTACTCGAGTCTGTTCCGTCTTTATGAATTAGAATTATTTCTGCTTGTTTCCATGAATCAGGGATTTTACCTTCCTTTAATGCTATATTCATAATTTTCTTTAAGAAATGGATTACTTCTATTTGTTCAATTTTATAGAATTCGGCTGTAAAGCCGTCTGGGCCTGGTGATTTGCCTGATTTTAAGTCCTGGGTGGCTTTTTTAATTTCTACTTCGGTAATATCTTTATTCAGGTTTAATCTTTGGGTATCGGATATTTTTTGTAGTTTTTGACTGCATATGTAACTTGTTATCTCTTCTGGGTTAACTATTTCTTTTTTGTATAAATTCTTATAATAATTCAGGAATTCCATTTTAATTTCATCGTCCGTAAATACCTCTTTTTCCATTGCACTGATTTTAATAATTTGTTGTTTATTTTTCTTTTTCTTAATTATTCTAGCAAGCCATTTCCCCGGTTTATTTGCATTTTCAAATGAATTTTGTCTCGTCCATTTTAATTGATTGGCTAGGGTTTCTAATTGTATATTGGTCCTTTCTTTTTGTAATCGTTTTATTTTTACGAGTATGTTGGTTTCCTTAGGGTTTATTTTTAATCTTTGCTCGAGTTTCTCTAGTTCTTCTTGGAGTGATTGTAATTTTTGGTTTTTAATTTTGTTTCTCCTAGCTTTTTGTTGTATAAAGAAGCCTCTTGCCACCGCCTTATATGCGTCCCACACAGTTTGTGGGGTGACATTTTCATTGTCATTTAACTGGAAGTATTCTTTAGTTAACTGTTTTAAGTTTTCAATATCTTGCTTCTGTTTAATCAAATTATTATCTAATCTCCAATTTGCTCTATGGTTTTTCTTATTTATTGACATCGTTATAGGGCAGTGGTCCGAGAGATCCCTTGCCTGTATTTTTATTTCTTCTATTTTGGGCGCTAGGCTTTTGGAGGCCCAGATCATATGAATTCTGGTCCATATCTGATGTCTGCTCGAGTAATATGTATAGTCTTTTTGGTTGGGGTTCTTTAGTCTCCAAATGTCCCATAAATCGAATTCGTTCATGAGTTGAAATAGGTTTCTCGGAAGAGAGTTTTTAATATTTTTTTTGTTGTTCTTATTGTGTGATGATTTGTCCAGTTTAAAGTCAATGACCCCATTAAAATCACCCATTATCAGTAGGTGATCAAATTCTATCTCGTTGATCTTAGTTCTTAATTGTTTGACAAAATTCTGTTTTGGGCCGTTTGGCATATAGATATTACATATTAAGATGGATTCTTTACCCATTAATATTTTAACTGCGATGATCCTACCTTCATGGTCCCTGAATTCTTCCACCGGGTTAAATTTTTCTGCTATATATAGAGTTACTCCCCGTTTTTTTTTTTTTTTGTCTAAGGAGTGGAAGGCTTTCCCTAAACTATTGTTTGTTAGATAATTAGCATTTTTAACGGCTATATGTGTCTCCTGGAGCGCTACGATGTCATAATTATTCTTCCTTAGATTGTTAAATAATCTTTTTTTTTAATTTTTGAATTTAAACCGTTTACATTGTTTGTGAAGATTCTTATTGCACCTAATAAATTAGTCATCGAAATATATATCACTCACTGCGTGTTCCGTCCCCCAGGACGATGGTTTGCCTTACCTATTGGTCGTTTGTTTGTTTTCCCTCCTTTACATTTTGTTTGAGCCTCTGGCTGCAAAAGCCTAGGAAAAGTGGCTTGGAATCTGCAAGAGCTGGCTGCAGTTTTCTTTGCAGTGATTGGTCAAAGAGTGCAACATCTTAGGACCGCCCTTTTTACCAGGGTCTAGTCTCCATTTTAGAGTTTCATTCTGGCTATAGTCTTCCAACGTGCTGGAGCTGTGCAAAGCTAACTGGGACAAATCATCCTCAAAACCAGGCCAATCTAAGCCTATCCAAATTAGATAAGTATTGAATTATATTGATCTGGAATAGGAAATCTAGTTAGAGGAGCAAAGTTATTCCATCGCTTCTAGAACTAATCTTTGCTGTAAAGATAGGGAAGGAAAGAGTTTCTCCTTCTAATATAGGCAGCGTGATTAGGGTATAGTGGTTTTATAATCACTTTTGCCTTCTGGAACCAGGGATAATTCTGCAACTAAAACCTATGGAAATTTGTTTCATTTTCTGCAACTTTAAGATCTGTGCCAGGTTTACAACCTTGTATGAATAAACATCCTTTTTTGAAGTTATCCAGACTCAGTCGTTCAATATCTATAGGACAGCTTATAGGGATTTGCAGTTCGCCCGGATAAAGGACAGCACGTTTCAGTTTTATAGTTTTTTATTGTCCGGCGGACGGCACAGTTTTGAGGTAGATCAGCGGTTTTTCCGCTTGAGCTAGCTTGCACGGCTTTATAGTTTTTTATAGTTTAGGAAGTTTTAGTATAGGCTGCGGCTTTTCCGCCTGAGCTCAGTCTGCATACCTAAAGACTCTACCAGCTTCTGAGGCAGTGGAGCCCGCTCTCAGACCTGAAGGAGTCAAATAGTGGGGCTCTATTTCCTTGCTATTTGGCTCGCGTGTGCGCACGTGGCCCAGTGGCTTTCTGGGTTTGCACAGGCTGTGCAGTTCCCAGCAACGTCCAGGGCTCCCTCGGCGGTAGACCTCGAGCCGCGGAGCACCAGCGACAGTTCTTTGGCTGGCTCTGAGGCGTGAAGCCCACCAGAACCAGGCTAGAACCTGGACAGGCCTGGCAACGCTGCTGCGAGTTCGGCCGGAGCACTCGGCCGGCTTCGACCTGCCTCATGGTCCGGCGGTGGTGACCTGCCTCATCGTCCTGCGGTGGTGACCTGCCTCATGGTCCGGCGGTGGTGACCTGCCTCATCGTCCTGCGGTGGTGACCTGCCTCATTGACCTGCGGCGGTGACCTGCCTCATCGTCCTGCGGTGGTGACCTGCCTCATCGTCCTGCGGTGGTGACCTGCCTCATCGTCCTGCGGTGGTGACCTGCCTCATCGTCCTGCGGTGGTGACCTGCCTCATCGACCTGCGGTGGTGACCTCCCTTCACAGCGGGGAGGAGGCGTCTCTTCTCTCCTCCTTTCCAAAGCCAGCCTCAGTACTCCTTCGGCGGCAGGCCTCGAGCCGCAGAGCACGAGGTGCTTGAAAATTTGGCGTAGTCGCCATTTTGGCAGTTTACGTCACTCGGGCAAGGGAGGTATCAAGTGGCAAGTTGCTGTCAGTTGACATTTTGCAGCTTGCCCACCAAAGTCTGGCGCCAAAGGTCACAATCTTTGTAAAGTATAGTTACTTAGTGATATATATTGCTATGGTTAAGTGTTGTGCATTGTATTATATATTGCATTTGCTTTTATTGTAAATTTACTTGCTGGTATGTCGTATTTGCTTTTGTTGTAAATTTAATTGCTATTAAGAATACATAATGTCTATGCAATTTCAAGATGATACAGATGGCGTACCTCCTTCTGAGGCTGAAAGTAGGAATGAAAGGCCCCAAAGGATAAAGCACCCTTCAGCCAAAATGCTAGCCCATCTAATAGACGAAAAGGAGCTCCTCCATGTGAGGTTAGGTTCGGCATGGGAGCGAATTGTAACATTGATGGACAGAATTGAGAGCTTGGGTATTACAAGGGTGCCATCCATATTACAGACAGACCTTGAAGAGACCTTCGGTCTCTGGAGGGGTTTGGTGTCTAAGATAGTCCAGGTCCTCGAGCGAATTAACGCCAAGGATTCAGAGTTAGAAATAGTGAGTGTCTTAGCTGACACTAATGAGAAAGAAAATAAGGTGAGGGCAATTCTAGATGCCTTGGAATTTAGTTCTCCACCTGTTAATCTAAGGTCTGAGCCAAAAGGAAATCAGTCTTCCTTATGCAGCCATGAGACCAATCTTTTGAAATCACCTGCTGTGGCACTTAGTCTTAAGTCCAACCGCTCTAGCCAGGTATCTAAACTAAGGGAGCGTGCATCGTCTAAACACAGCCACTCTAGCAAGTCTTCTGCTGCTGGGAGTGCCATCTCTTCCCTAGCTGCCTTGCACATTAAGGAGGCTGCACGTCTGGAGCTAAAGAGCAAGGTAGCGGGGGCGGAGGCTGATGCTAAGGCAGCTGATCTCACCCTTCCCTTTAAAGAAGAGCAACGACTGCAAATAGAACAGGCCCGTAGACAAAGCGAAATGCAAATAGAACAGGCCCGTAGACAAAGCGAAATGCAAATAGAACAGGCTCGTATAGAGATGCTTAGAATAAAGATGGATGCCGCAGCCAAAAGGGTAAGGGCTGAGACTTTGGCCAAGGCCCTAATTGAGCCACTCACAGAAGAAAATGTAAGCCAGTTACCAATACAGGACCCTTCTGCCAAAGTGTTTGCGCACCTTGGCAGCATGTACAGCCAGTTTTCGGATGAGGAACAGGGAGACTTCTCTCCTTACCCAGAGCAGGGCCCCAAAGTCACTTTTGAGTTTCCTGCAGAGCAGAGCGTCATAGCGGGGAGCTCACCCTTGCTCGAGCTACCTGTGCCTCCTGCTAAAACCCTAGGTCAGTCAATCAGGGCCTCAAGGCCGAGTGCTAGTTGGCCCCTACAGACAGCTGCACAGGGAACCATCGATTCGTCAGTGGTCGATGTCATCCCTCCAAGAGGCCAAAGGTTGACGCAAGGTACACGGTGGGAGTCCACTCCACAACAGCAAACTCCTCAATTGTTCCCTTCGACGCCAGAGTCCCAGCTTGTCTCCATCATCAGAAGCCCCAGAAGAGATCTTAAGGACAAGGGTGTCGAAAAGTTTTCGGACAAGCCTGAGGAATTTCTTCTCTGGAAGGCCACCTTCCAGAGAGCAATCAGAGACTTAAAGTTATTGCCTGAGGAAGAACTGACTCTTCTGGCTGCATGGTTGGGCCCAGCCTCATCCTCACAAGTTAAGAAGATCTACGCAGCCCACGTAGCCGATCCCGACAAAGCCCTGGAAAAGGCCTGGGCCAGGTTGCAGCAGAGGTATGGGGCCAGCACAGAGATTGAAGCATCTCTTATGGACAAGCTCCAAAGGTTCCCAGCTTTAAAACTCAAAGACTTCAAACTCTTGTGGGACCTCAGCGATCTCCTTGCGGAATTAGAGTCGGCCAAGGAGAATCCAGAACTGCCCGGTTTGAAGTGCCTCGATCAGCACCTGTCCCAGAGGCAGATCTTGACCAAGCTGCCCTTCACTTTGCAAGAACGCTGGGGACAGGAGGTCTTCAACTACAAGGAGGCCCACTCCCAGGCATACCCTCCATTTTCTCATTTGGTCCAGTTCATCACCAGGGCAGCCAGAGAAAGGAATGATCCGCAGACGGGCCTCCCCACCTTATACCAAGGGACCCAGCCAGAGAAGGCACCTGAAGTGGACAAGAAACCACCTAGAGAGGCCAAAAGACCGGTTAGTGTTAAGGCTGTTGAAACTCAGCACAGGGCCAACGAATCCAAGTCAGAGGTGAAGGAGGTGCTCTGCCCCATTCACCAAAAGCCTCACAGTTTGGCCAACTGCCGGGAATTTGGCAAGAAGCCTTATAAAGAAAGACAACAGATTGTACAGAAGCTGGGCGTATGTTTTAGGTGCTGTGGAGCAACTCTTCACTTTGCATCCAACTGCAAAGAGGACGTCAAATGCGCAAGGTGTAACAGCCTTAAGCATTGCACCGCGATGCACAATTCTGACGCTGTCTCCCGCGCCAAAGGGGACACGTCTTCCAAAGAAGGGTCATCTACTGAAGCCACCAACATGCAGGCCGCGTCACGGATGCAGGAGGATGCTCCATCGGTCGCCTGTACTGAACTATGCTCTGACGTGCACCAGTTAAGAGTTTGTCATCCTATCTGCCTAGCGGATGTATATCCAGCCAAGAGCCCTTGGCTTAGAAAGAGACTCTATGTGGCCCTGGATTCACAGAGCGACGCCTCCCTAGCTACTCCAGAGTTCTTCCGCATGTTTGACCTTAAAACCAAGATGGTCGACTACACTATGACTACGTGTGCAGGAAAAAAGAAGTTGCAGGGTCGCATAGCATCTGGCTTTGTTGTCTCCTCTTGCGACCAGAAGAGACAGTTCAAGTTGCCAGACCTGATTGAGTGTTCCTCCATCCCTCGGAACAAAAAACAAATTGTAACTAGAGAAGTTGTGGAGGCTCATCCACATTTGCGACGGTTAAAGAATGCTATACCAGCCTTTCGGCCAGATGTGGACATTGCCCTTTTGCTTGGCTCGGACTGCCCGAGCTTGTTCTGTGTGAACGACCAAGTTAAAGGACCTCCAGGTGCACCTATCGCACAACAATTGCCATTAGGCTGGACAGTCATAGGCCCAGTGTGCATAAACAAGATGCACCCACCATCGTCGTTGGACTCCAATCAAGCACAGGTGCTTAAAGGTGGACGTCCTACACTTGTGCGCAGTTGCCTAAGTCATATCTCGGTTGGTTCTCGCAGAGGCAGAGGCAGCAGGAGGACATTTTTGCTCCCTGGCTTCAGGTAGGATTTGGCTAAGATTTGGCTAAGATTTTAAACTGAGTGTGGGCTTGGCTCCTGTGGTCAAAGTCTAACTGTTGTGTGACTGTTGTGTTGAAAGAGAGCCAGGTACTTAAGTTGATTGACAGCAGGTATTTGTCCCCTGTTAATTGAGTTTCTGGGAAAGCTTTATTTGCCAGTGTGAGTTTCTGCCAGAGCCTGATCCCAGAAGGGCAGTTGGTTCTCGCAGAGGCAGAGGCAGCAGGAGGACATTTTTGCTCCCTGGCTTCAGGTAGGATTTGGCTAAGATTTGGCTAAGATTTTAAACTGAGTGTGGGCTTGGCTCCTGTGGTCAAAGTCTAACTGTTGTGTGACTGTTGTGTTGAAAGAGAGCCAGGTACTTAAGTTGATTGACAGCAGGCATTGTCCCCTGTTAATTGAGTTTCTGGGAAAGCTTTATTTGCCAGTGTGAGTTTCTGCCAGAGCCTGATCCCAGAAGGGCAGTTGGTTCTCGCAGAGGCAGAGGCAGCAGGAGGACATTTTTGTTCCCTGGCTTCAGGTAGGATTTGGCTAAGATTTGGCTAAGATTTTAAACTGAGTGTGGGCTTGGCTCCTGTGGTCAAAGTCTAACTGTTGTGTGACTGTTGTGTTGAAAGAGAGCCAGGTACTTAAGTTGATTGACAGCAGGCATTGTCCCCTGTTAATTGAGTTTCTGGGAAAGCTTTATTTGCCAGTGTGAGTTTCTGCCAGAGCCTGATCCCAGAAGGGCAGTTGGTTCTCGCAGAGGCAGAGGCAGCAGGAGGACATTTTTGCTCCCTGGCTTCAGGTAGGATTTGGCTAAGATTTGGCTAAGATTTTAAACTGAGTGTGGGCTTGGCTCCTGTGGTCAAAGTCTAACTGTTGTGTGACTGTTGTGTTGAAAGAGAGCCAGGTACTTAAGTTGATTGACAGCAGGCATTGTCTCCTGTTAATTGAGTTTCTGGGAAAGGCACCTTTACTAACTATCCTTTGCAGTACATACAGGAAACAAAGCAACATAAACAAATACACAAAGAGGTGGTTTGTTGCAGTTTGCACATAAAGTGCATGCATATTACTTAACTGTACAAAGATCCCACTTGGCCACCACGCTCACCAAGAGATGCAACAAAAGCAAAACATTCCCATCACATGCACCAGCTGTGGCATGTTCCGCTTTTTCACACAAAAACTAGACAACTACATCTGCTCCAAATGCAAACAGATGACTCTGATGGAGCAGAGGATCCAACAGCTCGAGCACCGTATTAAGACCCTTAAGGACATTCAGGCACTCGAGCTCTTCTTGGACACTGCACAACACGCTGCTGTAGATCAGCAGCCTGCATCACACCAACACCACCAAGACCATGATCAGGAACCTTATGGGGAGATCAACTCAAAGGTAGACAACCCTCAGGCTTGGAAGGAGGTCACCCATAGAAGGAGACGCAGGACCAGGCAGCCTCCGCAGAACTCCTCTGCTCAGCTGCATTTACACAACAGATTTGAAATTCTTACATCATTAACATACAATCAGGAAACACATCTTGTGGAGGACCACAGTTTCTTAGATACCACTCAGTGGACCACCCTGGATCAATGTGCAGGGGATAGCCCTGACGGGGACAGTGCATCACCACAGTCACACTTATGTAATCATGCAAATGCTCCATCCCCAATCATAGACCAGGAGCAACAGGAACATCCTTGGGAGAGTAATGGGCTCTCGGATGTATCTCAATGGATTGTCATTGATGAATGCACTGGGGATGTTGAGGAGGAGGATAACACTTTACACCTACATGATTCACTTCAACAGGAACACTCTTCAGGGGACATACACACTGTCTTGCACAAAAGGGACCCTGTCAATCCTCAAAGGAAACAGGTCTTGGTAGTAGGTGACTCCCTCCTTAGAGGAACGGAAGCCATCATTTCCAGACCGGATGGGATGGCTCGAGAAACATGCTGCCTCCCGGGGGCAAAAATACACCATATCACTCAGAGGCTCAGCAGGCTCCTAAAGCCCCATCACCCTCCCCACCTTATGTTGATTCATGTAGGTACCAATGACACCGCTAGGCATACTTTTCAAATGATCACAAATGATTTTCGAGCTCTGGGGACAAAGCTAAAACTGTATAATGTACATGTGATCTTTTCATCCCTCCTCCCTGTTGTAGGACACGGCTCTACAAGGGCCGGAAAAATAGTACAGGTCAATAACTGGCTCAGAAAATGGTGTCAAGAGGAGCATTTTGGCTTCCTTGACCATGGTCTACTCTTCCAAGAGGATGGACTACTGGCAAGCGATGGGGTGCATCTCACACAAGTAGGAAAACATCTTTTTGCACACAGACTCACAAACCTCATCAGGCGCACTTTAAACTAGATCCACTGGGGGAGGGGAACAACAGCCTGGCGAACACTATATTACCCACGACCACAGGGAACCGCCGAAAGGCTAAACGGAGGGCTGCACAAACACAGCAAGGACCAAGTACAGAGAGCACAATAATCCCAAATAAACAGTTCGAGGGGAGGTCACAGGGGCTTACATGTCTTTACACTAATGCTCAGAGCATGGGAAATAAGCAAGACGAACTCCAACTCCTAGCACAGCACCACACATACGATGTCATAGGCATCACTGAAACCTGGTGGGATGACTCCCATCACTGGAATTTAACCATTGAGGGCTATAACCTCTTTCACAGAAATAGAACAAAGGGGAGAGGAGGGGGAGTAGCTTTATATGTCAAAAACAGTTACGTTGCAGAAGAAATGCAAGACTGTAATCTGGGAAACCAGCTTGAAAGCATCTGGATAAGAATCAAGGGAACCGGGACTCAAAAAGATCTTGTCGTGGGTGTCTACTACAGACCTCCGAGTCAGGATGAAGGACTTGATGAAGCCTTCTGTCAACAGCTGACCAAACAGGCACAAAGAAGAGATATAGTAGTCATGGGCGATTTCAATTATCCCGATATCTGCTGGAAAACAAACTCAGCCAAGAGTACAAAGTCCAACAAATTCCTCACTTGCCTTGCAGATAATTTTATGGTCCAGAAGGTAGAAGAGGCAACAAGGGGATCAGCAACTCTTGATCTAATCTTAACAAATGTGGAAGACCTGATCAATACAGTCGAAGTGGTTGGATCCTTAGGGGCAAGTGACCATGTGCTCCTGCAGTTTGCAATACAAAGGAATGCTGAAACTAAGACAAGTCAAACACGCATTCTGGACTTTAAGAGAGCTGACTTCCAAAAAATGAAGGAATTACTGAGCGGCATTCCATGGACGCCGATATTAAAAAACAAGGGAGTTAAGGATGGGTGGGAGTTTTTCAAAAGTGAAATACTCAAGGCGCAAATGCAAACAGTGCCAACAAAGAAGAAAAATAAGACAAGTGCAAAGAAGCCAGAATGGATGTCCAAAGAACTTCTAACTGAGCTAAAGCTCAAAAGTGACATGCACAAGAAGTGGAAAAGGGGAGAAATCACCAAAGAAGAATTCAAACGTATAGCCAACACCTGTAGGGAAAAGGTTCGCAAGGCTAAAGCGCAAAATGAGCTCAGGCTTGCCAGGGACATAAAAAACAACAAAAAAGGCTTTTTTGCTTACGTTGGTAGAAAAAGGAAGAAAAAGGAGGCGATAGGGCCATTGCAAGGAGAAAATGGGGTGATGGCGACAGGGGACAGGGAAAAGGCAGAACTACTTAATGCCTTCTTTGCCTCGGTCTTCTCAGAAAAAGAAAGCCATCTTCAACCTCAGCAACACGGAATGGACGAAGGATTGGGGGAAATCCAACCCCAAATAGGGAAACAAGTTGTCCAGGAACACTTGGCCTCTCTAAACGAATTCAAGTCCCCAGGGCCAGATCAGCTACACCCAAGAGTACTGAAGGAACTAGCGGAAGTTATTTCAGAACCACTGGCAATTATCTTCGAGAGTTCTTGGAGAACGGGAGAAGTCCCAGCAGATTGGAGGAGGGCGAATGTGGTCCCTATCTTCAAGAAGGGAAAAAAGAACAACCCAAACAATTACCGTCCGGTCAGCCTCACATCAATACCAGGCAAAATTCTCGAAAAGATCATTAAGGAAGTGGTCTGCGAACACTTAGAAACAAATGCGGTCATTGCTAATAGTCAACACGGATTTACCAAAAACAAGTCATGCCAGACTAATCTGATCTCTTTTTTCGATAGAGTTACGAGTTGGGTCGATACAGGGAATGCTGTGGATGTAGCGTACCTGGATTTCAGTAAGGCCTTCGACAAAGTCCCCCACGACCTTCTGGCAAACAAACTAGTAAAATGTGGGCTAGACAAAACTACGGTTAGGTGGATCTGTAATTGGCTAAGCGAACGAACCCAAAGGGTGCTCACCAATGCGTCGTCTTCATCATGGAAAGAAGTGACAAGTGGAGTGCCGCAGGGCTCCGTCCTGGGCCCGGTTCTGTTCAACATCTTTATTAACGACTTAGACGAAGGGTTAGAAGGCACGATCATCAAGTTTGCAGACGACACAAAACTGGGAGGGATAGCTAACACTCCAGAAGACAGGAGCAGAATTCAAAACGATCTTGACAGACTAGAGAGATGGGCCGAAACTAACAAAATGAAGTTCAATAGGGACAAATGCAAGATACTTCACTTCGGCAGAAAAAATGGAAATCAAAGATACAGAATGGGGGACGCCTGGCTTGACAGCAGTGTGTGCGAAAAAGACCTTGGAGTCCTTGTGGACAACAAGTTAAACATGAGCCAACAATGTGATGCGGCTGCTAAAAAAGCCAATGGGATTCTGGCCTGCATCAATAGGGGAATAGCGTCTAGATCCAGGGAAGTTATGCTCCCCCTCTATTCTGCCTTGGTCAGACCACACCTGGAATACTGTGTCCAATTTTGGGCACCACAGTTGAAGGGAGATGTTGACAAGCTGGAAAGCGTCCAGAGGAGGGCGACTAAAATGATTAAGGGTCTGGAGAACAAGCCCTATGAGGAGCGGCTTAAAGAGCTGGGCATGTTTAGCCTGCAGAAGAGAAGGCTGAGAGGAGACATGATAGCCATGTACAAATATGTGAAGGGAAGTCATAGGGAAGAGGGAGCAAGCTTGTTTTCTGCTGCCTTGCAGACTAGGACACGGAACAATGGCTTCAAACTACAGGAAAGGAGATTCCACCTGAACATCAGGAAGAACTTCCTCACTGTGAGAGCTGTTCGACAGTGGAACTCTCTCCCCGGGGCTGTGGTGGAGGCTCCTTCCTTGGAGGCTTTTAAGCAGAGGCTGGATGGCCATCTGTCGGGGGTGCTTTGAATGCGATTTCCTGCTTCTTAGCAGGGGGTTGGACTAGATGGCCCATGTGGTCTCTTCCAACTCTACTATTCTATGATTCTATGATTCTATGATTCTACTGCCAAGCAATAACTCCAGAGTATTCCTCCATTTTCAAAGTCTCTGAGAGAGACGAAGCCACAGCGCTCTCGAAAGATGAGCAAAGGTTTTCGGACATTATGAATGCTCAAGTCTCACGAAGTGCAGAGGTGAAAGCCTGCAAATCAACCACAGAAATCAAGATGGGCCAAAGATCTTGCCTGGAACCACACCGTTTTGAACGTTTTTCGGAGTGGCACAGTCTTCTTAGAGCAGTTGCTAGGCTTATACATCGCTTAGTCTGCAAAGATAGTCAGCCTTTGCAAGTTCAGGACATGTTGAAGGCTAAGGGAGTAATATTCAGGTCAGTTCAGAGGCATGAGTTTAGTCTAGAAATAGCCAGGTTAGAACAAGGGCTTGACACCCCCAGTCGGAGTTTCTTGCGTGAGTTAAACCCATTTCTAGGCAAGGAGGGTATTTTGAGAGTTGGAGGAAGGTTAGCCAAAGCTAAACTCAAGGCGTGCATAAAAACCCCCATCATCATACCCCCTAATAGTCACACTGCATTGCTGCTCGTTCGGCATCACCATGAAAGGATCCATCATCAGGGTAGAACTCTGACTGAGGCGACCCTTAGAAATGAAGGCCTGTGGGTGGTAAATGCTAAAAGTTTGGTCAGCAGTGTTATTTTTAAGTGTGTCAAATGTCGGCGACTCAGACGTAACTGTCAAAGTCAGTTAATGGCAGAACTACCTCAGGATAGGACTTTGACAGACCCACCCCTTTCCCATGTGGGAATCGATGTGTTTGGTCCTTGGGAGGTTGTCACTAGGAAAACCAGGGGTGGTGTTGTAAATAACAAAAGATGTGCGGTTTTGTTTACTTGTTTGTCAGTACGAGCTGTCCATATAGAAGTCATAGAAGGGATGGACACTTCATCATTTTTAAATGCATTGAAAAGGTTCATAGCCCTCAGAGGGCCAATTAAGTCAATTCGATCGGACTGTGGCACCAATTTTGCATGTGCAGACCTTAGCCAACCACTTCTGGAAGAGGTGGAAGGCCGAATACTTAAGCCAGCTTCCAACCAGAAGACTCTGGCAAACCCCAGAGGACAATTTCAAGGTGGGAAACCTTGTGTTGCTAAAGGACAAAGACTTGCCCCGCTATGCCTGGCCTATGGGCATTACACTAAAGACCTTTCCTTGCCCTGACGGTAAGGTTAGAAAAGTTCAGGTAAAGACTCATAGTAAGGACAAAATGTCTGTCCTGGACAGACCAACCAGCAATCTCGTGTTGCTTGTCCAAAGTGTGTAAGTTTTATACTGTTTTATTGTTGTGTATACAAAGGTGTTTGTATGTTTTTGATTGGTAAATTCCCACATCCTGGGAATTTAGCGGGGAGTGTTCCGTCCCCCAGGACGATGGTTTGCCTTACCTATTGGTCGTTTGTTTGTTTTCCCTCCTTTACATTTTGTTTGAGCCTCTGGCTGCAAAAGCCTAGGAAAAGTGGCTTGGAATCTGCAAGAGCTGGCTGCAGTTTTCTTTGCAGTGATTGGTCAAAGAGTGCAACATCTTAGGACCGCCCTTTTTACCAGGGTCTAGTCTCCATTTTAGAGTTTCATTCTGGCTATAGTCTTCCAACGTGCTGGAGCTGTGCAAAGCTAACTGGGACAAATCATCCTCAAAACCAGGCCAATCTAAGCCTATCCAAATTAGATAAGTATTGAATTATATTGATCTGGAATAGGAAATCTAGTTAGAGGAGCAAAGTTATTCCATCGCTTCTAGAACTAATCTTTGCTGTAAAGATAGGGAAGGAAAGAGTTTCTCCTTCTAATATAGGCAGCGTGATTAGGGTATAGTGGTTTTATAATCACTTTTGCCTTCTGGAACCAGGGATAATTCTGCAACTAAAACCTATGGAAATTTGTTTCATTTTCTGCAACTTTAAGATCTGTGCCAGGTTTACAACCTTGTATGAATAAACATCCTTTTTTGAAGTTATCCAGACTCAGTCGTTCAATATCTATAGGACAGCTTATAGGGATTTGCAGTTCGCCCGGATAAAGGACAGCACGTTTCAGTTTTATAGTTTTTTATTGTCCGGCGGACGGCACACTGCGCCTTCTTCTTTATAATGATATTTAATCCTTTTTTAGAAATATGGAAATCACTGTGGCAAAGAATTTAGATTTCCATAACTCAGTTTAATTCAAATTAGAGATAAAAATGGAATCTGGGATTATCATGAAAATATGTCCCCACTGTTTCTGAAAAACAGTGTACATCTGGGCATTTCTCAAGAACATATTTTGTTTTACTAATCACTGAATCAAAGCCATTAGGATGAATAAGATGCATGTGGATATAAGATATGTAATCAATTATAACACCAGCATAAACAAATTAAACATCTGACTATAATTAAATGACATTTATTTTCAAAACATTTTTATTCTCCTGCAACTTTTGACATTTATTCAAATAAATGTTTGTCTCTTGGGTAGGAGATGCCAGATCTGCATGGTCCCCCATCTCCGGCCATGCTCGCTCCTGCCTCTCACACAAAGATTTGATAGACATACTGCATATACTGAGCATATCTAGAATAGGTTATATGACATCTACAGCAGTGGTTCCGAAACCTTTTCGGTCATGGAACTCTTCAGGAAGACTTGTCCTGCCTGCAGAACCCGAACTCTGTTCCTGATTTTATTGTGGAACTTTTAACACGGTCCCTACACAGAAAGGTCGTTCTTCCTTAATCTACTCCTATTGGCTGGGTGTTTTGTACAATGTAGTCGGTTTGAAAATAAAAGAGATGCAAATTTTGTTTTTAAAGGAGAGATACAATGAATTTCAATAAGATCTTCACACTCTTGCACAGGCTTTTAAAAAATATTTTGAAAAAGATTTTAAATATTTGTTGCGGAATCCTAAATCAAAACATTTTAAAGAAAATTAATGACAAACATTTCTTCTAGAGGATACAACAACACATCTCTCTGTCCGAAGTGTTGTGTGAAACATGCTGTATGGAGAAACCAGGCAGAAAACGTAACTCCAGCAACATCTATCGGTAGGAGAAGCAGCACTACTTGTCAACTTCTAGAGTTCACTTGCAAAATTTAAATTCCTATAACTAAGTCTTGTCTTATTTTTTTATACATGATATAGGCCATTCTCAGACTGACCTCTCTTGCATTACTATATTCTAGATCAATCCAATAAGAATAAATCATAGAAGGCACTTCGGACACCCATCAGAACAACTTCTGTGATTCATCTAAGTCTTAACTCAGTTTCGTGATTCTGGACCTATAATTATGAATTCAAAAGACATCCAGACTCATCACAAAAGCTTTAATTGTTTCTCTTTGAAATTATTTATGGTGTAAATGGTAAACTACATTTGCACATAACAGATGGAGTTCGTTTTAAGATGGGGAATTCCAAAAATCCTGACGGCCTCGGATATACAACCCTTTTTATTTTGCTGCATTTAATTCAAAACATGTGCAAGCGGTGCCACACAAAATTCAAGTCCAGATTCAAAATGTCAACAAAAGACATCCCAGGGAAAAAGAAAGGCACCAACCTTACAGAGGAGTGTATGTAAGCATCCGTAAAGCCATACAAAACAAGGAAAATAATGGAAATCTATTGCCTCACTTGACGAGGTGATAAAAGCTCTTTACCTATTAAGTCTAACGATCCCGATTAGCCTTCATAGCCTTTGGGTTGCTGGAATGTAAAAGTAGTGGGGGTAGGCTGGGCACAGAAAAAGCAACAAACCCTCAACACATGGCTTCATTCAAACCTCAACATATCAAATTACTGGTGCAATTACTATAACCTGACAATTTCATTACACTCATGTGGTAGTTAACTCTTTAAGACCTACAACAAACAAAGTCCTCTTAGCCATTAGAAATGAAGTAATCTGAAGCCTTGACCCTAAAACCGGCCCTTACTCTGTAGCAAAACACCCTGCTGAAAAACCTACGGCTTCTTTAAGATTTGAAATAAGAAAGAAAAAGAAGAAGAGGAATGGAGGGGAGGGGAGGTGAAGGTTTGAAAGTATAAAACATCTCTTAAACACTTCAGATTGGAAGGCACATGCTCTTCCTCAATAACTGCACATTTATTATTGGCAAAATTGAGACAACATCCAACGGATCTGCTTAATCTTTTCCGCCCAAATTTCCAAAGTATTTTTTGTTAAATTATACTACATCCATTTAAGTGAAGTCTTCTTTGCCACGAAACGGCACCAAGAGTGCAATGGTAAAACTTACAAAATAGCAGTGCCATTTGAATGCATTTAAAGGACTGACCTAGAGGCAGAGGCTCCTGTATGTTTTGGGGGGACTAGAAAAGATGTTCAAACATACAAGTGAGATATATACGTCTTCCTGTGTGTATGTATTCCTGTTTTTCTACTGTTGTATACATACATAAGCTGCCCTCTGTCAGATATTACAAACAGCATTCTATATTATAGAATTGGAATCCCTGAATATCAGTAAGAACTAACCAGCCATTCTTGGATGAAACTAGAGGAAGGAAACATATCAGGAAACTGCCTCATAAATCCAATTTTGAAGGGGTTTCAAATGCTCATGTTATAGCTAATTAAGGAGATCACACAAACTAAATTTGATCAAGAAGCTAAACAATGATTCAAGAAGAAAAAGTTTTGGAATGAAGGAAGGAATGCATTTCAGAAGACCCTGATGCCAGGCACTGGGGTGATTTAAAAGATATCAATTTGCAGTTTCAAGTGGATGTTTTTTTCAAAGAAAGTGAAGCGATCCTTACTGCATTTCAACCTTTAATCCACTAAGCTTTTAAACTTTTCTGATGAACCATTAATCGTTTTAAAGTGGTAACACATGTCAGGAAAGGGCAACAATAAGTCTGTTTATTGGACGTATATTTATCAGGCTTCTGGCTGTTACAACAGATTCACTGTTCTAAGTTCACTGCATATGTACAGTTGGTTCTCTGAATCCATGGATTCTGCATCCATGGATTAAACCATCCATGGCTTGAGAATATTCCAAAGAAGAAATCCAAAAAGCAAACCTTGATTTTATATGTTATATAAGAGACCTTTTTACTACACCATTATATATAATGGGACAAGCATTCATGGATTTTGGCAACCAGGGGATCTTGGAACCAAACCCCAGTGCATAATGAAGGTCCACTATAAATGCAAAAGCTACTAACTTGCTTGATTTTGATGTTGAGCTAATGTATCACTTATGCCCACACTACTGACTGAATATGACACTGGTCAACTATGTACTACTGATTTTATGTCACTACTAGCTGTACCCGGCCATGTGTTGCTGTGGCTATGTGTAGTTTAATGCTAATGAAGGAAAAAAGTAAGAGCTGGGGTCTGATAAATGAAATTTTTCCTCCCTTCCTTCTCTACCTTTTTCTTCCTTCTTTCCATCTTTGTTTCCATCCCCCTTCCCTCTTTCCCTCCCTCCCTTCTTCTTTCCTTCCTTCCCTACCTCTTTCTTTCCTTCCCTCTTTTTCTTTTAGCTTTTTGGGGTTTTTAAGTCCTTTCCGCTTTATTTTTGTGTGTTTTTGTGAGTGATGGTCACTTGTTTGATTGATAGTTGTATTGTGTCCGAATTTCGTGTCTTTTCGTCCAGTGGTTTTTGAGTTATGTTTCTCTCACAAATGAACATTATATTTTTATATATAAAGATGGATAAGATGAAGTATCTCAGTAAGATGTGTGTCACAAAAACAAAGATCTGAGCACGCATAGAAAACTCCCATGTGTGCAACTCCCCCAATCCAGAAGGAAAAAGAGAAAAAGAGAGCGAAAGAAAGGAAGGAGAAGAGGCGACTATGGCTGACCTCCTCCTACTCCTTTGTGCGCCCGGCTGCAAGTTAACCAGGTCTGACTGCCTTTCTGTGCCCCCTCCCCATCTTTCTCTCCTTCCCTCCTCCTCATTCACTGAACTGCGGCCTCTCTCTCCCTCCGATAAGGAAAAGAGGGGATGGGAGGAAGGGAGGGAGGGGGTGAGCCTTGGGGGAAGTGGAGCCCCTCCAGCCAAGAGGCAGCCTCAGCCTCGCCTCCGCCTCCACCGCCCACTCCCAGTTCTGATTCTGTTGCTGTTACTTCCTCCGGCAAGAGACTTCTATGATACAGGTATAAAAAAAACTCATCCAACGGATGACAAAATGTATTGAACTGAATAGTGATTATGTGGAAAAATAATGTTAATACCTATGCTATAATCCATGTAAGTTTTATTAAAATATATTCATTCTTTGTATTTTAAGAAAACCTTGTAACCTTACTTTCCGGATATCCCTTGTACTTAACCATGAAAATCCACTGGCTGGTCTTAGGCAAGTCGCATCTCTCAACTTCAGAGGAAAGCCACTTTAATTACTGATAGGATGGGTCTTTAGAAACAGTAGGATAAAACTACTATTTTGTATGAATATTTGCATATCCAGATATCAAACATGCTGTCCAGTTGAAAAGCTACTCCTGAGCACAAGAGTGGATATGGAAATGAGCTTATTAAAAGATTTACAACAAAACTTTGGTGTGGTATTTGCAGATATGATAGTGATTTGATCATTACATTGATATTCAATCTTTCCTCCAAAGATTTCAAAGTGGTGAACACAGTCCTTCAGCAAAGTGTACAAGGCAGAAAGATAATGATTGACCCTAGATCATCTATTTTTTTTGACTTGATTTAGAATCCATGGATAAGGGGGCCATACTGTACTTAAGTTACTTCCTACTGTTTTACATTCAAAATTAGTATTATTTTAATGTCACCCTGGGTATGATAGAATTAATGATAGAATTAATGCAGCTTTAAATCCCATGACTCAATGCTGTGGAAGTTGAAGTTTGGTAAGGCAACAGATAACCAGATAAAGACTGTGTGAACCTATAACTCCCATGATTCCACAGTACTGAGTGATGGCAATTAACGTGGTGCATTAATTTTGCAGTATAGGTGCAACCCCTGATATCCCAAGACATAGGCACAATGTGAACATTTGAATAAATGAAATAATAAATATAATTACTTGCATTGGATTCAGCTTTGAGAAAAGTAGCATTTTCATATCTCTCGAAATTTGTGGAAAAAAATGTAAACTTCCCTGTTAATATTTGTACATTTGCAAGACTTACAGGGAATATCCAATTACACACAACACAACTCATGTTTTAAGCTTTGAATGGTCAAGAGGTGCATAACTAAGAATGTCCAGAAGCATATTAGTCACTAGGGGGAAAATGGAGAAACTGTGCAATTGCATAACTTAGGAAAATACTTTTAAAACTGCACTTATTTCATTTCATGAAGAAAGTAGAGTCTCCGTACTTTGATGCACAACAAGGATGGGGAGAATATGAAGTTTGGGTTTGGGAGAAAGTCAATAGACAGGTTTCCACAACCTTATTCATGCCCATCTATGGTATTATGTGTTAATTCCTTGTACAACAAGTAGGTAACAGTAGAAACTAAGCAAATTATAAATTAGTTTCACAAATTAATACACTTAAAATAAAGTATAAACTGACACAACTTTAACTTGTTTTGAAAGTTGTCGCTTTCTAGAGTCTAAAGGGTATGGTATGGGGGGGAGAGATAACCAGCTGTTAAGTGCAAAGAAAAACATACAGCAAAGTCAGTACTGTGAAATTCCCTTTTTCGAACTTGCCAATAAAACTGTATGCAAAACTTAAAAAAACTCATAGAGAACAGAAGCAAATACAGCAAAATTAGATTTTGTGATGAGAAATGTAATTGGGCACACAAGATGCAAAGCATAATTTGAATAAAGGCAATGCGGTTATTTAGAACGAAAGATGATTTCATACCTCAAGTGGAGAATCACAGAGGAACCGTGTAAACTGTATTAGGTATATTTATTAGACATCCGTGTCACCAAGGATACATGTTCAGCGTGCAGCAAAACATAAACAAAACAGAGAGAAAAACAAGTAAGTAAATCTTATCTTAAATGTATTATTACAGTGTATTATTTACTGGAATGCAAACTGTGCCTCATTTAACCATGGATTAAATCTGCAAATCATTTCAAAGTTGTCTCGTTATGAGCCACAGTCATCTTTGGAAATAACAAATGCAGCAACTGCAATGCTAAATTGCCTTCCAGTTTGACTCAAGTAGAAATAGTAAGTTCAGCTTTTGGAAATTTATTTTTGGTGCTGTACTATACATCAGACTGCTTTACAATGAAAGCCATAAATTTTGGTGCTAAGAAAGTTAAATAATCCTGTCAGCAGAGTAGTCAGGTTTTGAACTGGTCTTCAGAGACTTGAAGGAGGAGATTAGAAGACATCGGCTTGGTCTAATGAAACAGCTGTGTCAGCAGGGAATCTAAATGGCAGACCTGTTGAATCTGACACAAGGTCCCCAGTTATGTCAATGTTAAAAACTTCTGCCTTCCATGCTCACTTCAGTGTGGATTTCCTTTCAAACCCTAGGTCAGCGTTTCTCAAACTGCTCCTCCAGATGTTTTAGACTTCAGCTCCCACAATTCCTAATAGCTGGTAAACTGGCTGGGATTTCTAGGAGCTGAAGTCCAAAACATCTGGAGGACCAGAGTTTGAGAAACACTGCCTAGACTATCAGAAACTTCCCAAAATACAGGGAAGGATTCTGGTAGGTGAACAGTATTCTTCATAGGAGACTTGGTTCTGGCTCAGTAAGTAAATATATGTGCGACTAAGTGGACACCTCTGTATCCACTACATAGATGATGTATTTTGGGAAGCAGGCATTACACTATTTGAATCATGCCAATCTGATCCATGGAAGAGTTACTTGGAGGGTACATGATCAGGTTAGTCCAGGTCTCAATTGCCTACTTTTAATATCTTCTTTTGCGGGAATTGTCTTCCATATTGATTTTGTCTTCCAGTGGCTGGTAAACATTAATTAAAACATTAAAATATTAATTTCTAACACATTTTAAACTATCTTTCCCTGTAAGTTGCTTTGATGAGTTAAAGCTGGGAAAGGTTCCTTTTTGGGGGGGTGGAATTTGAAGAATATCCTAGCCATTATAGCTGCGGTATGCATGCTAGTTTGGGTTTGTAGATACTGTATCCAAAAAGTAACTTTTTTGAGTTCTGGTTAGGATTCTGATCAATTATAGTTAGCTAATGTTATGTTTCATTTTATTTATAAAGGTACTGAAACACCAGCTCAGTGCACCTGTCAAGCAGTTCACATCTCAAATAAGGTCAACTGTGAAGACAATAAAAATAGTTAACCAAATTCCAGTTTCTAATTAAATATACTGATTTAAGAACCAAATAAGACATTTAAAGGAATAGGTCTAAGAAAGTTACTGTTTAAATGGCTGTACTAGGGTATTGCTGATCTTAAAAAAAACTATGAATACAATCACATGGCTGGTTCAACTGCACAGCTTGTGACAAAATTACATATACAGGTTGTCCATTGGATATTCCAATGTGCCTTTGAATGATTATGGTTTGTCTCCTGACTAGGTTTGCCCAGCTCTATTTATTGTTTTTTTTTTTCCAGCACTTTATTCCCTGCCCTGGCACTATAGTCTGCGTTTTTACACAAGCCCCCACCTTGCCCTCTCAAATGTTGAATATGCCCTCCTTTTCCAGCTACTGGTTAGTTGATGTTGGTTGATGTAATTTTATTATGCTTTTATTTTTCTGATTTTAATTGTTTTAATTATGTTGTTGATCTGTTTATGTTTTTAATTGTGTTTGCTTTGTAATCCTGTTTATGTTGGGCTTCGTCCCCATGTAAGCCACCCTTCAAGAGATTGTGGCAGGATATAAGAATAAAGTCTTTATTGTTGTTATTATTATTATTATTATTATTATTATTATTATTATTATTATTATATTATTAATAATCCCTTATCTGGAAATCTGAAACACCCCAAAATCAGAAATTGTCCACATGGGTGGCTGAGATAGTGATATCTTTGCTTTCTGATGCTTCGGTACACACAACCTTTTTTCATGCACAAAGTTATTAAATATTGTACATAAATTATGTGTAGTACGTGTATATGAAACTTTAATGAATGTCATGTTTAGATGTGGGTCCCATTTATAAGCTAACTCATTAGGCACATATATGCAAATACAAGTGTATTATAAAAGAAAAGAAAATCATTACCCCAGTTATCACATTAAAGGTAATATCAAGCACAGCTGAAATGAGAAGCAGTTCTATTCAGTGCAAGCCATCTGAAATCACTTTTAAAAAATAAGTGGGATAGGATTCAATGTACGAAGTGCCATAAATAATTTTAGAAAAACCTGCAAGAAAGCAGCATTCAAGGATGCTAAATGAAATACACTGTAGACATTGGGATAGGATCTTAAAACAGGTACTTCTCTGCCCAAAGAGTTACATGTCCTTCCTCACCATTTCCCATCAATCCGTCCTGCTGACTACATGTTCTCCAGCCCACACCTGTAGTACTAATAATATACTAGACAGTATTCTCCCACCTTTTACCTTATAATAATAGCAAATCTTTCCAAGAAAGCTCCATGATCTTAGAGCCGTCATAACTTCCAACTTGAGGATACAAAGGAACAGCAACAACAAACAAGTCTGAGACAAACTGGTCCACAGTTTGTACATGCACCAGGTCAGAGTATACCTTTGGTTCAGAAGACCAAGGTATATGACAAGACATTATTTCCTTATATTTTTAAGCTTCTCTCTGTTTTCCTCTGTGATTCTACACTATGGCTCAGTTCAGATATAATACTGCTTAAAATCTTTGTCCCACAGGTGAGCTGACTGAATTCATGGGCAAATTATAATTTTAATAAGATGTGAGGAAACTTCTTTATTTGTGGCTCACTTCCAGCTCTTTTGGTAAATTTGAACCAATAAAGCAATAAGCATTAGAAGCACTGCACCAAAATTTCTAAAACGTAAGTTGAATATGCATCACTCCCACATTACATTCTTTGTTCGCCATTTTATTCCATTACCATGAATGATGATGCCACAACAAGTTTTTCAGTCTTAAAGGTGCCATAAGGTATTATGCTATTTTATTTCCCCCCAATATATCACATTGTTAAAGCTGTTAGGATATTTATAAAACACGTCACTCTTCCATTATAGTAACGCAATATGATTAAAATAAGTATCTTGGGGAAAACCATTGTACAATTGTATCATCTGATTTGGTTTGGGGATTGGTTCTTATGTAGCATGCCTTGAGCTGAAAGGGAACTCTAATTAACCTACAAAGAGTTGGTAAATATTTAGACAAGCCCTTTGACAATTAAAAAAGGAGACTTCCATAAGCCTAAGCTGTCACTGAAGACAAGGGAATGTCTATAGTTGGTGTTTTCAGCATTTCACAAGCGAAGTATTCAGAAGCCTGGATAATCTGCTGCCTTAAGACAGAGGCATGAGAAAATTGTTGGTTTCATTATCTAATTATAACCCTGAATCTGAGAGTAGTAATGTAGATTCCAAAGAATCAAGATCTAAGATATGGAACTGTTCCTAAGCATCAGTACTGCTGTGCTTGCTGTTCAGATTTCTAAACTTTTTAAAAAATGACACTGGAAGAAATGTAGCATACATTTGAATCTGAAAAGATATTTCTAGAATACCAGATCTACCTTTAATTGATCAGTAAATGCCAAAAAGATGTCCTAAACATTTTCTCACTTTCAAGACATTGTTTTAAAGTTTGTATGTGGTTTAGACTTGTGGCTACTGCTTTATTACAAAAAAGTCAATACTCTAGAGCAGTGTGGCCCAACCCGCGGCCTGCAGGCTGCATGCGGCCTACCAATTCATTTTTGTTGGCCTTTGCCCTTCTTACTGGAAAAATATTTTAATTATGTAATTTAATATTAATATTTTATTATGTAATTTAATATTAATTATGTAATTCATTTTCTTTCTGGAATGACTCTGACCCTCACATTCCTATACTAAAGTTTGATTGGCCCTCGGGTAACGAAAGGTTGGACCACACTGCTCTAGAGAAAGATGAATGTTGAGTATCCCTTATCCAAAACGGTTGGGAACAGAAGTGTTCCACACTTTGGATTTTAGGGTCTTTGCATATTCATAATGAGATGCAATCTTACGTACCCATCGTCAAGACACTACACTTGGAAGGCCATCATACTCGGACAACGAGGGATCGCCTAAATAAGTAATGTCTTGGAGATTGCATCGAAATCTAAACATAAAATTGTTTTATGTTTTGTATACACCCTGTAGACATAGTGTGGAGTTAATTTTATTCATGAGACTGAATTGGCTACTTTGAATTTTTAATAACTTGGTGTATACTGAACCATCAGAAAGCAAAGGTGTTCCGACCTCATCCACCTATGTGGATAATTTTAGATTTTGGAGTATTTCCAATTCCAGAATTCCAGATAAGGGATGTTCAACTTTTAGTGCTGCTCCAAGATGTTTCCAATATAGAACAGACAAGGCATAAGCTTTTAAAAAGAAGGTAATTTAACATTGTGCAGCCTTCTAGATACTTCAGAACTATTCTTCTTAGCAGTTTGAGCTACCAGAGCCAATGATGACAGTACTGGGAGCTGCAGTCCAACAACTTATGAATGGCTGCACAATTCCCACTCCTGTGCCAAAGATTAATCCAACTGAAATGTTTTAACTCATATTTTAGAATTAGTTCAGCATCACAATCAAACATAGTTACGAACAGCATCACTCAATTAATTTTGCTGTTTTGACAACCTGGTTGCTTGCATGTTGAAAACAAAGAATTGGGTTGTGACAACTGCATAAGAATGAAAACTACCAAAATGACTCCACTTTGAGCTGGCAGAGCAGGCTGAAGCTATACAGCCCTACTGCTTTCCTAGTTGTTTAACTGCCCAGTCTAGACATGGAAAAGTTGTAGTAACACTCAGATCCGTTAAATTTTTCCTCTTCCAAAGTGTCTTCATGTTATTGATCATAATCATTTATTTCAGTATTTTAATTTAAAACCGTTTAGGGCAATCTCAACTAAAACGAATCGTAACTACAATTTGGTGAAATTTTCCATGTTCAGATGAAATGATTAGCTCAGTGACTTAGGAACAGAAGCAAAAGAAATCTCATTTCATCTCTCCACCTGGAAAAGATAGAAACTACTGAAATATTCCTGTAAAAATATTGTGCTGTCCATGCCAATTCAATGTTTAAGCACTGTCAGCATCACACAGAGACTGACAAATAATGACAGTATATTTTTCTGTAATTTTACGCCAAGGCTGCATTAATAAACACAGAAGTCACAGGTTGACATCTCTGCCTTACACCTTCCTTGTTTCCAGTATTATTATTATTTTTAAAAAATAACATTTAAGCAATTTGAATTAAATAAAAGTTTATTTTGCCTCCCACTACCAAACCTATGCAAGTTTCCCAAACTGATTTGCAGAAGGGATAATACACTCTTCGTATTGCATCCTTCCACTATCTGAGGGGTAAGGAAACTCAGAAAATGTATGTGCTGTTCTACTTAAGACTGTAGTAAACATCCACAGCCCTTTTAAGCACAAAGAAAGGATCGTCCCCAAAACTGAAGCATTGCCTGGAAGACCCTGACTGCTTTTCTTCTTTTGGTTGCTGTGATTATTTGGTTTTGTTGTGGTTATTTTCAATAAATCCTCCTTATGACTTGCCATGTAGGCAGGCAAATTTGTTTGCGAGTGAAGGGAAGCGCTGATGCAATATTTATACTGAACTAACATCCTAAAGGTTGCCTACCCTCTGTGTGAGAAAACAGTATTTTTGGCTTTCTGTCTCCCTAACACAGAAAAAAAATTCAAATCAATAAATATTATAAGGTCAGGGATTCTGGATTTCTTTACAATATTGAAAGATCCCCACCCTATATTTGTGAGAGAGATTTCCTGGCCAGATTGTATTTACCTGAAACTGCAGATATGATCAAACACAACTGAATGACCAGACATCTAGTTCCAGCATACCATAAGGTTGAGAACACTAGAGAACCTAGTGATTCCTACAGAGGTATACTGTATTCTCTAGAAATGTGCTAGGTCTTCCAACACAAGTATATAGTAATGTCTGGGTGCAGATAAGTGAAACCGTGGACATGGGTTCTGCCACTACAATTGTCTTATCATACTAGATTATGACAAGTACTTACTAAACCTACAAGGAAACAAACTTGTCCAGTGAGTGCGAAGCTCAACTGCAGCACACAAAGGACTGTTACATTCACAGTAAAAAGAATACTTTTCTCTTGAAAGATGAATTGACTCCTCTTCTCGTACACAAAAATTGTTCTTTACTAGGAAATAGTAGGCTCCAAATTCACAAACTGACTCCTCTTCTCATATATAATAATTGTTCTTATTTCTTTACTATGAAATCGATTCCAAAGCAGAGTAGGAATGTTAAGAAATAGACCTTTCTGAGTACAATTTTTATCTTTGTTATGTATATTGTATGTCTCATGCAACTATGTGATTTTAAATAACCTTTAGCCACTATATATGTTCCCTATAGGATCTTATTTAAAAAAAACTCTTTAAAAAAGTCTACTATTTCATAGTAAAGAAGTAAGAAGAATTATTCACTGTATAGCAATGGCTTTATTTGTTTTTGCATTCATATTGACGTATTGAACTAAATATAGGTTTAATGACAGTCAAAAAATTTCTCTATTACTATAACAGTGGATACTTGTCTTTGTAGTTCCAGGGAACCCATTTTCCTTTATATTCCATAATCATTTGCCATGCAAAGGGAAGACTATTTTGATGAGGCTAGGGACAGCTGTGTATTATTTCTAGACATGTTATCTTTCAGTCCTTAAGAAATGGTGTCGGTGTTTGCTTTTTTTTCTCCTAATCTGAAATTCCTTTGTGTCGTGTCTTCCAGATTATACACTGTTTTATAACACTCTAGAAGCTGATAATCTTTATTGTTATTGTTTTATGAGGAATCAAGAGATATCTGTGGTTTTCTAGATGCCCTGTTCTGACTAGTGGCTCTTCTGATGCCATATTGGGTTTTGTCAATGCACAATTGTCAACACACATTAGTTGTAATGTGATCAGTGCAGAGATCATCCTATACATTCCCAGAAAAGGTATCCCTTTTGGTAGGGGACATGGAGGAGAAGAAAGGACAACAAAATGCGAATTATCAGTACCTCACTCGTCCTACAGAATAATTATATGCAACAAGAAAGGCAACATAACTCAACTATTGTGTTAGGATGGAAGCTCAATGAAGCTTTATGTCCACTTCTGAGCTTTCACCTTAACAAAACACACCTGGACTCTGTTAATAGCAGACATATAAATAAGCAATAATGTCCAAAACTATGGATTTGTTCCAAACATTTACATTTCAGTCTGTAAGGGGATTACTGGGACAGGGGATCAAAATATCTGTGCTCACACAAACCAATATTCCCAACATTAATCAAGTATTCTTTTCTTTTACCTTCAACTTATTTCAGTCTCCACATTTAAACACCGAGTGTCATATTGAGGCGAGGGGGAAATAAAGAAAGGAAAAGACTATTCACAACTAGTTCAGCCACATTACTGCAGGTTTTTCGACACTGAATATTTTTGTAGGTCTTTAAATAAATTTTCTTCCAAAACAAATATTTGACTAAGCCTAAGGTAAGGAGCTTGTCCAGTTTTGCAGTGGAAAGTGAGCAACACACTCTTTTTTTCCTATAAACTTGTCATTATAAAATATGCCAAAAGTAGTGGAGTAGAAAGCTTGCTTCACTGAGGCTAAATAGCAATAAAATGGTTAACTGTGGCTATTTGAGAGAACTACTGTCAGACTTATGATCATGTATGGAAATGTTTTCTAACTGGTGTAATTGCCACTTGGTTTGTTTTGGTTACCCTGCAGATGTAAACTATTTCTTCAGAAGACACAGAATACCATAAAGGGACTTGCCCATTTTTTTCTTTTGACAAAAAGGGCATTATGGAAACTGCATATGGCAGCTCCAAAATAGTAACACTTATCAAAGGCAGTAACAGAAAGCAGAGGGATATTTTGAAGTTTAAAGTTGTAATGCAATATAAACTCCAGCAAACTTTGCTAGCACAAACAGTGTCCCAATTCTAGTTCTGAATATTCAATTAAGAAGGATTTAAGGAAGAAGCAGCATTACAATATGGCAATGTGATTTATTCCATATGTACACATTTAATATGCTTGATACATTCTTTTTGAAAAAAGAGTAATATATTTAAAAATCACATAGTTGAAACAGATCACTTCTAATTGCAGATTTTTTTTTTAATTACCCATTATTTTTAATAGAGTAGAAGGTCAAGGCTTAACAAGAACAAAACGTTTATTGGGGCTAATTATTTTAGTTGTTTCATAAATAATGCAAACACTATTTAATGTGCATAACAATCAACTGTAGAAATACATTAATCTAAGTTGCTATCAATCCAATTTTTTCTTTTTAGCCCTCTGAATATTAACCCTAAGGAACATTTCATGGCACATTTCCATTTTAAAAAAGGAGGAAGCATAGAAGCAGAACTGGCACGGTGTTCCTAAAGGGAAGTATACAAAAACTGTGAACATATGTTTATCGTTCCAGTATGATCAGAAGAGGGCTCCTGGTGGCACAGTGTGTTAAAGCGCTGAGCTAGTGAACTTGCAGACCGAAAGGTCCCAGGTTCAAATCCCGGGAGCGGAATGAGCGCCCGCTGTTAGCCCCAGCTCCTGCCAACCTAGCAGTTCGAAAACATGCAAATGTCAGTAGATCAATAGATACCGCTCCGGCGGGAAGGTTTCGGCGCTCCATGCAGTCACGCCAGCCACATAACCTTGGAGGTATCTATAGACAACGCCGGCTCTTCGGCTTAGAAATGGAGATGAGCACCAACCCCCAGAGTCAGTCACGATTGGACTTAACGTCAGGGGAAACCTTTACCTTTACCTTTTATGATCAGAAGGCAAACGTTATACACCGTTACTGTTATAATTTCACTCATTGCCTTTTGAGTGAGTCGTATAATTAGAGTTTTCTCTGTAAATAGTAACACCAACTATATGTGGGTTTATTTATATTGGAGCCCCTAGTGGTGCATTGGGTAAACTCCTGTGCCAGCAGGACTGCTGACTTGAAGGTCAGCAGTCCTGACCTGAAGGTTGCCAGTTCAAATCCAACCTGGGGAGAGCTCCCTCTATCAGCTCCAGCTCCATGCAGGGACATGAGAGAAGCCTCCCACAAGAATGGTAAAAACATCAAAACGTCTGGGTGTCCCTTGGGCAACATCTTTGCAGACGGCCAATTATCTCACACCAGAAGCGATTTGCAGTTTCTCAAGTCACTCCTAACTCCTAACTCCACACTATGTCTACAGGGTGTATACAAAACATAAATTTAAAGAGCCGCAAAAGCAACTAAGATCATATAGTTACACCAGTGTGATTGCATACAATAGGTAGCAATCCATCAACAAAAATGCCATTTGATTAATGTACTACAGTTAAGACTAATGGTCTATTTAACTGTCAGGTACTCCCTATCATTGTCAGCTTCTCTTAAGGGACTATGCAACTTAAAATGCATGTTTATACCCACACAACTTTCAAGGGATAGCTTCAAGATTCAATTAAGAGGGAAGGCTGAAAAGATCAACTCCTCATAAACATTATAAGTAGTTAAAAACAGACATGTGTTGTTAAGAAAACAAGGAAGATATTTGAATGCCTGATGAGAGAACTGTTCCAAGGCAGAGAGATGAAAATGCAAATAAGATCCGACTTGTCACACTAACATGGTAAGTGTTTACACAACTTGCTAACTCCATTACCAAGAAAGGAATGAGAAACCCATGAAAATTGCCATCCACCTTACTCTCATAAGTTTATACTCGGACTATGTTTCCTCAATTGTCTCAGATGTATGAATTGACAAATGCAGGTTTGGTCCAGGATCCCTTAGATTTGGCACCCTCATGTTTAGAATTTATTTTTATTCTCCCACATAACCTGAGTCTGAATTCACATCTCCCCATTTGGAAAATCAATTTGTTTTCAGACTGCTTCAGACAGTACCATGCTCTTGTCATACTGATCCAAAATGCACAAACAGAGAAGCTAGATCACCCCCACTTGCTACATCCCATGGATTGGATCCAAACTCAATGAGTAGAAGAAATATTTTACCAAAAGCAATGAAGTTAGCCAGACTTACGTTTTATTGACTCTAGTGGGACAAGCCTTCAGTTAATTAAATTTGGAAGCGACATGGGGTGGAGGTAGTCGAACTCCAGAGCAGTCAATTGAGATGCTATTACTTAGTGTCATCCACCTGCCTGATATCATTTGTACCGATTCATCTGTTTTTGCACAAAATCCTTTCTGTATTTATTGAGAAAGAAATCTGGCAGAGTCCATGGGGCTTTTTCCTTACTAAGATTGCACAGGCTTGTATTACTCCTTAAAGAGCTATGTACATGCAAACATAACACTGCTGTTTTCTTGTCTTAAGATATTCCCAAATTTGCAGATGGACACTAAGGTGAGAATTTTAGATGCAGTTTTTTTTTCAGTTTTCTGAAGAAAGAGTATTAGGTATAACATTTTACACAACTGACTCCTATTTTCAAATATCTTTCCATATCGGGGCAGAAGGACTAAAGTTGTGCTGTTTGATTTACACATGAAACCAAATGCTGGATAGAGGAGGGGGAAACCAAACGGAAAGATGTAGATTCAGCTCATTTCCTTGTAACAAGAGTTAGTGGCTTCTGTCTAGCATGACAAATGTGAGTGATACATTTAGAATTAAAATGGCAAATTGAAGATAAATAGAAAATATGTTTATTTCCTAAATAATGTATCTATTCCAACAGAAAGGCATTTGGTAAAATTGGGATGTGCCTTACCTTAATAATTAACAGAATTTTGCATTGGAAAACACATGTTAAGTTTAAATATAAATTCACTTTGGATTCAATAATATCAGATATATCCTGGTTCTAATACTGAGTTGCATAATCTTGATTCCGGGGGGGGGGGGGGAGGGGGGAGAGGGTGTCATTGCTAACTATCATTCATTAATATTATTAGAAGCAATAAACTACACACATCTTCCTGATAATACGTCCTGCTAAACACAGGACTTCAAAATATATACGTCCTTAGGATTGCACTGTAATAGACAACAGAGGGCCTATAAATGTAATTAAAGATCAAGGCAACAAAATGAGCAGTAACACATTTAGACAATCTCTGGATACAATCTCTGGATACAAGCTGGAAATTTAATTTTAAAAAAAAAGTTACATCTCCTCTGTCACTTACTATTTTTTTTAAAAGCTATCCCAGATGTTAATTTACATGATTACATAATTCATGAAATACTTGGGATTCAAATATAAACATGCGTGCATCCATTTAACATAAACAATAGTTCTGTGAACAACGTAGTTTTGGGAGAAATTAGGATTCTTTAAGAATTCCAGAGCAAAAAAGAACCCAGAGGGCTTCAGATCAGTTTTCCAGTGAGGGACAAAAAGTCAAAGAAACTGGATTTATAGCTAATCTGTTCATATTGAGATCAGGGTTAGGGGAGGTTCAGCATATGAGCCATTACAGAAACAAAGCCAATCCCTCCTAGCTCTGAAGTTTATTTACCTCCCAGCAACAGTTCTTTCTGACATTATCTCAGCTCGGTGTGGAACTCATTTCTTTCTTGATTACTTTTTTTACAAAGCATAATCAACTTCTATAAAAAATAAAGCTATGTAGAAGATTGTGCAAATTCAAACTTATGCTGAACTGCAGTTGAAAGATTTTAAATTGCATTTTACCAGATATAAATTTAAAGCGCAAAAAGACTATTTCATTGCTATTTTAATTTCTAAAACCCTTTCTGGTTATTATCGAGTCTTATTTCTTTCATGTACTTTTACCCTCCCGCATTCTCTTCAGTTGACAAGAGTTACGGGAAAATATAAAAATAATTAGAATGATAATAAAAATGAATATAATGTAAGCTAATTAACATTAGGGAAGACAGCATTTGCAACATAAAAACAAGCATAAACATATATGTATATATGTATACAATTGAACAAATGAAATTACATTCTACCAAGATAAGAAGCAACAGCCATCTAGACCAGGGGTCCTCAAACTTTTAAAGCAGAGGGCCGATCCACAATCCTTCAGACTGTGGAGGGGCCGAATTATCATTTGGAAAAAAAACGGACAAATTCCTATGCACACTGCATAGTGCAAAACAACAACAATGAAAGAACAATACAATATTTAAAAATGAAAACAATTGTAACCAGCATAAACCTATCAGGATTTCAATGTGAAGTGTGGGCCTGCTTCTGGCCAATGAGATAGTCAAGTGAATTAGGATTGTTGTTCTTGTGTGCCTTCAAGTCATTTCAGACTTTGGGCGAGCCTAAGTCTAAAATTATTTATTTATTCATTTACTACATTTATTTATTACATTTATATCCCACACTTCTCACCCTGAAGGGGACTCAGAGCAGCTGTATGCACATACAATAAATTATATTATTAGCATAGCACAATATTAGCATTATATATTACTATATTGAATGATACCACTATACTGTAATATTATATGTAATATATAACATATAATTAATATTATTATATGGTATTATTAATATTATATTGTATAACATTATTATATTACTATCAATATTATATGTATATACAATATATTATATTATTAAAAATGATATAAAAATATTATATTATAAAACTAAGGGCGGGGCCAGGTAAATGACCTTAGAGGGCCGCATCCAGCCCCCAGGCCTTAGTTTGGGGACCCCTGCACTATACTGTAATATTATATGTAATATATAACATATAATTAATATTATTATATGTTATTAGTATTATATTGTATAACATTACAATATTATTATCAATATTATATGTATATACAATATATTATATTATTAAAAATGATATAAAATATTATATTATAAAACTAAGGGCAGGGGCCAGGTAAATGACCTTGGAGGGCCACATCCGGCCCCCGGGCCTTAGTTTGGGGACCCCTGATCTAGACCAATGGTTCTCAACCTGTGGGTCCCCAGATGTTTTGGCCTTCAACTGCCAGGAATCCTAACAGCTGGTAAACTGGCTGGGATTTCTGGGAGTTATAGGCCAAAACACCTGGGGACCCACAGGTTGAGAACCACTGGTCTAGATGTTATGATATTGCAGCTCTCATTAGCTCCCACCAGCATTTCAACGGCAGACGATCAAGGAAGCTACAGTCCCAGAACATCTGGGAAAGCCCAACTACCCAAGGATCTTTGTATACCTAACAGAAATCACCAAAGACATGGGTGGCCTACTTCCCAAAGTCCAAGGCCCACATAAATATCACCCCAGGATTGGGGAGGGTCACACTTTCCACAATGCCCCTAAATCTTTTTTACTTTTATGGGCTGAGGTTGGATGGGAAATGTCATCAGAAGTCATTTTCAGTTTTGAAAAATGCCACCCAAACTTAAAACAATTGGGGTGAAGTCCCCATGAAACTGCTTTCCATGGCCCCATGAGCATGGGATTCCCTTTTCAGCTAACAATTTTTAATATAATGGAAGTGCAGAAAGACTGCATTAGGTCCCTTGAGGTTGACAGTCAGCTCATTTTCCTCATATAAGAGGTGGGCTCATTTTGCAAGCCTATAATCAATGAAAAGAAAAGAAAAATCTTTCAATTAGAGGTCCAACTAGATATAACAGCAGAATTATCCAAATCATGTAGGAAGAGGAAGGGAAAGTCTAATTCTAAGAACAAACACGACACGGGTGAGAGGTGCATGATCAGTCCCTATACTGCCACTGACTTACCTCTTGCAACCACTTTTGTTATCAAGCTGGGATCCTAAGGCATTCTGGTTTCTGGCTTGTTTCCCAGAGTTTAACCCAAATGTCCTGAAGTTCTAATCAGTTTTTAAAATAAATTAAAAGCTTATCTATATCTCTTTACAGGGAGAACAATAAAGAGGAAGAGCACATAACAAGAAGTTGAGCTTCTATTAAACCATGGTTTATATTATTAAATATACACCATACCTGAATTTTTCACAATACAGTCTGCAATTGATGTCATTCTAATATCACTGGCCAAACTATTGACTGAAGGATAACAGGAACGAATGCAAGAATCAACATATGAAAACAAATGGGAGGAAGGACTCAGATAGATCATGAATTGAAACCTCTGGGAAAATGTATTTTCAATTGTAATTCCAATAAATTTTATGTTTCCAAAAAATTGAAATAACATAAAGAAACTTTGAAGCTTTTGTAAAACACTAACTGTGGTTTTTCTGGCCTTTTATTTCAAGAAACATATGGCAACTGGACAAAAGCAAAAATAACTGCAATAAATAATGGCACTATTATTTCAAAATATCCATATCAATAGGTATACTTTGATTTCAATATTTTGAAAACATGTTAAACTTCAGTTGTTTACCTCAATGCTAACCTGATGTTTCTCTAAATCTTACAATGATACTAAGTTCTGGTACTGTTGTAAACATGACTAAGATTCCAAAAGAGCTAGCTAGGTTTATTATTCAAGTCACCACCCTTTTATATTCTTCCATGCAGCTTCTCTCAAATCCAATACACACTTGCAATGCCACCCAAATACTATTACATTGAAAAGGAGTTTAAGGTTAGCCACGGTCATGTTTAAGCTAGTTTAAGCTCCTTTCAAATACTGGTATGAAGCTAAATTTACCTACTGTGTTGACCCTAGTTCAGTTGTATTTACTAAACATAATTAGCAACGATAAAGGAAAGGAGGAATTGGGTAGGAAAGAAATGGAGCCCACGAAACCAAGAGAAGTGGCAAGAGAGAAGCATGGAAGATGTTCCCAGCATCTTTATCATAGTTAAGGAAACAGAAAACATCATATATATTCAGGATTCGAATCCATTGTAGTCATGTCAGAGGGATTACTTCTCAATCACTGGTGAATTAAACATTTTAGTTGTTTGTTTGATTCATATCTCCCTTTTCTATTAATATGGAATCCATGTTTCAATATTTTATGTCTAATGATTTAATTTTCTTTCTTAACAACAGTATTTTAAATGACAGTGTACAACACACTTTATGGTACCCCAAATGTTAGTCTTGTTTCTGGGTATATTTGATCTGCTGAATCTAAAAATGGCACTGTTTTTCTCCCATCAGCTCTAGTTTTTGAGATTTCAAACATATGCCATCTATCAGTGGCTATCTGCTCATCCATAAAAACTCATGATAACTATGGGCCCTATATCCCAGGATCTGATCCCACGTTTTCTGCTTTAAACTGGATTTTATGAGCCCGAACTGCCAGATAATCTGGGATAAACAGAAAACTTGGGATCAGATCCTGGGATATAGGGCCTGTATGGTAGAGTTCCATATCTAAGAAACTAAAGCTTATGTGGTCTATCCAATGCTATTTTCTGATTCAGCACCCCAAATAATCCCAGGCTTAAAATCCAAAACACCGGAAATGTTTTGTCATTGCACTGTGAAATATTTTGACCACTCATCATAAACAACTACTCCATTATAAGACAGCTTTCATATGGCCATATTCCAGGGATGGATGCATGGACCACAACGTGATCTCAAAGCTGTTTTTGCATTTTTCATCCCCTCCAGTCCACCCTTTTGCTACCCATCAAAGGAGTTCATTCTAATAATAATAATAATACTTTATTTTTCTATCCCACCACCATCTCCCCGAAGGGACTCGGGACGGCTAACATTACAACGGATACCTAGAGTTAAAAAACAATAATACAACAATCAAATAAAATAAGCAAATAAAACATAGAATACAATAAAACACATAATAACCAAGACAAATGAGGTGATAGTACAAAACATCAACCACAATAGTTAAAAAAGCTCAGGCATATGAAAATACACGATTTCAAGGCTTCTGATAAAGTGCATGGTCAAGTGTCAGAGAGACAACTGGGTAATGTGAGATAGGATAGAAAGGAGAAAGGCTCTAGGAATGCCAATTTCTCTTTTAAACATGTTGCAGGGGACCCTTGCAATGCTGTACATTAAATATGCCTCCCTTTTTTTCAAAACTGGAAATGGCAAACTGGTCCCTTCGGTTTGGTTTTGTGTTTATTTATTTTTTTTGACATCTCTAACACGCCATGCAACTCCTGGAAAGTTTCTAAGGGCTCCCAGACATGCTGCCATGGCCTACTCCTGTCCTATTCCATAAACAATTCTACTAAACAGAGCTGTTCTGCTGTGCGGATCTAGAGGTACATTAATCTACTGTTATTCAATAATACGGACAAAAAACAAATGCAGTGGACTGTACCTGGTTCTCGTTACATTCATAAGGAGCATCCTTGTGTATGGATATCTGATACTTGGCAAACAGAGCAGCAGATTGGGTGAAAGATGATTTGAACTGTGGGTCCTCAAAAGAAACTGGAACTAACCTCACCTTCAGAGCGAGGAAAAACAAAGATATTTTGTCTGAATTTATCCAAATGCTCCTGAAGGCAAGGCTAGGCTATTATCTCCTCCAGTCCATTTCAAAGCCCTTGCCAGGAAGATGCACCAGGAAGCTCAATGACCACAGAAATGTATAATGCTTTTATGTTATGGCAATTTTGCATGCACTACACCAGTTCTCCTTTCCATGAACACCATACGTACATTAGCTGAAATTATTATAGTTAGTGCCACACCGCAATGTGGCCACTCAATACTTTTATGCAAAATATGTAAGGGTCATCAAAATTCAAAAAGAAAAAAAAGGATTTGACTGTTTCTCAAAGGATTTGCTTGAGATTTTCACAACTATGTTCATAGTAACTCAATGGTTTCTCAATGAAATCAATAATGGAAGATAGGGTTCCTTGGGGGAAAACTTATCCATTATTGCTGTTATTTAACTGCAGCATGTAGCTGAATGATTGCTTAGCCCAGGCAAGGCAACAGTGTTTATCCTCCCTCTAAATTGCTCAATTATTTTTGATAAATGACAGAACTTGCATAAATAAGTTACCTGATCTCAGCAGAAACCTTAATATCCATCGCCAGAGCCAGATTTTTTTTTTTTGAGCTATTAGTGGCTCTTGGCTACTTGTGACTTTGATCATTCCCTGTGCCTAGTGAATTTTGGTCAAAATAAAAGCCACTGTTGAATGCAGCAAATGGGTTTATCCATAAAGTATGACACATTTTGGAAACTATTTTTAAGTCTTCCATAATCTGCAGCTCTCGCAGACCACAACTACTGCACATATTGCATTATGCCAAGCATTTATTTTCATTGCCTATAATTTTGAATAATGATTTATTCAGCTAATACTTATTTTAAAAGTCAACCCTTTCTATTCTCCAACACCCTAAAATGATGAGGTCTGGTCACTTTTATTTAAGACACACATACAAATATATATGTGTTTCTACTGATGAATACAGGTGTTTTGCTATCAGAAGCAAACAGGACAAAACTTAAGAACAGTTAAGTTAGAAGAAAAGCTTGAAAGCCTGTGATAAAGAAGCAGAGGATGCAAGAGGGCACAATGACCAATTGTAATACTGGTAACTGCAACTTGAAGCTTTTCGGAGCAAACAGTGGGTTTCGGAGCAAACTAGCTAATAACAGTCTACCTCTTGCCTCAAACTACGCACAACTTCAAACATTTGTACAAAACTTCGCAAAAGCAAATGTATAATTGGGAAAACCTTTTGAATAAGACAGCGACTATAGAGGGGATTGCAGACAGGGGAAAGAAAGTGAGTTAAGATAGAGAAGAAGAACAAATAAAGACAAAGGTTAATCTTAAAAGATTAGGATTTGTGCTCCCATCCCATTAATGTGACTTGGCTTATTCTTTTCAACTGTGTAACATACTTTATGGATAGGCTCATGAGCCCAAACTCAAACAAGAGGAACTTTCCCAAAGGTATGCATTCTTTATTTCCATAAATATTTATGAAACACACCGTTCCCAGTAGAACTGCCCATTCTTGAAGCATAAACACAATTTTCAAAAAATCTAGCCATCTTACTGTTTGGGAAATCTAGAGTGTATTTCACTTGTGCTGCTTAAGGAATGTTTTCAGCATTACTATTTTCTTTTTATATATTTAATTATTTATGGCACTCGTGAGCTCTACAAAGCCAACTTGTATTCCCATGATGTTCACTTTGTCTTCATTTATATTATTTATTATGTTTCAAGGGGAGTTAAGTATCTTATTTAAAAACTCAGAATAGACCAAAGCAACATGCTGTCTAACCTGACTGGTCGTTGGTTTATCAGGAGGATCCTTGTGAATAACCATCTGGTAACGTTTATAGACCTGGTAAGATTCCTGAAAGGTGGCTTTGAACTGGGAAGATGGTGGAGATGATTGCACCAGCCTCACCTTCCAAAGAATTAAACATATTAATTATTACAATATTAGTCACAGCAGAATTAGAGGTGTCAGAACTGTTCAAAATTAATTCTGCCATCAGCTCATAACAATCATTCTCTGTTATTTTAGCTAAAAATAATGTAGTTAATGTTAATGTCGTCTTCACTTTGTTAATACAGTTGGCTATCCAGATTCACAGGTTTCACATTGGTGGTTTTGATTATTCTTAAGCTTGTGCCACTGTGCTGGGGCTGTCACATGAACAATCAAATAACAGCCCCATTCACAAAAGGTGGGGGAGGCGAAGGGTCACCACCATGGCTCCTGAAGATGGGGGCACCATGTGAACATGAACACAGCAGTCCCATCTTCAAGGAGGGGGAAGGGTTGTTTTCTACTTCCCTAGAGACTAGCACTCGGACCAATGGGTTCAAATTACAGTAAATGTGATGCCTCATGGGCCTTGTAGTCCTGTTCCTGGTACTATCGTGGCAGATGAAGATGAAAACATGGGGTTTTCGCCGGTTCAACAAGAGCCGGAGTCCCTTCACCTGCCGGATGTTGATGTTTGCCCTCAAGAATTCAGTAAACCAGGCCTTGGGCAGTACTCTCCTCCGTTTCCCAGGAAGGAATCTTATTCTAGAGACAGAGGAGTTAGAGAAGCTAATCGGAGAAGTCTAAGAATCGCTGCCAAACAACTGGCTGATTAGGTCTGCTTCCCTTGGGAAATTCTAAGGAGTAATGCATCTGGACAGAGTGGGTTTCGCTTCTCGTTCTCTAGGGAAAGAGATTGTTGGCGGGAAAACGAGACCCAATATAGGGGTTTGGCGCGAGAGATTCTTTGCGGAGTCAATTGATCAGCTTCAGGAGAGAGATCGTGTGTGGACTTCGTAACCCCAGTTCCTTGCTTCCCGGATCAAGTTTTCGAGCCTTGCCTTGCCTTGCAGTTTAACCACGGACCCTGTTCCACGCTTCATGTTTTGCCTTGTTTCCAGTCACGGACCTAGTCAAGAATCAAGTTTATTTCCAGCCTTGCTGTCAAGCTTCATGGGACTTCTAAGACTCTGGCATTTCCCCACACTATTGCTTGGCAAGAGTGTGTGTTTCGGTCAAGTGGATTAAAACTTTAAACTCTAATATCATTTATTGGACAACACATTTTTGGACTATATTTCACCTCTTTTGAAAGGTCTGTTTCTGAACTATATTCTTCACTTGTTTTTATTGCTTTTATATATTTCTTTAATAAAGATATTAGATAGAGACTGGCCTCCGTGTAAGGTTATTGGTGCCCAGCAGCCAGGGTTCTGACAGTAAATGAGGTTCCACCTGAACATTAGGATGTCTTGACTGTAAGAGCTATTCAGCAGTGGAACTCTCTGCCTTGGAGGCTTTTAAACAGAGGCTGGATGATCATCTGTCAGGGATACTTTGTGCTTTTCCTGCATGGCAGGGGGATTGGATTAGATGGTCCATGTGCTCTCTTTCAACTCTATTATTGTATGATTCTAAGAGGTGTGCAGTGGGGAGTCATGACTTCCTGTACCATACTCAGTTCCCAAAGATAAAGACTACAGTGTGACCAATCACATGGATGCCCTATCTCCAGGGAGGTGAACTGGATAGAAAGTCAACACTTTCCACACCATGTCTGGCTTTCAAAGACGGTCCTGCTGTGTGAATGACGGTGGGTGCAATGGAAGTGGTGGTTTTGCTTTTGCCCCCTCACTTCCTGAGGATGAGGCTGCCTTATCAATGGTCATAGTGCAGCCCCATCTTCAGGTACTGGGCATCTCATATGAGTCTGTTCCATCCAGTTCCTCCATTCATTTGCCTGACACATCCTGCCACCACTTCATTTTCCCCCATGGATCCAAGCTCTTCTTCCTCTGCAAACAGAGGGAGGTGCCAGGCAGAACACAGAAAGGAGGAGAGGGATCGGATCTGCAGGATGAGTGAAATGGCAGTGGCATGTGGGCCCTGCTTATACTCCTCTTCCTGTACTTTGCATGGGTCTGTTTTTCTGAGAATGTCTTTGCCCAGGTGAAATAGACACACATAGTTTGCAGATAAAGGAGTCATGACCCACAGGATAGGTGAAGTGGTGGCAGCCTCCTCCTCTCCAAGTCAAGGACCAAAGTGGAAAGCATCCCCTCCACCCCCGGACTGCAATGGTAGTGCCCCTTCCCCTCCAATATATTTTCTCTCTTTTTCCCATTTTTGTGAGGGGGCTGCTCCACTAATCCTTGTGAAAGTGGAAAGGCAACTGTACCTGTTAAAACAATGCTTAGTGTCAACTTAAATCACTTAAATCTATTTTTCAGTCACTAATTCATAAAAACAATGCATTTCACCTTAGTTTTAAAAAAAAATCTATAACAGTTTTAGATAAAATCATGCACTTATGTACTAAAAACTAAATTCATATACACATACTATATGAACTATAGTAGCAACAAAAATGTCAAAACGGTGAGTTTAAATTGTAGAACATTTGGCTTATACTTCATTCCAAAATGTTGGTCCAAGAAACTAGAGTATCATTTCAGTTTTCGCCCACAGTAGGTGGGCAACTGTGGACAACCTGTAGTTTTGGGACTGCAGGTCCCATAATCTCTCACAACTAGATCTGCTAGCTAAGGATATTGAAGCTAAACACTAGAACCATTGGGAGGGATAGAGTTGTCGAATCCTGATTTACGTACTGTTTTGGAAATACAGTATATGTAAAAACATTTTTGAGGTCTTTCAAAATCAAATTATGCAGTTTATATTTCTCCACCAACATGTACTGCAGAGTCTAAGTTATCCAAGACTTGCTTATCCAAGGTTCTGGATTATCCAAGGCATTTTTGTAGCCAATGTTTTCAATATATCATGATATTTTTGTGCTAAATTCGTAAATACAGTAATTACTACATAACATTACTGCGTATTGAACTACTTTTTCTGTCAAATTTGTTGTATAACATGATGTTTTGGTGATTAATTTGTAAAATCATAACCTAATTTGATGTTTAATAGGCTTTTCCTTAATCCCTCCTTATTATCCAAGATATTCGTTTATCCAAGGTTCTGCCGGCCCGTTTAGCTTGGCTAAGTGAGACCCTACTGTAGTTTAAATTTCTCTTCAATTCTATGTTGCAAAACACATAAGCAATGTATCCCCAAACACATTTAATTCCAACATTGAACACTACCAAAATACAAATGAGTTCAGTTGGACTGAGCACCTATAGGTCTTCAGTCCTGACTATTGCCTAAATCTAGTTATTAATCCCAATGACAATAAAACCAGTGAATCAATGAAATTTATACAAGAACCAAACAACCAAGTTCCCATGCATGCAAATGATTGAACTCTAGTTCAGACTGTTAGATTTATAAGCCAGGACAGGGCCCTTGAGATGTTATTAGACTGGAACTCCCAGCATTTACCCTAGCACTCAAGACCTGGCTCTTTACTAGAGCTTTTAATCTATGTTAATTTTATTAATATTTTTATGTATGTATTTTTATCCTTTACAATTTTATCTTGTAAATCGCCTAGAGCAGGGGTCCCCAAACTAAGGCCCGGGAGCCGGATGTGGCCCTCCTAGGTCATTTACCTGGCCCTCGCCCTCAGTTTTATAATATAATATTTTTATATCAGTTTTAATAATATAATATATTGTATATACATATAATATTGATAAAAATATTATAATGTTATACAATATAATATTAATAAGAATACCATATAATAATATTAATTATATGTTATATATTACATATAATATTACAGTATAGTAGTATAGTTCAATATAGTAATATATAATGCTAATATTGTGCTATGCTAATAATATAATATATTGTATGTACATACAGCTGCTCTGAGTCCTCTTCGGGGCGAGAAGAGTGGGATATAAATGTAGAAAATAAAGGTAGTAAATAAATAAATAAATAAATAATTTTAGACTTAGGCTCGCCCAAAGTCTGAAATGACTTGAAGGCACACAACAACAACAATCATAATTAACTTGACTATTTCATTGGCCAGTAGCAGGCCCACATTTTCCATTGAAATCCTGATAGGTTTATGTTGGTTAAAATTGTTTTCAATTTTAAACAATGTATTGTTCTTTAATTGTTATTGTTACATTGCACTACAGATAAGACATATGCAGTGTGCATAGGAATTTGTTTGTATTTTTTTTCAAATGATAATTCGGCCCCTCAACAGTCTGAAGGATTGTGGACTGGCCCTCTGCTTTAAAAGTTTGAGGACCTCTGGCCTAGAGCATCGTGGATGGAGGGCGATTAATAAGTAATTAAATGATGATGATGATGATGATGATGATGATGATGTTGATGAATCAACAGGATTAAATATCATGAAATGGCAGCCAACTGCTAGTTATTTTCTACACTATATATTTTTTACTGCCAAGGATAAGGAGAAATGCGTACAATACTTTCTGCCACTATTTGGCTGGCTTTGGGTGCTGTGCATCTTGACCTGGGTAAATTGGGGGTGTTATATACTATTTTGTCTCAGGCAGCAACATACTGTATCTTGAACCAGTCCTTAATGTGAACAATATCATATTTTCATCCAAGTTTGAATTTACAGTAATTATATTTGTTCAAAAGGTCTATTGCGGCATTTTATATGGAGCTACAGCACCCTCTTGTGTCTTTAAAGAACGTATTCACCAACCTTTTCAATAAGCATGCACACACACATCCATGCTCTATGAAAATGAAATGGAAAACACAAAATGTATGCAAATGCCAATAATGGACAATATTTTTCCAACACAATCTATGCCATTTTTCCTGTGTTGTATTTAAAATGGAATATCTGGTTAATCATTTCACATTTGATGATAATACAATAATACGTTGAGTGCTATAGTATTTCAGTACCTCTAAGTGGTGTAGAGCTTCAGAAGGTAAAGTGGCAAATATGAAATCTTCAATTGATTTGGGCTGGTTTGTTTTAGTTTTAGAGCTTTGACCGTGCAAATTCTGAGTCCCTTCTTGAACTGTAGGGTTCTGAAGATTCTTCTGCAATTTCTGTTCCCTCCGTATGTCTTTGGCTTTACGGCAAGGTGGTTTACTCAAGTCAGCTCCTTTGCCTAGAACAATAAGGGGCATACACTCAGTGGTGAAAGCATATGTTCCACAAATAATAATCATAATCATACATTTCCACACTTTTAAAGAGGATCACAAGGGATGTAAATAAAATGATTACGGCCTAGATCTCAAAATTAGTGAGGTTAAAGAAAGTCAAGGAAAGACTGTTATCTGCCTTTACTGAAAACACCTGTGACTCCCCCCCCCCCACCTCCTACCCCCACCAAATCCTTTCTTACGCTAGATCTACACTGCCATATAATCCAGATTATTAAAGCAGAAAAGCCACATTATCTGTTTTGAACTGAATTATATGAGTCTACACTGCCATATAATCAAATTCAAATCAGATGATCTGGTTTTATATGGCAGTGTAGAAGGGGCCTAATTTTAATTATATAGGAAAGTCTTAACTTAGTTTGTAAAAACAGTTAACATTAATAGTAACTAAACAATTTGGGTGGCCTGGGAACGGTCACTGTACTTAATTAATTTTTAAACAATATATAGTTCTCATAGGCACTAGTCTTTAACTACAGCTAACAGCTCAATTTACTGTAAATAAAGCACTTAGAGAAAACAGACCCTGGAAGGATGTAATGGACACTTCATAACTGACTATGTATAAGGGAGTGCTCTATATTCTTACATCTAACCAAGAAACATGTAGAATATCACATGTGTTTCACTGGAAGTCCCTAATTTGAAGACTGGGACACTTTTCCTTTAATAAATTGTCTGAACAAGATGCCAAAAATATTGTATTTCGGTGTGTGGGCCCTTCATAAAGACAAGTGTGCACCATGTAATTTATAGATGTGGGCAATATGTTCATTTACAGTGAAATGCGTGGCTATTTTTAATTAAATCAATACTTTCATTTGGAATTTTAATAGGATATAAACTTGTAAAGAGCTTATTCCAGATTGACAACCCTATATGTCATGACTTTTGACTATCTCTTATTACTACCTAACAGCACTAGAACCAGCATTACTTCTCTATCTGTCCCTCTTAGTAACTACTGTGCTAAGATGAATGCAAAATACAGGTATTTGAGAAATGTGGTATAAATTCATTCAGATTCTTAGTCTGTTCTCCTTACGCTATTTATTTGTTTGGACTGGTGATATCTCAAAAAATATAAAGCTGTACAAATATATGTATGTGCTTCCAAGCCTCCGGTTGAATTTCATAGGATTTTCTTAGGCAAGAAATATTTTGAGTTGGTTTTGCCAGTTCCTTCCTCTGAAATATAGGTAAACAACACCTGGTATTCATTAGTACTCTCTCATCCAAATGTTAATCTGGATTTACACCACTTAGCATCCAAGAACAGACAGGATCTGATATTTTGGCCCCTAAACCTGTAAAAGGTAAAGGTAACAGTTTCCCCCTGACATTAAGTCTAGTTGTGTCCCACTCTGGGGGTTGGTGCTCATCTCCATTTCCGAGCCAAAGAGCCGGCGTTGTCCACAGATGCCTCCAAGGTCATGTGGAGTGCTGTTACTTTCCCGCCGGAGTGATACCTATTGATCTACTCACATTTGCATGTTTTCGGACTGCTAGGTTGGCAGAAGCTGGGGCTAACATCAGGAGCTCACCTCGCTCCCCAGATTCGAAGCGTTGATCTTTCGGTCAATAAGTTCAGCAGCTCAATGGTTTAATCCGCTGTGCCACCAAGAGCTCCTAATCCTGTACAAGTCTTTAAAAAGACATATCAGAATGCAAAGGATAGCACAATGGAGTTACCTGGCTTGGGAGTTGCATGACCAACTTTTTTAGCTAATTGCAATGGTTTGCTGGAGTTGTCATGAATTGTCTCTTTACATGATTCCACAGGCTGGGTTTCTACTTTCTTTGCATTTATTTCTCCTTTTGTTTCTTCTTCACTCTCCACTTTCTCTGTATAATCAATGCTGAGGGGCTCTAGCTCAGATTGGCTGGTGTCTGGTTCATTTTTCAACAAAAAACTGCAGTCATCAGCGTCTTTGGTATGGGAATCCATAGGCTCCACTGGTTATAAAATAACAAGAACATTCTGTCAGGAATTGGAAATGGGAAGCTGAAGCATCTTTACGCAAGAAAGCTTTTATATTAAAACCAATAAAAATAATATAAAATAACTACCCTATGGGTGTGCACGAATGAGTTCATAACTATTTTTACATAGCTGAACTTTGGAAAAGTGGTTGATAAAAATCAGCTGATCATGATACTTTAATGTTGCTCTAACACAGTTAATATGATATCTCAACTCTTTTCCCAAGATAAACTGAACATCCTGATCCTATGATAATATTTTAAAGGTAATCTAAGTAAACCTATGTTTACACTTCTGCTGCAGAAGTTACATGCAACAGGACAAGGCACATACAACCATCACAAGTAGTCTCATGGGACAGATGTGAATTTGTGGCCAATAATACAAATCAATAGTCATCTGGCCTAATTCTCATCATGCCACCTTGGAATTGTGTATCCCCTTCTCCCTTTACATTTGGGCAAACCTATACTTTCTGTCCTTCACCTATACATATATCTAATGTGAATGTGTATGTCTGGAACAAACAATCCACACATACAGTTAATACCTGCATTTTAAAAAATGAAATTATCTTGCCAGTAGATTTATCCAACTATCATTTAGCTATGTTGACAGAAAAATCTTGAAAGTATTCATCAGAAGCAAGTTATAAGTATTAAAAGAAAATGCTTCCTTCTCCTAAGATGAACCAGCATTCTCTCCTGACGTTTCGCCCACATCTACGGCAGGAATCCTCAGAGGTTGTGGGGTCTTTTGGAAACTAGACAAGTAGGGTTTATATATCTCTGGAATGTCCAGGGTGCTTCTAGAACATGGCCATACAGCCCAGAAACTCACAGCAACCCAGTGATTCCGGCAATGAAAGCCTTCGACAATAAATTACTCAGAACTGGTTTGCCATTGCCATTCCGCTGAAATACACATGGTGGATAGCTACTTTCAGAGCTCCACTGTCTTGTTTTAGATTTTCCATAGCCAAATGGTGGGTGCTAAATTCAAAATCAAATAGGTACAGTCAAAACCCTTAAAGACCCTAATAGCATCCCTTCTGGATCAGACCAGGCCAGGCCAAAACTCAGGCCACAATTCTGTCCACACAATTAGCTGTCTACCATAAACCCATGGCAGGACAGGTGTGCAACAGCATATCTCATTTGTATCCCTCGACTTCTAATATTCACATACAGGTTTTGATGTTGGAGGAATAATGTAGGCATTATGACTGGTTCATTAGTAACTAGTTTACTAATAATGAGGAAAAATAGCTATAGCATTAGCTATATTGCATAAATGAAGAGAGCCTTTTGTAAAATAAACAACTGGCAAATTCATTCTGGAAATTTTAGAAAAATTGAAGAACACAACAGCAACTAATTTTAATGGCCATTTTTTTTACCTTCACTATCTATTTTACTAAGTTCTCCTTTCATGAGGAATTTCAGCATCTTCTTTAAAACCTTTTTGTGCGATTTGGAAGGCTGAAAATGTAAAGCCCGACATCTACAAAAAATAAAACAATAAACAATAAAGAGTAATACAGTATATTAAGAGTAGACTTGCTTTGAATTACTGCAAGTAGTCACTACTTCCACACTATGTGAACATCATTAGCTTTTACTATTATTGTGTTATTGGGTGCTGCCAAGTTGTTTCCAACATATGGCAACACTAAGGCAAACCTACCCGAGGGTTTTCTTGAAAATACAGTGAAACCTTGACTTAAGAGTTTAAGTTGTTCCATGGCTGAGCTCTTAACCCAAAATGCTCTTATCTCAAAGGGAATTTTCTCATTGAAATGCTATTAATCTTTTCTGTCCCCCCCCAACCCCCTCCCCCATTTTTTCAGTGTTTTAAAATAAAAAAGCACTTTATAAATAACAAATAATATATAAATGCAGGTTCAGATGGAACATTTAAAAAAAGAAAGACCAACTTTAAAATGGTAGAAGCATGAAGCTGTGGCACAATGGCAAAAGCAGAAAGTTGTGGCAAGGAAGCACGAAGTGAAAAGGCAGAAGCATCATTTTGTTTATACTGTACTCCTTCCAGCCTGCCTCCCTCTTTTGCTCTCTCCCTCTCTCTCTCTTCATGAAGCCAAACATACCAAGACTAAAAACCACACCAAATCAACTAATCCAAAGTTCCTCAAAGCGGACAAGAGCAAAGCAGACAGCAATATCCCAATGTGAACAGGAGCACGAAGCATAGAGGCTTCTCCCTTGAAGCCCTAAAGCTCTATACTCTTGCACTAGCGCTCTGTCTGACACTAGCTCTTAACTCAAAATGCTGCTCTTATGTCAAAGTGAATCCCAGGCAAAATGGCAGCTCTTAACTCAAAACTCTCTTAAGTTGGGGTGCTTTTAAGTAGACGTTCCACTGTATTTGCTCAGAGTTTGCCATGGCTTCCTCCTAGAATGTGACTCACCCAAAGACACCCAGTGGGTTTCCATGGTTGAATGTAGAATTCAATCTTGGTCTCCAGAGTCATAATTTAATGCTCAAACATTTTAGCTCAATTCATTTGGAGGTTCTCTCCAGGGAACCAAAGAATCAGTACTCAGATCTTTGCTGACCAGAACTTTTGACCTGCTAGATCATCAGCAATATTTATCTCCATAGTGACTTACCATTAGAACTTAGAAAAATTACTTTTTGGACTAGAGCGCCCAGAATCCCGCAACCAACATAACCACTAGCCATACTGGCTGAAAGACTGCAGTCCAATGAAGTAAATTCTCCAAGATGATGACGGAAATATAGTGATATGGCCAGTTATCATCCCCATCCCATGTTTAACATTTTATACCAAACATACTTTTGAAACTTACTGCACAAGACAGACACTGAACAGGAGAGGAAAAAAAATATTTCACATTGCAAATTCTTACCTGATTGTATACTGAGGACAACATGTCTGATTCATTGTGGGCTTGTAAACATATTTCCCACTCCTAGAAGATTAAAGGAAAATATATAATTGTATTTTTACTCATTCTTAGAATACTCTTAAAACTAAATATGTGATCAAACTCTATATCAGGCATGGGCAAATTTCAACCCTTCAGTTGTTCTAGACTTTGACTCCCACAATTCCTAATAGAATACCTACAGGGCCAAAGTTTACCCATGCCTGCTCTATATTATAAAGGAAAATACAGTAACATTTGCCCAACCATGTTTTTCAATCTGTTAAAATGCCATACTTCTAAATGATATTGCCTTATTTCAGTTATTTTAAAATGTTAAAATAAAACAAGAGTGAGTGAGTGATTTAGGGTACATTTACACTGACCATTTAATACAGTTTCAAATTGGAATTGAAGAAAGTGGTTTTGCTGTGCAAATAATTGCATAGGAAATCCTGGAACCAGTTTGAGGCCAGAATGGCGATTGCACAAGCCACAGACCACTTCATGTGCTTTTGTGGGAGTTTGTCGTCTGGCTGGCTAGCTTTGAACTGTATTAAATGGTCAGCGTAGATGGGGTCTGAATTTAGATGAAGCAACTTCTTTTCTAAAGAAATCCAAGGCCAAGATCCTGCATCAAAAGCTGTGTTGTGTAACTTTACAATGATGGAGATACATCTTTGACATGATACACAATCATGTTAAAAATTGTGGTAATGTGCAATGTGGAAATAAGCAAGTTGTCCCATTGTGAAACAGGAGTTCCCATTGTATAACATGGAAGTGCAAAAGGTGGGGATATTTTTTTCTAGCCAGGTTCAAGCAACTCATAATTTCCTACTGCCTCCATTGTAGATTGCCAGTATCTGTGGATCAACTATAGGGTGCCTCTTCTCCTTGCACTGCCAATGCCTCATGGCAGACTGTCACACAGTGCCATACTGCTGCACACAACCATTACACATGGCCCTCTTGGTCTTTCTGCTTACACAACAATACAGTGTAACTACAACGACACTCCTCTTCAGCCCCTTTCACACAGCTGTATAAAATCCACATTGAACTGGCTTATATGGCAGTGTGGACTCAGATAATTCAGGTCAAAGCAGATTTTGGGGATTATCTACCTTGATATCCTGGGTTATATGGCTGTGTGGAAGGGCCCACCCAGGAATATGATTACAGTGTTCCCTCACTTAGGTTCCAGGACCACCCGCAATAAGTGAAAATCTGCAAAGTAGATTATTTTAGAATATTTATTTTAATATTTATACATTATTTTAGTAGTTACACACTGTTTGAAGTCTTTATCAACCAATCATGTGTTGATAAATCGCCTCCTTCTCCTCCTTGTTGCCGCTTGGGCTCCTTTTATCTCCCTTTGGCTTCTCCTTCCTCCCTTCCTTAGGCTGTAAATTGTAATTTTCATGATTTATAATAGTCTTTTAGAGTTTATTGAAAAACCGCAAATCTACAAAAAGTGAACCGCGAAGTAGCGAGGGAACACTGTATTGAGCAATGCCATAGTTTTAAATTGCAGTTGTAAATTGGTTTATGATGTCATACATTTCCAACAGGATGTCAGTTCAAGTTTCTCCTGTGTTCAGAACCAGAATGGAAACCAATTTCCTGTTCACAAATGGCAAACTTTCTAAGATTGAAGCAGGTTCCTATATTATACAAAAGCAGGAGTAAATTCCCTTGGAATTTACTAATGGAAAGAGACCTTGACCAACTCTAATATTCTCTGTATGTACTCAGCTTCCCATTGCCTGTGGATTATCTCAGAAATGTATAATAGTTCTTTGGGGGGGTTTCTTCCACCCAAAGCCACTTCCTCTTAGGGTTGCTGTGGGAATGCTACTGGCAGACTGAAGGTGTCTCATTGGGTCAATCTGAATTTTGGCTTCCATAAACAGAAAAGAAACATTTTTCCCAAAACAAGATTTGACTATTAGCTGGGATAAGTGCATGAACAAATCAAAAGTTCATGTTCTTTCTTGGAAAGCTGCACAAAGTCCTATTTTAAGTACAGATGTTCTAAGGGCTGGAAAATTACAATTTCATCAAAAGTGTGTGAAATATGTAAATCTTGATCTTGTCATTTTGTCTCAAATGAGACATTGTGGTTCAGAGAACTATCGTTCATAGGCAGAACAACATGGAATGTTCCAGCTTTAAACCTGGCATTTCTAGCTGCAGATATTCCTCAGTAGCAAGGCTTGCAAGACACTCAGAGATGTTGCTCCCGGTCACAAGAGGAAAAATATGTTGCATGAAATAATGCGGAATGTGTTGTCGAAAGCTTTCATGGCCAGAATCACAGGGTTGTTGTGTGTTTTCCGGGCTGTATGGCCATCTTCCAGACGCATTCTTGCCTGACATTTTGCCCATGTCTATGGCAGGCATATTCAGAGGTTGCCTGCCATAGATGTGGGCAAAGCGTCAGGAGATAATGCTTCTGGAACATGGCCATGCAGCCCAGAAAACACACAACTCCAATAATATGAAATGACCCTCATATCTATGGGGTATATGTTTCCAAACTTACAGTGCAACCAGGAAACCACGGATAATAGTGAATTCTATTGAAATAAACAACTTCTACTGGGAAGAGTAGCCCTGAAGGCTCAGAAAATTCCTAGAGAGGAAACTCCTTAGAGATTTTTTAAATCAGGGAGACTCTATGGTAACAGGGAGACTCCAGGGGAAGCATTAATAGAATTTCCTGGAGAACCTAAAAAACTCATAGAAAGGGCATATTTTATGAGATACAAGTAAGTGAAATCACAGTTACTGGTCCTGCATGTACCAGGGCCATATTGTAATCAAAACAACAACAAGAATCACTGATTCAAGAATCACAAGCTAAAGAGGAAATTAGCAAGCATTACTGGAGACATTTTCTCTATTTTTCAATGGTCCAGTGAGATATTCATGATTTTTTTAACAATAAAAGTCTGCTACTTAAAATTTAACATCACTGCATATTTAAATACCAAATTCAGTTGCATCCGTGGTATTCAGAAGACATCTCTTACCTTCGCCATCCTCTATCTATAAGGTCTTGGTAATCTTGAACGGTTAGTGAATGAGCCCACATCCCTAGAACAAACATACAAGACAAGATATGGTATAATCTTGGGAACAAAACCAGTGCCAGGCTAATATATATGTTCATTTTTATTTTCCTGAAATACCATTTTTTTAAAATAGTGTTGAAAAATTAAAACTCAAGCTCAACCTTTTGTGATCAACAGTGAAGTTCAGTTCAAAAACCTCCTGCCATTCAACCGAGGCTCCCCAACAAACCTTTATTCTCTGTCCAACATTCCCACCCACTGATCTTATTTACTATTCCAGACTACAGTACCTCATCAGCTTCATTTACAAACTCAATCTTTCTCAATACATTTGCAATATATCCTGCAAGTCTCCTATGACCTTTCACATCATTCACCCCTCCTACGTGCCCTGCATGAGGAAGTTAAAGCAACTTTCTTGCCTAACCATAAAGTGTGAAAACATACAGAAGGCACTGATATGGCAGAAAAACATAAGGGCATCATGTCTAAGGTATCCATCACCAATCTTCTGTTCTAGACTTTGCTGAAGAAACAGTGATTGTTTGATCACTACTTTATTGTTTCATAACTCTTCCTACCCAAAAAGGCTTCTTTTCCTTCAAATTACACAACCAATTTTATTATAAGCTAACAAGGCAAACCTAAGTCAAAGATGAGCCACCTGTAGCATTACTTTCTTCTTCGTCCTATAGTTAGCATAGTCCTCTTTTTGTCCACTCATCTAGAGAAGTGAGAAAAGAGTAATCCATAGACAGAACTGTTCTTTTGAGTGAGATCTTCTAACGGAGTAGCCAACAAGTTCACAGGAAAGGGAAAATGTAAGGGAGGATTAGAACCATACCATATCCAAACTTCCTCCACTTCAAGGAAGCCGAATTTAGAAGTATAGCTAACACCTAATCCTAAAGGATAGGATTCAAAGTGAAATACAGTAGAGTCTCACTTATCCAACATAAATGGGCCAGCAGAACGTTGGATAAGCGAATATGTTGGATAACAAGGAGAGATTAAGGAGAAGCCTATTAAACATCCAATTAGGTTATGATTTTACAAATTAAGCACCAAAACATCATGTTATACAACAAATTTGACAGAAAAAGTAGTTCAATACCCAGTAATGCTACGTAGTAATTACTGTATTTACGAATTTAGCACCCAAATATCACGATATATTGAAAACATTGACTACAAATATGCGTTAGATAATCCAGAACGTTGGATAAGCAAATGTTGGATAAGTGAGACTCTACTGTATTAGAAAAATTAGAAAGCTAGGCCAAAATTATCAAATTGAAATTGTCCGGCTGCAATGTGATGGCTCAGAGTATGAAACGTTTTTTTTATGACCGAAATTGTTTTTAAAATTTGTGCATAAAATTACCTTTGGTCTATGTGGATCAGGTGTACATGAAGCAGAAATGAATTTTATGATTAGACTTGGACCCCATCACCAAGGTATTTTATTATGTACTTTTAATGGTTGCATAGAAGGGGAATTTGAGGAGGTGTTGTTCATTGCTTGCTCAAAGTCCCTCTTCTGCAGAACAAATTACAGGAGCCTTATCCAGTTTTCATTCTCGCAACCCCAATTGCAGAGGTGTTTGCCAACTGTATTTGACAAGGGAAGAAGACATCTCAGCCATCCTGGAAGAAGCAAGTTTGCCTTTTTCTCCAAAACCAACAGTCAGATTCACATCAAAGTGCAGTATGTTCAACGCAGTACTAAGGTTGCCAGACTGGAAACTGGAGAAGGGCTCCTACATCTTTAATGGCCTAAATACCATAAGGCGCCAGATCCCACCTAAGGATGGTCAGGGCTGGATGGGAGACGAGCAACAAATGCTAAGTACTGTAGGCTATATTTCAGAGGAAGGAATGTGGAATTCTCTGCCTTGATGTTCTGGGTTATATGGCTGTGTGGAAGGGCCCTTAGAGAGGAAAGCAGAGAATAAATATAACACTATGTAACACGACTTTTGTTCCTGGGTTATAAATGTCATTTCCTAATTGGTTCTATTATAAAAACATGGAAAAGCTTTATGAAACTGCAAAAATGTTGTTTTTGTGGGACATCCTGCAACACATTTTGCTATAGTTTTTAAATGAATATCTCATGGAGTCTCAACCCATTCAACATAATTTGTGGCAGCCATGAAAATGAAGTTTCTGGAGTACGACAACTACTTTCAACGTAAGTACCACACAATTAAACAAAAAATAACACTTTCAAGCCAGGAACAGAAAAAAAATCAATTTGAGTTACACAGTGTAATCATAACAACAAACCATTCACACTACAGAATTACACAGCTAATAGAGAATGAGGGCCCTTCCCCACAACCATACAACCCAGAATATCAAGGCAGATAATCCACAATATCTGCTTTGAACAGGATTACAGTAGAGTCTCACTTATCCAACACTCGCTTATCCAACGTTCTGGATTATCCAACGCATTTTTGTAGTCAATGTTTTCAATACATCATGATATTTTGGTGCTAAATTCGTAAATATAGTAATTACAACATAACATTACTTCATATTGAACTACTTTTTCTGTCAAATTTGTTGTATAACATGATGTTTTGGTGCTTAATTTGTAAAATCATAACCTAATTTGATGTTTAATAGGCTTTTCCTTAATCTCTCCTTATTATCCAACATATTCGCTTATCCAACGTTCCGCCGGCCCGTTTATGTTGGATAAGTGAGACTCTACTGTATCTGAGTTTGCATTGCCATATAACCCAGTTCAAAGCAGATAACCCTCAATATCTGTTTTGAACTGGATTATCTGAGTCCACACTGCCATATAACCCAGTTCAAAGCAGATAATGTGGGATTTTATACAGCTGTGTGGAAGGGCCCTGTGCATCCCTTCTCCAGAATTCCAAAATTCAAGCTTGACTGAGACAGTAACACCTTTGCTTGTTGATGGTTCAACGTACAGAAATTTTGTTTTATGCACAAAATCATTTAAAATATTGGGAGAAAACTGCCTCGAGGCTTTGCGTATAAGAAACCATAATGAATTGGTTCCCATCTCCAAGATATCTCAATATGTAGGTAAAGGTAAAGGTTTTCCCCTGACATTAAATCTAGTCGTGTCTGATTCTGGGGGTTGGTGCTCATCTCCATTTCTAAACGGAAGAGTTGGCGTTGCCTGCAGACACCGCCTAGGTCATGTGGCCAGCATGACTGCATGGAGAGCAGTTACCTTCCTGCAGAAGTGGTACCTACTGATCTACTCACATTTGAATGTTTTCGAACTGCTAGGTTGGCAGAAACTGCGGCTAATAGCAGGAGTTCACTCTGCTTCCCAGATTCGAACCTGCGACCTTTCAGTCCGCAAATTCAGCAGCTCAGTGTTTTAACACGCTGCGCCACCGGAGTACATCTATATAAATCCAGGAATTCAAAAATCCGAAACACTAGTGTTGCCAAACATTTAAGATCAGAGATGCTCAACCTGTATTCACGGTTCCACTGACTAGAGTTTGAAGGCTCGAAGCCTGGAGAAAAAAGCCTGGTGCTCTCTGGCTGGGAGTGCTAAAGGCCCTTCCCTAAACTATCAATCCCAGGAGCTATAATACTGGAATGTGAAGTTGCTTCATAACCTTCTTACAAATCAGCAACTGAAATGTGAACTGGGCAATGCTACTGTTATGTGGGTTGGGGGAACTGGATGACCATGAGCTGAAAATGAGCCAAAAGTGTGATGCAGCAGCTTAAAAAGCCAATGCGATTCCAGACTGCCTCAATAGTGTCGTCATCGAGGGAAACTATAGTCCCACTCTGTTCTGCTTTGGTTCAAATCCCGCCTGGAAAACCAGCAGATGAATGTTTGGAGAGGGTTTTTTTTTAAACAGATGCTGGATGTGTTGTCGAAGGCTTTCATGGCCGGGACCACATGGTTGTTATGTGTTATATTATGTGTTATATGTTGCTGGGAGGCCACCTGTAGGGAGGGTTTTGATTGTGTATTGCTCACCCTGGGAAAGGTTGCCCGTGTCGTTCTTGCAGTAGCCGCAGCGGTAGCCGCCATCGCCCCCAAAATACTCCACGATGCTGGGCGAGCTCTCCCCCATCGCCGCCATGTTTGCCCGGCTTCCTATTAGAAGCTTCGTCAGAGCCCGGCTTCGAGGTTGTGAAGAGCAGCGGCGACTGTGCTCGCCGCCATCTTTGCCAAGGGAAACCCAAGGGGATATAGACCACACCGTTGTTTCTCTAGATTTCCGGTTGCCGGTCGCAAGCGCAGCGAAGCCATCTTTGCCCAGGGCAAAACCAAAGGGGACAGCCTACACTGTTGTGTCTATAGACTTCCGGTTGCGGTTCGAAAGCTATGAAGGATGAATGCAGTTTTAACACCACTTGAACTTTGTCGAAGGCTTTCATGACCGGAATCACTTGGTTGCTGTGAGTTTTCCGGGCTGCATGGCCATGTTCCTGAAGCAGTCTTTCCTGACGTTTCGCCCACATCTATGGCAGGCATCCTCAAAGGTTGTGGTGTCTGTTAGAAACTAGGCAATTGGAGTTTATATATAAATACAGTAGAGTCTCACTTAAACAACATTCGCTTATCCAACATTCTGGATATTCCAACACATTTTTGTAGTCAATGTTTTCAATATATCATGATATTTTGGTGCTGAATTCGTAAATACAGTAATTACTACATAGCATTGCTGTGTATTGAACTACTTTTTCTGTCAAATTTGTTGTATAACATGATGTTTTGGTGCTTAATTTGTAAAATCATAACCTAATTTGATGTTTAATAGGCTTTTCCTTAATCTCTCCTTATTATCCAACATATTCGCTTATCCAACATTCTGCTGGCCCATTTACGTTGGATAAGTGAGACTCTACTGGACTAGCTTGGGGACCCAGCGGTGCTCGGGTTATTTGAAAATGGCATTATTTGTCTTTGAATGTTATGTATTCTCAGTTTGGAGTGGGTGAACTACAATTCCCAGAATCATGGGTCAATCCTCCCCAAACCCTGTCAGTATCCACAGTAGGCTATGTTGAGTTTGTGTGCCAAGTGTGGTCCAGATCCGTCGTTGGCTGGGTTCAGTGGTCTTTGGATACAGGTGAACTACAACTCCCAAAATCAAGGCCCATTCCCACAAACCCCTGTAAGTATGTTCAGTTGGTCATGAGGCTTCTCTGTGTGAAGTTTGGTCCTGGTCCATTGTCGATGGGGGTCACTGTTTCTCTGGATGCAGGTGAACTATAACTCGCATTTCCCCAAACTTGTCCAATATGTTCTATTGGTTATTGGGACTCTGTGTGCCAAGTTTGGTCCTGGTCCATCATGGGTAGGCTTCAATTGCAGGTGAACTATAAATCCCAGTACCTACTCCTCCCAAACCTCCAGGCTAATTCCCCTCCAAACCCACCAGTACTCAAATCTGGGCATATCGGGTCTGCATGGCAAGTTTGATCCAGACCCATCATTGTTTGGGTTCATAGCGTTCTGGGTGTAGGTGAACTACAACTCCTCTAAATTCCCCAGCAGGATTCAGAGTGCTTTGACTTAGATGCAGGGTGAACAACTTCCACCATGTGAAGTCAATTCCCCAAACTCCTCCAGGAAATTTAGTTGGTGCTCAGTTTTGCTCTGTTTGTTATGCAGACAGATTTGAAAGGGACCGGCAGTAGGTGGGGTTATGCAAATTCCCCACCAATGGAGAACCCTGGGATGCCTGCCTATGGTGGAGGAAAATGCACAATCTAGGAGGAAATGGTCCCCAAAGGAAAGCATTCCTTGGGTCGTGGTTCATAGTGTTTGGGAAGGACGTTGGCAGGGTCTGGACTACATGTTCATGGAGCTCGCTGTAACCGTAATGTCAGTGGAAAAGAGTGGCTTGGTGGCTCCTTAGCATTGGAAATTGTAGCCTGTTTGTGGAGGTGAGAGGCTGTCTGTGTGAGCAGACACCTATGCCACATATGGGTTTTCACTTTTATTATGGTTATATAAAAAAATAATAAAAGATATAAAAGATAGAAGATATACGTGGAAGGTTCATGGTGGAAGAAAGAACTCTTGTCTGTTTGAGGCAAGTGTGAATGTTGTACTTGACCACCTTGATTAGCATTGTGTGGAAGGGCCCTATGCAACACGATTTTTGTTCTTGGGTTATAAATGTCATTTTCCAACATTGAAAAAGTTTATTAAACTGCAAAAAGCGTTTTACTATAAGTTTTCAATGATCTCATAAAGGGCCCCTCCACACAGCCCTATAACCCAGAATATAAAGGTAGATAATCCACAATATCTGCTTTGAACTGGGTTAACTGAGTCCACGCTGTCATATAATCCAGTTCAATGTGGATTTTACACAGCAGTGTGGAAGGGGCCAGAGTATCAACCAATTCAACATAGTTTGTGGGAGCCACAAAAATAAAGTTTCCGGAGTAGAACTACTTTCAAAGTAAGCACAGCACAATTAAACAGGAAAATAAATGTTCAAACCAAGTAGTTTTTTTTCTCCAAAATTTGTTGCATAGTATAATTTTAATGAAAGATGATTCTTTTCTGTTTTGTATGCTATGCTGAAATCCACTTTTTGGAAAAGCCCAGTATAAATTTAATTTCAAACATATTCGTATTCTTGTACACATGTATTTTGGTAACCTTTGCCGATTAAAGCATCCTGTATATTTTGGTCCTTTGTCATGTCTATCATCAATTGAAATGCACACCAGGAGGCTAATTTACGGTCATATATCCTATTAAACTCTCACGATGTATTGGATCTTCAGAGTTGAACAAAATTTGTTTTGTTGCTTGTAAGATTTCATGCTCTCTGGGTTTTAGGCAGATGCAAGGCATCTGCTGGGAACCAAAAATTACTTCCCTGAATGTTGTAAGTGGATCTTCCTTGTGCCCTTCCACGCAGCCATATAACCCAGAATATCAAGACAGATAATCCACAATATATGCTTTAAACTGGATTATCTGAGTCCACACTGCTATATGACCCAGTTTAAAGCAGATAATGTGGCATTTTATACAGCTGTGTGGATGATTAATTTGACCTTGTTGCAAGGTAATTTCATATAACCATATGTAATTGTGAGAAAGCAGAAGAGATAATGGCACCTATTAGTCAGGCATAGGTTAAAGATCCATGTATATTAAATCACATTACAAGAGACTGAGGCCTCTTCTACACTGCCATATAATCCAGGTTATCAAAGCAGATACTGGATTATACGTATGAGTCTACACTGCCATATAATCCAGTTCAAAGCAGATAACCAGGAGGAGAGAATCAAGAATGTCACTGTTTTGTATTTTACCAATAGAACTCTTTGCTGTAAGGCGGCTTCTCGAGAGAAATGCCCCTTTTTGTCACTTGGAGAGGAATGTCTACAAAATTTTATAGCTTCTGAGACACCCTCAGAAATCGGATTTATAGAAACCATAGTCATATATTACCCCAAAACTATAAAAAATAGTTTTACTTTCTCTGCATGTATCAAAAATAACGCCATTTGGATTAAGTAAAAATAGTTCTAGCAGATTAGCTTTTAAAACAAATAGCACCCTGAAAAACACTTAATTGCCCTGACCTTGTGGGGGCAGAATCCCTTTTACTTTATACAGCCAAACCTTGAAATAGTTGAAAGGTTACTAGAGGAGTAAGATTTGTCACCCAGAATTGTTTTTCTCAGAAGCAGAGCAAAGCATGCACACAAACGCAGATACATGTCTGTCTTGCAATATAGAAGCAACCCTTGGGCAATTTGATGGAAGGACATAAACTTTTGATGAAATGGCTGCATAACATAGGAAAAAGACAATTACAGAACAGGTATGGCAAAGGATCAACTTTAATATAAACAAACATATTTTACTATAAACATATAATGCAACATCATCAACAGAATTTTTCCTTTTAAAAAAATATTACATTCTTTTAAAAATATTTCTTCTTATTAATATTTTCCAAAGAAATATTACATTCTTAAACAGAAATGGACTAATTTCCATTCTGTCATTCTCTTGGCAAGTCAGCATCCCGAAACTGGCCAGCAGATATCTTCAAAAACAACTTTGGAATGCCTGAATGAAAGAAAAATTAAATATTGAAAATTTCTGTGGATAGCTAAAACATAACTTATAAGCTTTAACACATTTAAATTCAGGTAATATAAAAGAGCAGCATAGAGGCATCATTCTGTAGTTTGGTTTATGTCTGACGTCACTTACATTCAGCTCTGCTCTGCATCACTTTGTGTCCCTGTGGTAGGTGGAATCATGGGTGCTGAAATTTCAAATGTCTCCACAATTTTCTGGTAGGAAAGAAGGAATAACTTTCAAATTATTTGTTGAATTTATCTGCTCATGTATAAGGGTGCAAATTAAAATTAAATTAAAAATAGACAATATGGCCCCTTCTACACTGCCATATAAACCAAATTATCAAAATGGATAATCTACATTATCTGTTTTTAACTGGATTATATGAGTCTACACAGCCATATAATCCAGTTCAAAGATGATAATCTAGATTTTATATGGCAGTGTTGAAGGGGCCACTGATATGGTAGTTAAGTTTAAAAATGCAGAATCCATCAGTTTATTTACTCAACTTTATCATTATTCAGAGTAAGGTTTGGCAAAGGTTCACCAAACCATGTTATGAACCACTGTTATTATTACTTTTTCTTTAGCAATGGTAATTATACACCACCCAGAGCCATGACAATATACACAACACTGACCTAAATAAAACATGATTTAGGTAAACATGGTAAATAAAAGACTGTGATGTTGGTACAACAGGACTGCCTTTCTTTCCTCCCTCTAACTCTAACAAAACAAACATTTTTTGTTTCTGTAACAGACTGATTAACTTTATTTCAAGAAGACATAATCCCTGTGGTTTGCAGCTACTGGTTGCTCATCCCATGCATAAAGCCTTTCTACTCTTAACAAAAAAAAAATAGGAATTCATTTGTGAAAAAAGGGCTGGAGGCTTGGGCTGGTAGAAACAAAGAGAGAAAAATCCACCTGGTGGCAGCAAAGTATTTTCTGCTGAGAGATGAATAAATACATTATTTGAGATGGGTAGCTGCACTTCTACAAGTTACCTTTATGGCAACCCCATGAATTTCATAGGATTTTCTTAGGCAAGGAACACTAGGAGTTTTGCCAGATCCTGCTTCTAAAATATAGCCTACACACAATATTCATGGATGGTCTCTTATCCAAATAATAATGAGATGGATACTATTTTGGGCCGATTTTCGGTTCCCCAAATGAAATAGGGTATGGTCTTTGATGGGATGCATGATAGGGTTGTGGTGAAGAAAAAAAGTGTTCACCATCTGATTTCACAGGATTTTGGACTATTGGATTATGACCTGTCCGAATGCATCTCCCTCTATGAACCACTGCGGAGATTAAGATCTTCCGGGGAGGCCCTGCTCTCGGTCCCACCACCATCATAGGCGCGATTGCCTATGGAACTCCCTCCCTGGCGAGATTAGATCAGCCCCCTCCCTCCTGTCCTTTAGAAAGATGGCAAAGACCTGGCTGTGAGAGGTCTGCCTTTGGGGCAGTGCGATATGACAGATGACTTGTGATGGTTTTAAATAATGGTTTTAATGTGAAGATAACCGATTTTAGTGTTTATGTATATTTATGGTTTATTTTATGTTCCGGCATTGAATGTTTGCCGTATATATGCTGTGCTCCACCCTGAGTCCCCTTCAGGATGAGAAGGGCAGAATATAAATATTTTAAATAAATAAATAAATAACCTATTGGGGGTTATGACCTGTTAGGGTCATAACCTATTGGATAGCAGAGTTTCAGGATTGTTCCTTTAGTTTATTGGGTAATGGAAGATCACTGGGTACATAAATATCTTGTTTCTATTCGATGTTCTCAGCAGACAAAGATTCAAATAGACTTCTTTAAAATAACATGTTTGTTTTACTCACAACTTCACGTATTTAAATATCCTGGTACATTTCTTGTCAGGTTTTGTTGTCCTGACAGGTTTGGCTTTAAAAACATTTCAGTTTGTATCTTTAATGTATAGTCTTTAACAGTCTCTTCAAAACTATAGTGCTCTGTACAGCTCTCTTTAATAGCAGTCTCCTTCCAAAGAACTCAAGCCTCAACTGACTTCTAACTCGAACAGACTCAACCCTCAACTGTCATCCCTCAACTATCGTCTTTTTAAAAATGAATTCTAAACTGTCACTGAAACAATCACATGATCTGCACCCCCTCCCACTGCCTCAAGTACGTAGCGCTAAGAAAGATGCAAACAAAAAAAAGACATACACTTCAGAAAATAAACGACACATTACAAACAGACAATACGTTAGATATAGGAGGCTTGAGAAGGTTGCTATCTCCAACATAGGATTTTGCTGAATTTTGTTGTTCCACCAGCAAAAATCTTGACACTGCATCCTATTTATGTCACACTGCATATGCTTGTAATCTAAGGGGAATAGGCAGGGTTTAAGGAGCAATGGAATAGATAACCATCCGTTTTTCTTCCAAGCTGGACAACTAGAAAATCTGAAGAACTCTAATAACGTAAATGTTCTAGTACCTATCTTTATAGCATTTAAGGCTGCTGAATACATTTCAGGCATTTCCTGAAGCCATTTTAAGAAACAGAACAGTACTGGCAATCTTACCTGCCATTCTTCATAGTTCATGGATATGACTGCTTGTTTCCGTAGAAGGCTATCCTGGTCATTTTCCTCTCCTTCTGGATTTAAAGGTTCTGGCAAAATAATTGATTTTTAGAAAATGTACTTAAATATAGAAAAGCCAGTATGCCAAAGTGATACAACACAGATGTATGCAAAGTAAATCCATGCTAGAGCAATATTCTTACATTAGTCTTACCGATTATGGGAAGCTTGTCTGGATCCAGTTTCACTCCTGCAAGTCCGTCCTAGAAAAAAATATACTTCATTTAAGTCAAGGAACAATTCAAATACATTACAGCTACACAAAGAAATCTTAAATGTGACATTCACAGTTGAGATACATTGAGGAAGCGCTGTTAACCAATCCAAGAGTGTGCTGTTCTCACCATCTTTCTTTCAAACTGGGAAGAAATTGAAACTTTCTGCTTCCAATTTTAAATCACCCACGGTTCCCCAAATTTTAGAGTTGTGGTTAACAAGAACAAACCCAAGATTATTTGTATTTCAGGTTTAAGAACTAGTCCATATTATTCCCCAAGGTTTTCAAGTCTTGATTGTATAACCCCACTTGAAAACTGAAAAAGCCCAAATTCAGATATATGCTTCAAATTTAAAAAATGTGAACAAGTTTTGTGCTTTGGGCGGGTGGGCCTTCCCACACACAGACTGGTTGCACACCTAGCGTAGCTTGGAAATGCATCCAGCTGCTTGGATGTTTAAACAAGCCTTTGAGAATGCCTAGCCCCAATGTCCACAATTAATGACACAGCACTGCCCTTTCATCCCATGCCCTTGTTACTTAGCTACAACTGCACTATCCCATTCCCTTGTTCTTGTTTATAGTTTGGCCATGTTTTACAGCAGTTGTCACTATAGTTTATTGGGCACCGTTCTGAGTTTAAATTGTTGTTTTGTATGCTATTGGTTTTACTTTTTGTATTGTACTGTGTGTTTATTTTATGCATTCTTTTAGGCCCTTTGGGTCATATGCAAGCTGCCACAAGTCCTTTCGGGGAGATGGAGGCAGGGTACAAAAAATAAAGTTTTTATTGTTATTATTACAGTTGTCACATATGCAGCTTGAAGTTCATAAGGCAATACCACTAAATCAATTTTGCTTGGCTTGATTCAAGCCACATTTATAAAATGAGTTCAAGAAGTTTGACCACTTTCATTTTAGCTAATGGCAGCCATCCTCCACATTTGTAGTTTTTACTTTTGCAGAATTGAGTATTCATGGATTTGTTTTCTCTAGGAATCGCTAGCTCCTCCAGTGTGACTTCATGTTAGTAGACCTAGAAATTCCTAGAACTTTGTTCTTACAGGTTAAAAAAATCTTTATTTGGTTCCCCCCACACACAAACAATTTCACGGGGGTCCTATGCCCCTAACCCCAGCGAATGTGGATGGATAACAGTATAACACTTGCATGTAAAAAAAAATCAAAGCAAAGAAGATATCAACTCTTTTCTCTGCCACTCCGATTTCAATTTTTAGCATACAGAAGGCTAAAAACACTCTACTTTGAGTTATCAATGGTAAAACACATATACCAATATTGTACACTATGATTTCACAAATTATGTTAATTTTGAAAACTACGAGCAAACAATGAGAGAACTGGGATTTTAACAGACCTCCAAAACAGAAAATAAAAGCCTTCTGGGTCACCCCACTCCTGTCACAATTTCCCATTACATAGTATTAACAATGATAATCAAACCCCACATTAGTAGAAAAAAACATTTTGCTTTCTAACTATTAAGTATATAAATATTTCTCCTCACCCTTATCAGGAATGATACGTAAAACATGTTTTCCACAGTCCGGGCGAATGATCTTGGATCAGTCACAAACTCAAGATAGGATATTGGAGTATTAGCTATAGAAATAAGAATGACAAAAGCATTTTGATCCCAAAATTAATTTGTCTCCCTCCTTCTTCTCCTTGCTCAAATCTATTATACAGTAATTATAAACCTTTCAAATTCAGAAAAGATCTTGCCCCACTCCCAACTAACTCCTTTCCACTGTCCAATTTCCTAGGCGGGTTGACCCAATATTACACTTAAGCAGAGAAGAAACCACAAACAATACTAAATTCTAATCATGGTCAGTGTGTATGATCTGAAATACTTACGGTCTTCTTGATGGTAAGCCTGTAAGAGCCCCAAGATCCTTTCTACTTCTTTTTCTGTTGCTTCTTGATGGGATTCTTCCATTTTCTTCAACTAAAATAGTCCACAAGTTGATAGGCTGTCATATATGCCATTTCATTATATAGTGATAAGCATTGTTCCCTCACCTCATGAAATTGTCATCTTATATCAACGAAAAAAGTTTTGTGGTTCTGATTAAAGTCAGCTTTATTATTCTATTTCTTCAAACTCAAAAGCAGATATCCACCACAAAATAAAATGTTATAATTTGAATAATATCATTAAAATCTTTGAAATCTAAGGACCCAAGATTCGGCTTCAATTATCCAATTTTTAGTGAAAGGAGAGAGAAAGGTTTGCAAGTACAGGCGGTCCCTGGGTTATGAACAAGATAGGATCTGTTCTTAAGTGGAATTTGTATGTAAGTTGGAATAGGTACATTTTCTAATTATAACTCCAGGTTTGGATAGCATAGGGAAGGGTTTATACCCCTGTAATATTTGTTTTGCTGTCTGTGCCCCCACTCAGATTTCACCTCACTTTCTGTCCCTGTGATAATTGAATATTGAAAAAATTGGCTTGTTGTGGAAAAAAGGATTGCTGACAAAGCTTCAACGGAGACACCATTTCCCATGATAAATCTTTCAAGAGTGAATTCCCCTTCCAAGGGGTAATTTTTCTCACTTCTGGTTGCCTCATACCCCTTTCCCCATTCTTAACTATTATTTGTATGTAAATCGGATGGTGTAAAACACATTGCCTAAAGTTTTACTACTAATATGCATGCAAGTTGCCATTGAGCTCTCACACAGACCAATTTTAGGAGTTAATTTTTGATGCTGGCCTCACATAGTTAATGCATATTTATTATGAGCTATTTGCGACTTCAGTTCATGACATTTTTCCTATATGAAAAAAATACTGTCATATCTATCCATTCATATCCAGTAGGAGAAATCTACAGAAAAATTAGTCTTCTGCCAAGAGTGATACCTATATATATTATGCACACCTGTGCAGGCATTGCTGTTTCTTCTTGTGGCCCTGCTTTCTTCCGTTGTCTCTCAATTCGCGGCTTCTCAACAGGAGGATCGGCAGTAAAAGTTCCTAGCCTAAACCAAGTAAAATGTAGTTCTATCAGGCAACATGTCAACTTGTTTAAAGATGCAAATTAAAAGCAAGAAAGAAGGGCTAGGGGAAAAAAATTGCACCCTTGATGTACATTGGGGAACAAAAGAACAAGATCCTTGACAAAACGGAAAAACACAAATAAAAATACTTTTTTTAAAACTGAGAAAGCACCTTTCTAGGAATCTCCAAGTCCTCCAGCATGACTGCAGCAGTTGACCACAGAGTCAAGTTGGAGGTCCTAGGGATTCTTAGAAAGAGCATATTCATCCAATTTGTGAATAGTCAAATCTGTAGAAGCCAAATCCACAAATGTAGAAAGCAGACTGCATAAACTCTCATCTCAATAACTTTAAATGAATAATGAAGTGTTCTGTCAACTCCACACAAAATTAACTCCTTTGCAATTAGGCACTCATTTGGTAAGCTTTAGAGCAGAGCTTTCAAAACATTTCATGTTGGTGACATATGTTTTAGACATCATTTTGCGACACAGTAATTCAGTTAACTAGTAAACTAGAAGTTAAACCAATTCCTTGTCAAAAAATACAGACACATACATAAATTGTGATATTGAAATTATGTGGACATCTCATGAAAACCTTTCATTTATATTTTTAAAAATATTTCATTTGTAAGATAACATTTCCAAGATTTTGTTTTTCCTCATGTTCATACAACACACTAACACACTACAGCCAACACGCTAACAGGTCATGACATGGAGTTTGGATAGGTCTGCTTCAGAGAGTTAAAATTACATTAAGATATATGAAAACAAAGCCCCAATCCAGCTACTCTGGGCTGCAGATTTTACAAAATGCCTCCAAGAAATAGGTAATATGTGGCCCTTCAGATAATGTTGAAGTGTGACTCCTGTCAGCATTAGCCAGTAGGCCAGTGGGTCTCAAACTGGGGTCCTCAAATGTTTTAAGCCTTCAACTCTAAGAAGTCCTAACAGCTGGTAAACTGGCTGGGATTTCTACGAGTTGTAGGCCAAAAACATCTGGGGACCCCAGGTTGAGAACCACAGCAGTAGGCTTATTAGGAAAAAAAATGGTGGGAACGGGAGCTCAGAAATATCTTGAAGACTAAAGGACTGCCACCATATCTGCAAGGGCTACTACCTAAAAAATATAACATAGTCTCCGTTTTCACAATACAGCTGAAGGAAAACAGTGTGACGACTAAGGGTAAGGCAGATTTCCTTTCAATTATCCTAATCTGGAAAAGATGTCTTCTTCTACAATAAATAAATGCACTTCCATCCTAGGATAAACTGAGAAAATAAATCACATAGGAAACAAGCTCCCTTAAGCTCCCTTTACAGGAAGCTACACTGCTTCCTGTAAACTGATTGTTTTTGTAGTCCTGCCTTTAAAACATATTGTGTTCTTCAACCTCCAACATGGCTCATTTCCAGAAAAATCTCTGAGAAATGACTAAATGAGACTAAATGAATAAAAGCCTTAGAACAACTTACATGAAGTGGAAAACTGGTGCTCTTCTGAAGTACTTTTTTGCTTCCTCACCAAGTTTATACCAAGCATTGTTAGGTAAAAATCCACTAGTATTCTGGTCCTCGTCACTATCACTGTCTTCCCGTTCCAGGCGATTTATGCCCATATAGGTTAGCTGCAGAGAGAACAAACTGCTCTCAGATTCCATTAGCAGGAAAAAAAATAATGTCACCATGAAATAAGAATACACTTTCTATAAAAAGTACATGAAAGACGTTAGAGACATGCTGTTGTGAAATACCTGTCTTATTATAGAGAACAGAAATACGAAGGAAAAGGTTAGAATGTACTCCGCACAGATAACAGGGTCTTACTGTAGTCACGGCAAACTTACTAAATCTTCAGCAAATGCAATTGAATCAAATTCTGCCATATCCGACTGCAGCTGGTTTGCCTTTTCCTTTCCAAGATTTGTTGCCAATACAAGGAATTGAGCATCCAAAGCAGCCTCCCTTGGCTCAGACACTGTTATAGGGGGGAAAAGATTGTTTGCTGGTGTTAGTAACTGAAAGACAAGAATGATTAAACTAATATTGTCATCTAGTTGTTGAAATGTTTCATGCTTTCAGGAACCATCCAGAGGTTTATACTCTGAGTAGCAAATTAATCTGATTTAATATGGTTCAGACCAATTGTATTATTTTATTAATGCATACTACATACATACTATAATATGTGTATACACACACATATACATACACACTGTAAAATGGGATGGGTAACTGTGGAAGGCACGGGGGTTGCATTAACCCATTGGAGGGACATGATCCCCACTGCACCAATTTCTGCAAAAAACCAAAACATTTGCTTCCATTCTCATGTTCTCTAGGAGACAGGGGGGCATCCTCATCAAGTTCTGGCAGTTAAAGTAGTGTCAAACTGCATTAATATACAATAAAAATGGACATGCTACAACAGAGAGCAACGGATGATGGCAAACTGAGCTATCACGCAAACTCTGACATCCTGCTATTTTACAGATCAAATTTATTGGCTAAATAGCTGTCAGAGTCTGTGGAATCACTCTAGAGGAGTCCTATTTGCAAGTACAGTTAAACCACATAAGTATCAGTGATATCTCTATCAAAAGGGCAAACATAGAGAATGAGAAATAAGTTACAACTATGTTTCAGAAATACGAAGACTGGAAGGGAGAAAACTTTCTCCTATTTTGTCCAAGCCGCTAATTTTATACTTCTGGGGAATACAGAATGTTACTGTCAGTATCCAACATGCTATATTAAGTACAGACCAGGTTCTTCTTACCTCCAGCAAACAGTTTATCAGCATCTTCCAAAGCCTCCGTCAATTTATCACCTCTATTGCTCAACATCAAATCACGATTCTCTATGAAGAATTAATATGTACTTTTAAAAAATCCTCAAAAACAGTAAACTCATTTTTAAAGTACACTGAATGCAAGACAATCATAGACCTAAATTATACATTTAAAAAAGTTCAAAGCAAAAAAGATTTTAATGTAGCATTATAGCATCCATATTTAGGACAGATTGATGTGTATATCTGCTAATATTTTCTTCAATTAGAGATGAAGCCCTTTAAGTAATCCTGAATAGAAATGATGATTAATGAGAAAGATGATAAGAACATTAGGTTATGTGGCTAACTTTTTACAGAAGAACTGTATCTCCCAGAAAAAAGGAAAACAAATAAGAAACAATATATCACGGAGACACTTATGTAAACAAAGGTAAAATGATAGCCAGAATTCATGTATATATTTTTGCTTAATAAAAGATCTTTGTACTGTTAATGTAGACCATTTTATTTCATCACTTTAGTGTTGAAGAGAAGATGCAGCAAGTGATGATTTCTTTTACTTTTGCCATTTTATACATAGTAAATGGCAAAAGTAAAAGAAATCATCCTCAGAGTTTTTTGTTCCGAGGTTTGTGAGAATGAGGCAAGTGGTGTGTGTCTGTGGAGTGTCCAAGGTGGGAGAAAGAACTATTGTCTATTGAAGCAAGTGTGAACATTGCAATTAGCCAGCTTGATTAGCATTGAGTAGTCTTGCAGCTACAAAATTTAGCTGTTGCTGCCTGGGGCCATCCTTTGTTTTTGGAGGTGTTAACTGGCACTTGATTGTTAGCTGTCTGGGATTATCCTGTTTCTGAGTAGTGTTCTTTATTTACTGTCTTGATTCTGCTATTTTTTAATTCTGGTAACCAGATTTATTTAAGATATTTTTACCCTGCCTTTCTCCACAAGAGGACGCAAGCGGGCTTACAACAAAATAAAAAACATACAGTACAAGTTCATGCATGGTTCATAAATTCATGCATGGTTCATAAATCACATATTCATAAATCCGTTACCACCTGCCTCCTGTATAAACCCCTTCAATAAACAAAACTCAACCCAGCCCTGACAATTTAGTTAAAGGTTTTCTTAAATAAGATTTTTACCCCCTTCCGGAAACTCAGCAGGGATGCGGCAGCTCTCAATTCTTCCTTTCTGTTGAAATTGTCCAAATGCTTGTGAATTTCAATGGCTTCTCTGTGCAATCTGACATGATGGTTGTCAGAGTGGTCCAGCACTTATGTTTTCAAATAGTAGTGTCTAGGTTGGTTTATCATGTGCTCTGCTATAGCTGACTTCTTTGTCTGCAGTGCCTTTCATGTTCTTTCATTCATGTTTGGGCGCTGCATTTGGTGGTCCTATGTAGACTTGTCCACAGATGCATGGAATATGGCAGTAGTTCTCAACCTGGGCTCCCAGAAATCCCAGCCAGTTTACCAGCTCTTAGGATTTTTGGGAGCTGAAGGCCAAAAACATCTGGGCACCCCAGGTTGAGAACCACTGGCATATGGTAAACTCCTGTAATAGTTAGCAGTGGTTCCCAACCTTTGGGCCTCCAGTCGTTTTGGACTTCAGCTCCCACAGTTCCTAACAGCTGGTAAGCTTGCTGGGATTTCTGGGAATTGAAGTCCAAAGCACCTGGATGCTCAATTTTTGCCTGCTTCAATAGGGGTATAGCGTCTAGATCCAGGGAAGTCATGCTACCCCTCTATTCTGCCTTGGTCAGACGACACCTGGAATACTGTGTCCAATTCTGGGCACCGCAGTTGAAGGGAGATGTTGACAAGCTGGAATGCGTCCAGAGAAGGGCAACTAAAATGATCAAGGGTCTGGAGAACAAGCCCTATGAGGAGCGGCTTAAAGAACTGGGCATGTTTAGCCTGCAGAATAGAAGGCTAAGAGGAGACATGATAGCCATGTACAAATACGTGAGGGGAAGTCATAGGAAGGAGGGAGCAAGCTTGTTTTCTGCTGCCCTGCAGACTAGGACGCGTAACAATAGCTTCAAACAACAGGAAAGGAGATTCCACCTGAACATCAGGAAGAACTTCCTCACTGTGAGAACTGTTCGGCAGTGGAACTCTCTCCCTCGGAGTGTGGTGGAGGCTCCTTCTTTAGAGGCTTTTAAGCAGAGGCTGGATGGCCATCTGTTGGGGGTGCTTTGAATGCGATTTCCTGCTTCTTGGCAGGGGGTTGGACTGGATGGCCCATGAGGTCTCTTCCAACTCTACTGTTCTATGATTCTATGATTCAATGGCAGGCAGTGATGGGGGTTGAAGTCCGGCCAAATCCAGGAGCTGTGTAAATCCCACTAAAGATGGATCTGGATCAAACTTGGCACACTTAATCATTATGACCAGCTTAAACTACCTGCAGGTTCTAGAGGTGAATGACAGAGGATGATGGGAATTGTAGCCCACCCTCATCCAGAAAGCTGTGTGAATCACACTAATTCTGGATCTGGATCAAATGTGGCACACATAACCATTATGACCATCTTAAACTACCAATATGGTTTAGGGATCAATATGGTTTAGGGACTAGGGGGTTCTAGTCCAGACACATCCAGAAGCATTCTCTCCTGATGTTTCGCCCACCTCTGTGGCAAGCATCATCAGAGGTTGTGAGGTCTGATGGAACTAGGCAACAACAAAGGATTCCCCCAGGCAGGAAGCAGCCAGACTTTGAAGCTGAAAGGATACTCAATGCCAATTGCAACATTCACACCTGCCTCCAACAGACAAGAGTCTTTCTCCCACCCTGAACATTCCACAGATATATAAACCCCACTTGCATAGTTCCCAACATATCTCATTACTGCATCTCTGAGGATGCCTGCCACAGATGCAGGCGAAACGTCAGGAGAGAATGCCTCTGAAATATGGTCGTACAACCCGGAAAACTCACAGCAACCCAGATATGAAGAGCTTTCTCTAGGGCTGGGATGGTTAAAGGCCTTGCGAAACTACAACTCCCAGGATCCCATAGCACTGAGCCATGGCAGTCAACCCACATGCATTCCACAGATGCGTAACAGGTAGGGAAAGCCACACTTACGCTGACAGGAGGCAATGAGCTGCCGGTATTGCTGGCGGATCAGCCGCCTTGTCGTCTCGTTCGACTCCTGCCCGATGCAAGTCCTCCTTTCCCTCCCCTCCTCGCTCTTCCTTTCGCTGCTCTCCTTCCCCATATCCTCGGTAGGCCGCCGACGGCGCTTCCCTTCAGCCATGGCTGCTCTCCCGCCTCAGTCGGTATAGTGGCCTGCGACTTCCGGCGAAGCGGAACCTTAGCGAAATGGGTCCGGAAACCAGGCGGACGTTTGATGCGACGGAATGGATAGAATGCAATAGCAGTTCCGGCTAAAATCACACCAGCGGACGTCGTTCTAGCAGTAGTAACTCTATGATCAAAACATCGCCTATCTGTTGCCTATTGGTGCCTCTCCATTGGCTGCTAGAAAGCAAACAATAAAAACAACGCCATGCCTTGCCATCCTGTTGGGGTTGAAAGGAATAGAATTGTCTAACTACAGCAACTCTCGAACAATAGAAGACATAATCTCACCCAATAAAAATCAAAATACAGTAGAGTCTCGCTTATCCAACATTCTGTATTATCCAACTCAGTCTGCCTTTTAGTAGTCAATTTTTTTGTAGCAAATGTGATATTTTGGTACGAAATTAATTACTACATAACGTTACCGTGTATTGAACTGCTTTTTTCTATCCATTTGTAATAAAATATGATGTTTGGTGCTTAATTTGTAAAATCATAACATAATTTGATGTTTAATAGGCTTTTCCTTAATCCCTCATTATTATCCAACATTTTCGCTTATCCAACGTGCTGCTGGCCCGTTTATGTTGGATAAGCGAGACTCTATGTATATTTGCATGTTTACATGTCTGTTTGTATATTTGAACCACAAAGGCTTCCTTAAGGCTTGATGGATCTGGACCAGACTTGACACACAGACCCATCCTGGCAAATTTAAAATCCTGGTGAGATTTTTGGGAGGAGGGGTGAATGACAGAGGATGATGGGAGTTGTAGTCCAGCCGCATCCAGAAGCTGTGTGAATCCCACTAATGATGCATCTGGATCAAACATGGCACACATAACCATAATGACCAGCTTTAAACTACCTACAGTGTTTAGGGGTGAATGGCAGAGGATGATGTGAGTTATAGTCCACCCTTATCCAGGGAGCTGTGTGAATCCCAGAACAATGGATCTGGATCAAACTTGGCACGCATAACTGTTATGACCAGCTTAAACTAACAATAAGCTTTAGGGGTGAATGACAGAGGATGATGTGAGTTATAGTCCACCCTCATCCAGGGAGCTGTGTGAATCCCAGAACAATGGATCTGGATCAAACTTGGCACGCATAACCGTTATGACCAGCTTAAACTAACAATAAGCTTTAGGGGTGAATGACAGAGGATGATGTGAGTTATAGTCCACCCTCATCCAGGGAGCTGTGTGAATCCCAGAACAATGGATCTGGATCAAACTTGGCACGCATAACTGTTATGACCAGCTTAAACTAACAATAAGCTTTAGGGGTGAATGACAGAGGATGATGTGAGTTATAGTCCACCCTCATCCAGGGAGCTGTGTGAATCCCAGAACATTGGATCTGGATCAAACTTGGCACGCATAACCGTTATGACCAGCTTAAACTAACAATAAGCTTTAGGGGTGAATGACAGAGGATGATGTGAGTTATAGTCCACCCTCATCCAGGGAGCTGTGTGAATCCCAGAACAATGGATCTGGATCAAACTTGGCACGCATAACCGTTATGACCAGCTTAAACTAACAATAAGGTTTAGGGGTGAATGACAGAGGATGATGTGAGTTTTAGTCCACCCTCATCCAGGGAGCTGTGTGAATCCCAGAACAATGGATCTGGATCAAACTTGGCACGCATAACTGTTATGACCAGCTTAAACTAACAATAAGCTTTAGGGGTGAATGACAGAGGATGATGTGAGTTATAGTCCACCCTCATCCAGGGAGCTGTGTGAATCCCAGAACAATGGATCTGGATCAAACTTGGCACGCATAACCGTTATGACCAGCTTAAACTAACAATAAGCTTTAGGGGTGAATGACAGAGGATGATGTGAGTTATAGTCCACCCTCATCCAGGGAGCTGTGTGAATCCCAGAACAATGGATCTGGATCAAACTTGGCACGCATAACCGTTATGACCAGCTTAAACTAACAATAAGCTTTAGGGGTGAATGACAGAGGATGATGTGAGTTATAGTCCACCCTCATCCAGGGAGCTGTGTGAATCCCAGAACAATGGATCTGGATCAAACTTGGCACGCATAACCGTTATGACCAGCTTAAACTAACAATAAGGTTTAGGGGTGAATGACAGAGGATGATGTGAGTTTTAGTCCACCCTCATCCAGGGAGCTGTGTGAATCCCAGAACAATGGATCTGGATCAAACTTGGCACGCATAACCGTTATGACCAGCTTAAACTAACAATAAGCTTTAGGGGTGAATGACAGAGGATGATGTGAGTTATAGTCCACCCTCATCCAGGGAGCTGTGTGAATCCCAGAACAATGGATCTGGATCAAACTTGGCACGCATAACCGTTATGACCAGCTTAAACTAACAATAAGGTTTAGGGGTGAATGACAGAGGATGATGTGAGTTTTAGTCCACCCTCATCCAGGGAGCTGTGTGATTCCCAGAACAATGGATCTGGATCAAACTTGGCACTCATAACCGTTATGACCAGCTTAAACTAACAATAAGGTTTAGGGGTGAATGACAGAGGATGATGTGAGTTATAGTCCACCCTCATCCAGGGAGCTGTGTGAATCCCAGAACAATGGATCTGGATCAAACTTGGCACGCATAACTGTTATGACCAGCTTAAACTAACAATAAGCTTTAGGGGTGAATGACAGAGGATGATGTGAGTTATAGTCCACCCTCATCCAGGGAGCTGTGTGAATCCCAGAACAATGGATCTGGATCAAACTTGGCACGCATAACTGTTATGACCAGCTTAAACTAACAATAAGCTTTAGGGGTGAATGACAGAGGATGATGTGAGTTATAGTCCACCCTCATCCAGGGAGCTGTGTGAATCCCAGAACAATGGATCTGGATCAAACTTGGCACGCATAACTGTTATGACCAGCTTAAACTAACAATAAGCTTTAGGGGTGAATGACAGAGGATGATGTGAGTTATAGTCCACCCTCATCCAGGGAGCTGTGTGAATCCCAGAACAATGGATCTGGATCAAACTTGGCACGCATAACCGTTATGACCAGCTTAAACTAACAATAAGGTTTAGGGGTGAATGACAGAGGATGATGTGAGTTTTAGTCCACCCTCATCCAGGGAGCTGTGTGAATCCCAGAACAATGGATCTGGATCAAACTTGGCACGCATAACTGTTATGACCAGCTTAAACTAACAATAAGCTTTAGGGGTGAATGACAGAGGATGATGTGAGTTATAGTCCACCCTCATCCAGGGAGCTGTGTGAATCCCAGAACAATGGATCTGGATCAAACTTGGCACGCATAACCGTTATGACCAGCTTAAACTAACAATAAGCTTTAGGGGTGAATGACAGAGGATGATGTGAGTTATAGTCCACCCTCATCCAGGGAGCTGTGTGAATCCCAGAACAATGGATCTGGATCAAACTTGGCACGCATAACCGTTATGACCAGCTTAAACTAACAATAAGCTTTAGGGGTGAATGACAGAGGATGATGTGAGTTATAGTCCACCCTCATCCAGGGAGCTGTGTGAATCCCAGAACAATGGATCTGGATCAAACTTGGCACGCATAACCGTTATGACCAGCTTAAACTAACAATAAGCTTTAGGGGTGAATGACAGAGGATGATGTGAGTTTTAGTCCACCCTCATCCAGGGAGCTGTGTGAATCCCAGAACAATGGATCTGGATCAAACTTGGCACGCATAACCGTTATGACCAGCTTAAACTAACAATAAGCTTTAGGGGTGAATGACAGAGGATGATGTGAGTTATAGTCCACCCTCATCCAGGGAGCTGTGTGAATCCCAGAACAATGGATCTGGATCAAACTTGGCACGCATAACCGTTATGACCAGCTTAAACTAACAATAAGGTTTAGGGGTGAATGACAGAGGATGATGTGAGTTTTAGTCCACCCTCATCCAGGGAGCTGTGTGATTCCCAGAACAATGGATCTGGATCAAACTTGGCACTCATAACCGTTATGACCAGCTTAAACTAACAATAAGGTTTAGGGGTGAATGACAGAGGATGATGTGAGTTATAGTCCACCCTCATCCAGGGAGCTGTGTGAATCCCAGAACAATGGATCTGGATCAAACTTGGCACTCATAACCGTTATGACCAGCTTAAACTAACAATAAGGTTTAGGGGTGAATGACAGAGGATGATGTGAGTTTTAGTCCACCCTCATCCAGGGAGCTGTGTGAATCCCAGAACAATGGATCTGGATCAAACTTGGCACTCATAACCGTTATGACCAGCTTAAACTAACAATAAGGTTTAGGGGTGAATGACAGAGGATGATGTGAGTTTTAGTCCACCCTCATCCAGGGAGCTGTGTGATTCCCAGAACAATGGATCTGGATCAAACTTGGCACGCATAACCGTTATGACCAGCTTAAACTACCATATGGTTTAGGAATCAATGGTAGGAGATGATGGGGATTCTAGTCCAGCCACATCCAGAAGCTGTGTAAATCCCACTAATGGCCATCTTAAAATACTGGCAGGGCTTTAGGGAGACTTGACAGAGGATGATGGGAGTTGTAATCCACCCACAACTGGAGAGCTGCATTGCTCCCGACAAAGACGAAAGCCGCAGCTCTCCTTCACACCAGTTGGATGGGCATTGCAGCCCAAGAAGAGGACAGTAGAACCACTAGAGCAGGCATGGGCAAACTTCAGCCCTCCAGGTGTTTTGGACTTCAACTGTGATGTGAAAATAAAAGTGTATAATAAATATTTCAATGAGAATTTAATTCATCTTGTTGTGTGCTTCCAAGTCCTTTCTCATGGCAACCTTCATGGTGATACTAATCTAGTGTCCAAAACACTACACCAAGCTGACAATAATAATAATAATAATAATAATAATAATAATAATAATAATAATAATAACAACAACTTTATTTTTATACCCCGCCTCTATCTCCCCAAAGGGGACTCAGAGCGGCTTACATGGGGCCAAGCCCGAATAAAAACAATAACAATATAAAACACGACAATAGACAAGAGACATGCACAATTAAAAATTTAAACATTAACCAATAAAGTAAATGACAAAAAAACTTAATAAAAACATGTATTAAAACGGAGAGGTTGTAAAAATAGACTGGATAAAGTGCACCATGTAAATATTGTAAACACGAGGTAACTGATAAATTGCTGCAAAATCTTGAAAGTGCAAATTGGAATGGGAATAGACCCTGTGATATTGTATTATTTATAATGCTTGTGTAACAAGATGTATAAGAGAAAAAGGGCTCTCAATAGAGCTGTACAGACGTCCCTCCACATTTATGGAGGAAAAATTGTTTTGCTAATTCCTGAAAGCCATTTATTGTTTGGTGAGATCAATCAAAGCTGTCATAACTTTAAACACATTTTGTGGGAAGAAATCTCCATTGAAAATGAGGCATTACTATTGTTCTTTTGTTTGTTTCCCCTTTCTCTTACAAAAAGGAAACCTACAAAAGGTGGCTTATAAAATTAGCAGAGATTAGGATAAAAGGACATATGTTATTCTATATGATTTAAAGACAGCTAAAAAGAATGGTTCTAGCTTTATGTATCCAGCAGAGGGAGATGATAAACACACTGCAACTTGGAGGTCATGAAACCTGCTATACAGTAGTCTCATCCAACATAAATGGGCTGGCAGAATGTTGGATAAGCAAATATGTTGGATAATAAGGAGGGATTAAGGAAAAGCCTTTTACACATCAAATTAGGTTATGATTTTACAAATGAAGCACCAAAACATCATGTTTTACAACAAATTTGACAGAAAAAGTAGTTCCATGCGCAGTAATGCTATGTAGTAATTACTGTATTTACGAATTTAGCACCAAAATATCACGATGTATTGAAAACATTGACTACAAAAATGCGTTGAATAATCCAGAACATTGGATAAGCGAGTGTTGGATAAGTGAGACTCTACTGTAATTAAGCCGCCAGCATAATTGACATAAAAGAATTAAGACACAATGAGCCTTGAAGAAAATAATTTTGTAATTTTTCTTCTTCTTCAATTAAGAGTGTATCTAGAATCATAGAGTTGGAAGAGACCACATGGGCCATCCCATCCAAACCCGTCAAGAAGCAGTAAAATCACATTTAAAGCACCCTGAGAAATGGCCATCTGGCCTCTGTTTAAAAGCCTCCAAAGAAGGAGCCTCCACCACAGTCCGGGGAGAGAGTTCCACTGCCAAACAGCTCTCACAGTGAGGAAGTTCTTCCTAATGTTCAGGTGGAATTTCCTTACCTGTGGTTTGAAGCCATTGTTCCGCGTCCTAGTCTTCAGGGCAGCAGAAAATAAGCTTGCTGCCTCCTCCCTATGACTTCCCCTCACATATTTATACATAGTCATTATGTCTCCTCTCAGCCTTCTACATTGTCGAATTAATCCAGTTCAACACCACTTTAACTGCCATGGCTCAATGCTACAGAATCCTGGGAGTTGTAGTTTTATAAGGTCTTCTCTGTCAAAGAGTGCTAAGGGGTGTCAAACCGCATTGATTCTACGATGTAAATGCATCCAAGGAGTATTTCACTTGATAATTCCTCCCCTTTCTGTATACTGTTGGTTAAAATCTGTTCCTTTTAACAGCCTAATAATAATAATAATAATAATAATAATAATAATAATAATAATAATAATAATAATAATATACTTTATTTATATTCTGCTCTATCTTCCTGAGGGGACTCCGAGCTGATTACAGAATACATACAAGGCAAACATTCAATGCTGTCACAACAAAGACAAACAATAGACAGAGGGAAGGCTTCCCACTTTTTCATCTCAGGCTTTCCATGCCGAAGAGGCTCATGTCCATGGACACCTTCCTAATTGAATTAGCCCCGACAAAGCGGTACCTATTTATCTACTTACATTGTGTAGGGACAGCAATTTTGATATAAGGAATAGCTGCCAAGAAAAAGTAAAAAGTTAATCATCTCTTTCCCACTGCTATTCATCCAGTCCCACACAGCTTCTTTGAGAAATGATTTTATTTCATAAAATTAATTGGGACGGACTCATTAGCCCGTATACAGCATAATGGTTCCACTGCCCATGTGAAGAAACATCCTGGCCTGAAACTCATTGGTTGGTTCCTTTGAGAACAGACCCATTGAATCAGTTGTTGAATGGTAAATCATTGCTTACATAAATCCCATACTCTCATCAAGACTACCAATAGGATTAATGTAAATATGTGCCTACCTAGATGGAATCGGCACAAGGAATTCCCATGACCAACAGGAAATACTGAAGGGTTTGGTGGGCAGTGACCTTGTGTGGGAGTTGTAGTTCACCTACATCCAGAGAGCACTGTGGACTCAAACAATGATGGATTTGGACCAAACTTGTTGCAAATACTCAATATGCCCAAATGTGAACACTGGTGGAGTTTGGGGAAAATAGACCATGACATTTGGGAGTTGTAGTTGCTGGGATTTATAGTTCACCTACAATCAAAGAGCCCTTTGAACCCCACCAACGATTGAATTGGACCAAACTTCCCACACAAAACCCCCATGACCAACAGAAAATACTGGTCTTTGGCGACCCTTCTTGAACCCTCCTCGTGACATCTCCAGGGCTCCCGACCCCCAGATTGAGAAATTCTGGTCTAGACTGAGGTAAATAACAGTATTAATCCGTTTTGGTCTGGGCACCACAATTCAAGATGGATATTGACAAGCTAGAAAGTGTCCATCCAGGGAAGAACGACCAAAATGATAAAAGGTTTGGAAGCCAAATCCTACAAGGAATGGCTTAAGGAGCTGGGTAGATTTAGCTTGGAGAAAAGAAAGCTGAGAGGGGACATAATAACCACGTTTAAATATAAGGAAGGAGGTCATATTGAGGAGGGAACAAACTTGTTCAAATTACAGTAGAGTCTCACTTATCCAACACTCGCTTATCCAACGTTCTGGATTATCCAACGTTTTTTTGTAGTCAATGTTTTCAATACATCGTGATATTTTGGTGCTGAGTTCGTAAATACAGTAATTTCTACATAGCATTACTGTGTATTGAACTACTTTTTCTGTCAAATTTGTGGTATAACATGATGTTTTGATGCTTAATTTGTAAAAGCATAACCTAATATGATGTTTAATAGGCTTTTCCTTAACCCCTCCTTATTATCCAAAATATTCGCTTATCCAACATTCTGCTGGCCCGTTTATGTTGGATAAGTGAGACTCTACTGTACTGGAAAAGAGATTCCACCTGAACGTTAAAGGGGCAGGAATTGCTGACAGTGCTGTTCAACAGTTGGATATGTTGCATCCAAGTGTGGCAAACTCCTTCTCTGGAGTTTTTAACTAGAGGTTGGATGACCATCTGTCAGGATAGCTTTGATTGTGTGTTACTGCATGATAGGAGTTAGACTGGATGTTTCTTATGTTCTCTTCCAACTCTGATTCTAGTCCTTAGGAGGATATCAGCTTTAAGTTTTCATTTGATCCTGGTCTTTCTTCTTACCTACTGTGAAAGCAGAGAGCTGCTGTGCCTTACTTATAAGCATGGATAGAGCCAGGCATACAGAGTAAATATTCCATTCCCTACAAACTAATCAAGGAATAAAACATTTGGCACCCAGTTTGCTGCACCTGGGAAGGTGTGTTCATAGGTATTACATTTCCTTTTATACGGTTTTCCCAACCAGTAACTGCGAGTTCCTGTAGAGAAGTGACGTGCAGCATAGAGCTCCCGGGGTCAGATTCCTTACACTTCGCTGCTATCCAGCATAGTGTTCTCAAACCTAAGCCAATTCACATTAATAGAACACTTTCATGTGATCCAGTGGAAAGGGGATCCCAACATAGAGAAGGAGTAAACGGCAACAAAGGACACTGTAAGATCAGGGGAAGAAGAGTTATATATTTTATATAGAGATCATATTTGTAGAAGGCCAGGTAAGTAAATCCATACTCACACTTTTATCAATCCTCTTGACAGCAGGGAGCTCAGAAGTCTTTTGGTAGAAATGCTCTCTCTTTATTCAGTGCGATGACACTGTTTGCTTGGGGTTATACAAGAAGGATGTGTGTTTTCATGTTCTTTACTTACTAGTGCATTCATTTTGTCTCCCTTAATATGATTTCCTGCTGCTTCCACAAAACTAGGAGTGAGACATTTTATCTTTCTTTTAGAATCATAGGTAATGCTAAATGCAGATTTTAAAAAACCCATTGAAAATGGTGAAAATGAATATAATTTGTGATGCATTACATCTTTGCTCTCTTTATGATGCCAGAATTTTCAAAATGCAATTTTGTTAGCTTTGAAGTGTCATGGACAAATTATTCATTTCATTTATAGTAAGTTACAGCTGCTTGAAAAATAAATATGTTTACCACTGAAGTACCATGTGCTTTCAGTCACTTAAACCTTATGCTGTGCCAATATGTAATAGCCTTTATCATCTTGGGTATTACAAGAACATGACATATTATCATTATCTCCATAAGAGTTTCACCTAAATACATTATGGGGAACAATGTAAACCTCTCTTATTTGTCTACAGTCCAATAAATGTTAACTGAAGGGTGTTTTTTGTCACAACGATTCAATTGCTAAATATATGCATTGACATGTATGTATTTATCTTTCTATTTAATTAAAAATAATTTATAGAACAGACTGTTTGAATGACTTGGTTAATTTAATCAGTATGCAAAGAAATACTTGATTCATAAGTTATATGAACTTTTTATTTTATATTACATTCATATCTCACTTTTTTGTGGAGGTTAAGTCAGGATGGTTACATAAGAGCATAAGAGACCTATCACACTACACTGTTATTGCACTAATTACCCACTTAAACTGCGATGAAAAACATCTGTAGAAACATTTCTCCTCTCAACAGCCTTCTGAAGTGTTCAGGGTCATGTACCTGTTTACTATTTGGTCTGGTTTAAATGGGGAAAACTGAAGCAAAAATGTATTTCGGTTAAAGTAAAGTAAGGGTTTTTCCCTGAGATCAAGTCAAGTCGTGTCTGACTATGGGGATTGGTGCTCATCTCCATTTCTAAGCTGAAGAGCCGGCATTGTCCATAGACATTTCCAAGGTCATGTGGCCGGCGTTGTGGCATGGAGCGCTGTTATCTTCCCACCAGAGCGGTACCTATTGATCTATTCGCATTTTCATGTTTTCAAACTGCTAGGTTGGCAGAAGCTGGGGCTAACAGCGGGAGTTCACCCTGCTCCCCAGATTTGAACTGCCGACCTTTCAGTCAGCAAATCCAGCAACTCAGCGGTTTAACCCGCTGTGCCACCGGGGCTCCATATTTCAGTTACTTTTCAACAAAAAGCCAAAGCTACTTCTAAAATTTGTTCCTATAATAGAAATGATCTCTTACATTGAAAATGCAAAAGAACATTTTTCTTTCTTTCTGGAATCTGCACATTGAGCTGTTTTACTTTGAAACAACTGTATTAGGAATCATGGCACATTTACAAGTGCATCGCTCAGCAGGTCTGAAATATCACACAAACACATTCTTTGACTAATTAAATTTTTCATAATGTGCAAGTTTGGACTCGACAAGCACAGCCCTGAGCTCAGGCTTTGAACAAGCACAATTAAGCTGGAAGCTTGTCTTCTCAGCAAGATTTGACCACCCTTGGTCAGGAACTTGGTAAACCAGCTGAAGACTGCATGCATGTTATTGTTCTTGCAGTTACATGGAATAGGTTGATATATGGGAAGACACATAGGAAAACCCACACTGTTCTGCTCATGTTCACCCTATTGGTGAATGAGTTATTCATTCATGTAAGTTAATGATGTAAGTTAATAATTTTTAACTGTTTTATAGTGCATTGTACAATTTTTATATATAGTATGTGTTTTATTGTAAGCCGCCCTGAGTCTCCTGTTGGGTGAGAAGGGTGGGATATAAATATTGTAATAAATATTGTAATAAATAAATAATTGTTCTTGTTTTTAAAATCTGTTATAAACTACCTTGAGTCTTAAACTGGGAAAAGTCATATTAATTGGATTCTTATTGATGTCATCTCAGGCCTCATCTACACTGACCATTTAATGCATTTCAAATTTAGCTTCAAACTACAGTGGCCAGACAACAAATTCCCACAAAAATGAGCAAAAGAAAGCCCTTAATGGGCACCAGTGCTCTGTGGTTTGTGTCATCAGCATCTGGGTCTCAAACTGGTGCCAGAATTTATTCTGAAATCATCTGCACAGTAAAACCACAGTCTTCAACACCATTTTGAAACTGCAATAAATGGTAGTGTAGATGGAGCCTTCGTCTGATCATGTAGAATTTTTTTTTGAAAAACTGCAAGTTGCTTCTGGTGTGAGAGAATTGGCCGTCTCCAAAGACGTTGCCCAGGGGACGCCCAAATGTTTTGATGTTTTTACCATCCTTGTGGGAGGCTTCTCTCATGTCCCGCATGGAGCTGGAACTGATAGATGGAGCTCATCCTTGCTCTCCCCGGGTTAGATTCAAACCGGCAACCTTCAGGTCAGCAACCCAACCTTCAAGTCATCACTCCTGCTGGCACAAGGGTTTAATCCACTGCGTCACCGGGTGGTCCATCGTGTAGACGAATGGTATCTGTTCCCTAACTGCAGTTGATATTGTTGTCATAAACACCCTCACTGCATTGTGGATGAAAAAAAGGAAAATGTAAGCATTTTATGTTGCATGAAGTGCACAATGGAGAAAAACTGGGACATTAAATATCAGTGGAAGTGAAGTAGTTCATCCAGATGTTTTGAGTTATTTTATGCAAGGCAAACATTAGAGAAAAAGGAGAAATGTATTGGAAAAAGCTGCCTGTGAGACATCCAGCGATTTTATCACTCACTGTTTCCATGTCTTCCAAACTCCAAGTTGATGACTACATTTAGCCAATCTTTTTATGAGAATAGTGCTGTTAATCCACAAATCTGTAGTCAAAATGCACCATGAAGTTGCAGTTTATGGAATTGGTTGTTTAGGTCATCATTTGCTTTGAGTGTTTATCATAAGTTTGAATCATTGATTCAACCCAAGGCTAGTGTATTTTGTTTGTTAAAAGGGAAAGTGACTTTCCAGACTTTCCAGACTAGATTCCACATGTGTTAACCTTTCTTTACAATGTTATAATTACAAGATTTCCATGCAACAGCCTTGTAACCACAGCAATGTGCAATATTGCTGTTGATGCAACCATAAAACCCACAATTTCACAACAACGCCTCAGACTCCTAAAGAAATCACAAAATCAATACAATATTGTAATTTCTGTGCTTAGGCTCTACTGGTTTGCATCACAACACTTGAGTCAGTCCATATCTGTAGAACAGGGGTAGGAATCATTGACTGTACTGGCTAGGGTTGCTGCGGTTTGTAGACCAACAACGTCTGGAGGACTACATGCTTTGACAGCATTTAGAAAGTGTTATAAAATGCATGTCATCAAATGCTGGATTGTGGATATTTTTTTCCAGATAGGCAAAAAGTCTGCAGTGTAGCAAATGTCATTGTGGAGGTCCTGTCATCATTTCTGTTTGTAAAATTGACATGAGGGGATAAATATGAGCATGCTATGCCTAGCGCATGTAGGATTTGGAGATGCAATGGCATTAATTCCCTTTAAAATTGCATTAGTATAGTTTCTTTTTTAGCATCTCTAGGGAGACTGAAATATCTACAAATCCCATTCTTTTTAGGTTACCTTTAGAAAGGACGCTGTCCTTCTAAAGCAGTTTATTTCTTCCAGTCAAAGGCCTAAATCTTATTGTTAGCCTTGTCTAGAGTAGACCACTAAATCAGAATGGGTTGTTGTATGTTTTCCAGGCTGTATGGCCATGTTCTAGAAGTATTCTCTCCTGACGTTTCACCCACATCTATGGCAGGCATCCTCAGAGGTTGTGAGGCAGCCCGGAAAACATACAACAACCCTGTGATCCCGGCCATGAAAGCCTTCGACAACACATTAAATCAGAATGATTTGCATACATATTGACTTACCATTCAACAGTTGAAATCAATGAGCCTATGCTAGTTTGGATGAACAGTCTGCCAGCCAGAGTTTTTTTTCCTGTTTATGGCTTTTGCACCCACATGGGTGCCAAAAGAGAACTCTATACAGAATTAGGTATCTACTAGTATGGAGGGAGCCCCAGGTGGCACAGTGGGTTAAACCACTGAGTTGCTGAACTTGCTGGCCATAAGGTAGGCAGTTCGAATCCAGAGAGTGGGGTAACCTCCCGCTATTAGCTCCAGCTTCTGCCAATCTAGCAGTTCGAAAACATGCAAATATGAGTAGATAGTTATCTGGTCATGAGTTCGAAGCCCGGGTTGGGTTAAGCCTCCGACCATTAAAAAAAAAAATAGCCCCGGCTTGCTGTTGACCTATGCAGCCCCGAAAGACAGTTGCATCTGTCAAGTAGGGAAATTTAGGTACGCTTTATGCGAGAGGCTAATTTAACTAATTTACAACACCATAAAACTGCCAGCAAAACATGAGGAAAGGAATGAGGAAGTACAGCCACTAGTGGACGGTGAAGCAACAGCTCCCCCTGTGGCCGGAATCGTGAAGCTGGAAAAATGTTAAATGCCTCTGTGTCTGCCTATACTGTATGTTGTTTGTCTGTTGGCATTGAATGTTTGCCATATATGTGTTCATTGTAATCCGCCCTGAGTCCCCTTCAGGGTGAGAAGGGCGAAATATAAATACTGTAAATAAATAAATAAATAAATAATTTTTCCCAGCATCATTCTCTTCTCCAAGCTTTCCTCATTATGGGGCCAAAGTACTTCATCTTTACCTCTAATGCCCTTCCCTCCAGGCATTATTTCCTGGAGTACGGACTGATTGGATTTTCTTGCAATCCAAGGCACTCTCAGACTTTTCCTCCAACATCATAGCTCAAAAGCATCTATCTTCCTTCGCTCAGCCTTCCTTATGGTCCAGCTCTTGCATCCATAAGTTACTACAGGGAATACCACTGCTTTAACTATACGGACCTTTGTTGTCATTGTGCTGTCTCTACTCTTCACTGTTTTATTGAGATTGGTCATTGCTCTCCCCCCAAGAAGTAAACGTCTTCGGAGATCCTGGCCGCAGTCTGCATCTGCAGTAATCTTCACACCTAGAAATATAAGCTCTGTCACTACCTCCATGTTTTCTCCGTCTATTTGCCAGTTTTCAATCAATCTAGTTGGCATAATCTTGGTTTTTTTATGTTTAACTGCAACCCAGCTTTTTCACTGTCTTCTTTCACCTTTCATTTAATCCCTAGTCTGGTGTGGTCTGCCACTGGGAGCAATGTAGAAGTAAAAAGATCTCAGTTTTGGGGTACACAAGGCTAATAGGATGGGGGCTATGTCAACCCAAGGACCTTTCATTGCTGTTTAGAAGTAATATCACTGGCTAGAATGCTGCACTTACTGAAATGTCATCTCTCAAACAACTATTAAAGGTAAAGGATTTCTGTCTTCCTTTTTATGTAGCCATCCCACTGTCTGAATATTTTGGCTTTCCCCCAGAAGCCCTAGGGTGAGATATCTTTGGGTGTTTTTTCTTGACGTTGCAATGAACTCACTTCCTTTCTGTAGTAGCAACTCAATGCTGAAGCCCCTAGGCTTCATCCAAGGTTACACAGACCAGCCTCCACTCCGCCTACAGTTACAAGCGTCCGAGTCTCATTTGTAAATTGGGGTTCCATGTGTGTGGATATTTTTAGCATTGGAGACGATGAGTCTGGCCAACCTTTGGCTTCTCTCCAGATCCAAGCAGTGAGGGCTGAGGATAGAGTTTCTGTATTTTCAGAGGAGTCCAATACAGAATTGGGACATGGGATTTAGGGGACTCTCTGGGCACTAACTTACAGGCAAATGTAGCATACAACAATTAGCATTTTCTCTGCGGTTACATTATCAACATTCTCTTCCTGAAACGATACCCAGACTTGATAAGGCCGTTTCAGGTCAAAGATAAGGCATGAGGGAATGAGGAAAGCAGGAAAGACATCTGTCATTTTTCCGCACTAAAAGGTGTGCCTCTAATGGAGATGAGAGGCTTGTTGGATGGAATTTCACAGTATATTATACAGTTACATTTTGAGTGATGAAACATTCACAGGGAAAGTGCATACTTGAGAGGAAGCATAGAGAGGAGTTCACTGGAAGCTTGTACCTGAGTTAATACCACTTTTCATTTTAAAATGTCTGAGTGATCTATAATAAAACTAAAAGTTTAAAATAGTATTGCCAATACTAAAACAGCAAAAACAAATAAAACATTAAAAAGGAACAATGGGTGACTTACCATCAAGCCAGTATGCCCTCTGAGTATTTCTTTCTAGGAAAAAACTATGAAATTCATGGGGTCATCATATATTGACAGGCACCTTGAATACACCACCACTACTACTACTACTACTACTACTACTACTACTTCTTCTTCTTCTTCTTCTTCTTCTTCTTCTTCTTCTTCTTCTTCTTCTTCTTCTTGTGTGACACAGCAAACAAGATAGATATGCTGGATTTCGTATCACAAAATCACAAGTCAAACACTTCCCAAGTGTCTAGGACTGTGTGATGTATTTTCGGATGATGTGTGCAGATCCCAGTAGGGTGGCCTTTTGCAGTTGGCAGATCGTAATTTTGTCAATGCCTATTGTTTCCAAATGCTGGCTGAGTTATTATTATTTCATTTCTATCTTGCTTTTCTCCCGTACATACAAATACGTCCGACCACAATACATAATACAATACATAATCAGTTAAAACTTCATATCCTGATATAAAAAACCCAATTAACATATCAAATAAAACAATTTTAAAACATACAGCAAGCATAGACACATATGTTCTTGGCACCTACAGTTGCTTGTAGCCATTGATCTAAGAAAATAAACAGTGCTTTTTGGAGGCTTGTGATGCACGTACACATTCTGACAGGAATTATTTTACATGAAACAACAAAACACCATAGTCAACAAAACACCATAGTGATACACGCATAGACAGAGATACACATGTCCTGTTTCAGTGTGTACATGTACCCTTAAGTTGCAAGGCTTTAACTCGCTGCGCCACCGGGGGCTCCGGTGGTGGGGTATAAATAAAGTTTTATTATTTATTTTTATTATTTTAATTTTTAAAATGAAAACCATTAGTAATGTGTTGTTTACAAATAATAAGTATTAAATAATGCTAATGCAGTCTATTTTTAAAAACTATGGCTGATGTTAAGGGGATAGTTTTTAAAAAAACGTTCCTGGCTCTGGTACTAATACTCAGAGTTTCTACTTTTAAACTTTAGCATATATCCAAAAACAACCTTATTGCCAAAAAGATTGAAAAGATATGGGTCTTCCAGACAAAATGGAAAACTACATTGTATCGCTGTACTTTCCAAGATCTTTAAAGTGTTGTGAAATTTCACTGGGGGGAAAAAACAGCCACCTTGAAATGCAAGTGCCTCTAGCTGCTGCGAAGAGAGTGCCTGACACTGCTAAACAGTTTGTTTTTATGAGTGTAAAATGATAACACAGAGTATAAATAGTGCCTGAGCCATCCTGGCAAAGCAACTTAACTAGACAAGTTTAGATCTGTCATTTCGGAGACACAGATGAAGTGTGGTGTTTCTCTGATCTGAAAGAACTGGTGTTTTGCTCCATCTGGGGCCATGGAAGCCATCTTCTTCATTCTTTTCTATGACACCAGTCCCTACCACATGATCCAGGGTGTATCTACACTGAAGAATGAATGCAGTTTGACCCAGCTTTAACTGCCATAGCGAAGTACTATGCAATCCTGGGATTTGTAGTTTGTTGAGGTACTAGGACTCTCTGACAGAGAAGACCTGGTTAAACTACAACTCTTGTGATTTCACAGCATTGGGCCATGGCAGTTAAGTGGTGTTTATTCTACACCCTTGGTGCCCATGCACCTGGCTCTTTAATATGAAACCTTCACCACCTTCCTTGGTAGCCTCCAACAAGTATCAGATTAAAATGCAAACTGATTCTGCAGGGATGACACAGCCTCCTTCTACACTGCCATATAATCCAGATTATCAAAGCAGATAATGAATTTTAATGTTTTAAATTGTATTATGTATGTGTGTGGTTGTAATTCTGTGGTTTTATCGTTTCAGATTTATGTATTATCTATGTACACTTCGCTGTATTTTGCTGGCCACCCCAAGTCCCTTTGGGGAGATGGTGGTGGGGTAGAAATAAAAATTACTATTATTATTATTATTATCAACACGACGACGTTGTATGGCACAGCAAACAAGATAGATATGCTGGATTTTGTTTTGCAAAACCACAAGTCGAACACTTCCCAAGTGTCTAGGACTGTGTAATGTATTTTCTGATGATGTGTGCAGATCCCAGTAGGGTGGCCTTTTGCAGTTGGCAGATCGTAATTTTGTCAATGTCTATTGTTTCCAAATGCCGGCTGAGATCTTTTGGCACAGCACCCAGTGTGCCCATCACCACCGGGACCACCTGTACTGGTTTCTGCCAGAGTCTTTGAAGTTCAATCTTGAGGTCCTGATAGCGGCTGAGTTTTTCCTGTTGTTTTTCATCTATGCGACTGTCACCTGGGATGGCAACATCAATGATCCAAACCTTGTTCTTTTCCACAACTGTGATGTCTGGTGTGTTGTGTTCCAGAACTTTGTCAGTCTGGATTCGGAAGTCCCACAGTATCTTTGCATGTTCATTTTCCAATACTTTTGCAGGTTTGTGATCCCACCAGTTCTTTGCTGCTGGGAGGTGGTACTTGAGGCATAAGTTCCAATGAATCATTTGGGCCACATAGTTGTGCCTCTGTTTTATTATTATTATTATTATTATTATTATTATTATTATTATTATTATTATTTTCATAACAAGATGAGTCCACAGCAGACACTCTGCTGGCTGTTGAATTGGATCACACGTTGCACACTTCCCAAATGTTTAGGACTGTGTGATGTATCGGTGAATAATGCGAGGAGATCCCAGTAAGGTGGCCTTCTGCAGCTGGCAGATGGTAATTTTGTCAGCGCTGATTGTGTTTAAGTGCAGGCCAAGGCCTTTAGGCACTGCACCCAGTGTGCCGATCACCACTGGGACTACCTTGACTGGCTTGTGCCAGAGTCTTTGTAGTTCGATCTTTAAATCCTCATATCATGTCAACTTTTCCAGTTATTTCTCCTCAATCCTGCCGTCACCTGGGATTGCGACATCGACAATCCATACTTTGTCTTTTAACACGATCGTGAGGTCAGGAGTATTCTGCTCCAAAAGTGTCTGAATTTGGAAGTCCCAGAGTAGCTTGACATGCTCATTCTCTGTAACTTTTTCCGGCTTGTGATCCCACCAGTTCTTTGTCGCAGGCAGATGGTATTTCTGGCATAAGTTCCAATGAATCATTTGAGCAATGGCGTTATGCCTCTGCTTGTAGTCAGTCTGTGCGATCTTCTTGCAGCAGCTGAGGACGTGATGATGATGATGATGATGATGATTATTATTATTATTATTATATGAGTCTACACCACCATATAATCCAGTTGAAAACAGATAATCTGGATTTTATATGGAAGTGTAGAAGGGGTTTCACATTTCAAACAGTCTTCCATCCTGGGAGAAAGCCAGGATAGAAATATAATCAATCCATGGTTGCCACATAACAACAACATGAGGAGTGTAGATATGAATTGGCAGAGAGAGAGTCCTATGGTTGTAGATTTCCAAAGATGGAGGTGTTATTTTGTATTATTGCAATTCAAAAAAGCACGTAATACCTTTACTACATCATTTGATTTTGTGAATTACCCAGATTTGTGAAACATAACCTTAGAGATTCAGGTATACATGCACAATATGCACAACTGGGGTTGATTATACTGCTTTGGAGAGGAAAGAGAGTGCTGCCGACAAGGAAAAAAGACTACAGTAAAGCTTTCTTTCTTTTTGCTTGCAAGAGGAAATAACATAGCAGGAACAGGTCTGTCTTTCTCCCAAATGTTAGGACATTAAAAGGAACATGTGAAGAGAGGGAAGAATCTAAAAGCTGAAAGTAATATCTTAGCATGAGGTTTTGTGGAGTTCAATCCCCTGCTTGAGATGCAAATTCCCAAGTGCTCATGATAAATCTTAAAGCTGCTACTAGATTCTCTTCCCACCCCACTACTATATTTATGCTATAACAGAAAATTACTTTCTATTTCAAAATGCTCCCTCTGTTAAGATTTCTTTATTACAAAGTTTTTATTTAATGCACTGAATCTTTTAAATAACAACAACAACAACAACAATGTCTATTTAAAGAGGTTTTTTTAAAGTCAGAATTGTAATACTGCTATTTCTTGTAACTGTAAATTGGGCCTATCTTGTTTATAAGCAGCCCTTCTATAGAGCTAGAAGAACATGCAAAGAGAACACCTAAGACTTGACAACTGTTTTCTGGATTCCACCTACGCTTATCTAATTCAGAGCAGGGTGTTTGTGTGGGCAGTGCATCATATCTAATAGCAATGTGTGCAAAACAAAGAGTACTATGATCTTCTAACCTATCATACGCTGTTCTTCCTCCACTTGTTCAGACATATATGTGTATTTTAAAAATCTACATAGGATTGTTTTTTTTTTCAACTAACTAATTGATGTTCATTTCTTTTCAACAAATGAATGAATGGGATTTGCATAAATATTGTCTTAAAAAGCCAACAGTTAACCCAATGGGCTTTCTTCAGACTGGCAATTGGATTTAGGCCTAATTTATTCAAAATATATCTCCAAAAGGGTCATCCCACTACAATACACCCAAAGTAGGTGGCTGGTGTATCCTAAATCAGTGGGATGATATATCTACTCTAGGAGACAAAGGAATTTTCCAGTGTTGAACAATATTCCTAGATAGGTACAGCACCTTGGAGAGCTCCATCAAAGTTAGCAGAAACATGGGATACTTTCGCTAGGAATATAGGAGCCATCAGGAATTATTGTGCTTGCATGTACATATCCTCCTCATCATTCCCAAGCTCTTTTGGACTTTCAAGATAATCACCAGCATCTTCAATTGCAGTGAAAAAGAAACTGGCAACAAGTTCAGCTCTCACAAAATGGGAGACTCTGTTCCCACAAAAGGGCACTAGTAATAGAAAACAGTTTCTGCAATTTGTGGCACAAATTAAAGATTGCTGGAAGTAAATATTTGTTGTGATAAAAGGAATCAAGTTGGAAGTTTCCATTGATTAGTTAAACTAGGACTCTGGAGACCAAAGTTCAAATTTCTACTCAGTGACACCCGCCCCCCAGTCCCAGGTTTTTGTTTTTGTTTTGTTTTTTTATGTCAGGAGCGACTTGAGAAACTGCAAGTCACTTTTGGTTGTCTGCAAGGATGTTGACCAAGGGATGCCCAGATGTTTTGATGTTTTTACCAGCCTTGTGAAAGGCTTCTCTCATGTTCCTGCATGGAGCTGGAGCTGATAAGAGGGAGCTCATCCACACTCTCCCCGAGTTGGATTTGAACCAGTAACCTTCAGGTCAGCAACCCAAGCTTCGGGTCACAAGTCCTGCTGGCACAAGAGTTTAACCCACTGCACCACCGTGGCCTCCAGAAAAAAATGGTGATACAGTGTCTTAGGGTTGTTTAAAGTCAGAAATGTCTTGAAGGCACTCAATGGTTCTCAACAGTCGTTGCTTAGGACAGTTCTTCATCCTATTGGGAAAATAACTTTTCCAATTATGAGTTAAATACAGTTCCACCTTAAGTAAAAATCTAAAAGTCTTAACTGGTCATGCTGCTATATATAAAAAATGACAGCCTGACATGGAAAAGTTAAGAAATTTAAGCCTTTTCTTGGCAGCAGGACAAAGAAATATGAAAACCTTGATCTTCTTAATTTCTTCTTGATCTTCCTTAATTTCTGCATGTCACGTTGTGATGGATTAAATACTGGTCTTAATTAGAAAGCATTTTAAATAGGGATTAAGCACAGAGCATTGTGTGTTCAAAGCATGCAGCCTACCTGTCTTTAAGGGAGGCACTACAACTGAATGATAGTATCACCACTGTGGCTGGAATACCACACCAAGGTTGATGGTAAGAGCTATTTCTATGGGTTACCTGTGATTCTGTTTCTAGCAAATTTATACTGTACAGTTGTAGCCATGTGATAACATTGCTGGTGCTTTTTATCTGTGAGGTGGGTCAACCAAAAATAGAATAATGAGTCCTAAATCCCTCCAATGACATTCATGGTTCAGTGGAGACTAACTATAGTAATAATAAGTTTATTTTTGTATCCTGCCACCATCTCCCCACAGGGACTTGGAGTAGCTTACACCCAGCACAAAGTGCCTAAAAACATAATACAAAAAGTACATCTAAAATAAAAACACAAATTGAATGAAACAAATATCGTGTTTCCCCGAAAATAAGACAGTGTCTTATATTATTTTTTACTCCCAAAGATGCGCTAGGTCTTATTTTCAGGGGATGTCTTATTTTTCCATGAAGAAGAATTCACATTTATTGTTGAACAAAAAAAAAAAAGAACATTTATTCTATACTGTACAGTAGTTGTCATCACAAACCAACATAACCAAACCAGACAAACTGTGACTTCTGTCAAGAATTCCTTGTTACTACCATTATTTCCATATATAATTGGTATGTACATTTACCAATCGTGCATGCTATGGTGTTTGTTTGGTGGGCTCCGGGCATGCTTCTAAACAAAAACTTTTCTAGGTCTTACTTTCGGGGGAGGCCTTATATTTAGCAATTCAGCAAAACCTCTACTAGGTCTTATTTTTTGGTACTGTATATAAAACCATGACTTAAACTAGAAACTGGATACTACCTCCTATCCCAACACTATATAACACTAAATTTTACTACAACAATTACATAAGTGTATGCCACTTTGATTCCCATTTGTGGGAGAAAAATGGGATAAAAGTAAATAAATAATAATAATGTATCAAATCATATTAAGCTTTAACCCTCGGGCTCAGTTTATGAGTCTATGTTGGTGTTTCTGCAAGTAGGCTTTTTCAGCCTACTCTCATAAATTTTGCTGTTGGTATTGCAAGTTAATAATAATAGCAATTAAGTCAGTGGATGAATGGGCACCATGTGTGTTGCATCAGCATATTTAAAAGAATGTCTGTTTATGGGACTCCATGTTTATGGTATGAATCACCGAGAAATTATTGCTCACGTAGATGGTAATGATAGCACTGGACACCATGCATTCTCTAAATTTAACAGGTAAATAAACCAAGCCAAAAGGGAACAGTAGCTTAATCAAAACACATACTCATTAATCCATGCATGGTTTTAAGCAGAAATAAAGTGGTCGCTGATTATTTCTTTCTGCCCTTCCGTGCCTCTAATGGTAATCAAACTTCAACACAGAGTTGAAGCTTGACCTGATTTGGTCCATGTCCTGAGTCTACTTCCTCCCTTGTACATACTTGATTTTCAATCATGGCTGTTGGAGAGTAGCTGATTCCTGACTGTGACTGTTTCATTGCCAGCCATAGTGTCTTCTCCTGGCTTTGTGTTGTTTATTTGTTCAGTCACTTCCGACTCTTTGTGGCCTAGTGCACCAGTCCACACCAGAGCTCCCTGTCAACAGTCACCACCTCCAGCTCCTTCAAGGTCAAGCCAGTCACTTCAAGGATACCATCCATCCATCTTGCCCTTGGTCGGCCCCTCTTCCTTTTTCTTTCCATTTTCCCCAACATCATTCTCTTCTCCAAGCTTTCCTGTCTTCTCATTATGTGGCCAAAGTACTTCATCTTTGCTTCCAATATCCTTCCCACCAGCGAGCAGTCGGGCACTATCTCCTGGAGTATGGACTGGTTGGATCTTCTTGCGATTCAAGGCACTCTCAGAATTTTCCTCCAACACCAGAGTTCAAAAGCATCTATCTTCCTTCGCTCAGCCTTCCTTATGGTCTCCTGGCTTTATAATCTGTTATAGACTCCTCCCAGTAGGACAACAAGACTTCTCCTGGATTTAGTCCAAGTCTGGAGGAGCTGTCCGAAGTACTCAATATAGTTGAGAAATTGGGCTTAACAACTCGGATGCCTCTTTTGAAATGTAGATTAAAACCTAGAGTGGATTCATTATCCGAGAGATATGGGAGCCGCCCATTACCACAGCCCTAATTTGTTATGAGTAGTACTCCTATTACATGACCTCTTTGCATGACTAGGATTTCACATGTACTGTGAATAGTAGAATATTTTTTGTATGTTTAATGCTTCATATTGTTTCTCAGAGTATCGTGTATCATGTGGATCAGTGATAAAGTTGTTTTTTTTTTTCGTGTCAGGAGCAACCGGAGTTGCTTCTGGAGTGAGAGAATTGGCCGTCTGCAAGGACGTTGCCCAGGGGACACCCGGATGTTTTGATGTTTTTACCATCCTTGTGGGAGGCTTCTCTCATGTCCCCGCATGGAGCTGGAGCTGATAGAGGGAGCTCATCCACACTCTCCCCAGGTGGGATTCGAACCTGGCAGCTTTCAGGTCAGCAACCCAACCTTCAAGTCACTTAGTTTAACTGTTTTAATCATTTTAGTTTATTTTATATCGGTGTAACGGCATCAATTGCCACTTGTAAGCCACCCTGAGTCCCCTCGGGTGAGAAGGGTGGGGTATAAATAATTGAAATAAATAAATAAATAATAGTCCACTAAAAAATGATAAAAAAGTGATAAAGTGGGAAAAATTATAGTACATGACAGTGTACTATAAGATCCACAGTGCCAGGTAAAGGTTTTCCCCTAACATTAAGTCTAGTTGTAACTGACTCTGGTGGTTGGTGCTCATCTCCATTTCTAAGCCGAAGAGCAGGGATTGTTTGTAGACACCTCCAAGGTAATGTGGCTGGCACGATTGCGTGGAGCACCTTCCCACCAGAGCGGTACCTATTGATCTAGTCACATTTGAATGTTTTTGAACTGTTAGGTTGGCAGAAGATAGGGCTAACAGCGGGAGCACACCCCGCTTCCTGGATTCGAACCACCAACCTTTTGGTCAGCAAGTTCAGCAGCTCAGCTGTTTAACCCACAGTGCCAAGGAGAGTCCAAAAAGGAAGGAACTTGTGTCTATCAGCATCAACAAAATAATTCTTGCTCTTTTGTAAAGTACTGGGTCTTAACTGCCAATTCAAGCTCAAACTATTCCCAGACATTTTGTACTATATTAGGGATACATCATAGCAATGCTATGCTATCCCTGGAAAACCCAAATGCTATGATGCTGGGAAAATCCACTCAACTCCTTCCCTGAGGATTGTAGCTAACCTGAGAGAGAACTAAGTAGCTGAGAGGTGTGGCAGATTCTATCATCACTCCTGCTAATTAAAAAGCCTTGGTGATCCCAGTCTGCAGACTTTGGTTTCACTGTATCACAGATGGGAATATAGCTGATTACGACTTACTTCCTGGCACATTTTAATCATGGCGATTTCAAAGGGATGCACCATCAGTACAGACATCTTTCACTGACAAGATGAAAATTCATAAGAGAAGACTTTTTCTTAGTCTCATTTTACACTGCCATTGTAATCCAGATTATCAAAGCAGACAATCCACATTATCTTCATAGAACTGAATTATATGAGTCTATACTGCCATATAATCCAGTTCAAAGCAGATAATCTGGATTTTATATGGCAGTGTAGAAGGGGCCTTAGTTCCACTACTATCTAAGGTCCCTTCTGCACTGCCCTATATCCCAGGATCCCAGATTATCTTCTTATCGCAGATTATCTGGCAATGGACAATCATATAATCCAGTTCAAAATGAACAATCTGGGATCAGATCCTGGGTTACAGGATAGTGTGGAAGGGGCCTTAGGATACATGAAAGGGCCTTCTTGTTGGCTGCTTTCAAGATATAGAATTCTCTTCCATGGAAGAGCAGACGTGCCCTCTGTCTTTTCTCCTTCTTCGGATTTTTAAATTTTAAATAGACATTAGGAAATTAATTGGTTGTACAGAAGGGTTTTTTAATGCTCTTTCTGTTTAAGTAATTTTAAGTAATTTCATACTATTTTAGGTTAATGATATCTTAACATGATATATTACTTCATTCTTTTCCTAACCTTCAAATCCTCAAGTTTTTACCTACACCAGTTTTTAACATTGTAATAAGCCACACTGGGCCCCATTAGAAGGAAGAAGAGATTTTTAAAAAGTTAAACATTAAAATTAAATGGTTAAAAGGATGCGCCCAGATTTTTAATAGATGTGAGTTCACACACAGTTGATGATAAACTACAACAAGTAGTAAAAGGTATGCCTCACAAAGTACTTTGAAACTGAATATTAGAGAGATAATAGTTTTTATATTGTGTTTTTATATTGTGGAATGATATTTTAAATTGTAAGTCGCTCGGAGCACTCTGGTGGAGAGCAATTAATTAAGAAATAAAGTGAAGTGAAGTGAAGTGAATAATAGTGTAGAGTAGAGACGTTTCACTGGCAACGAAGGTCCGCATAGTTAAAGCAATGGTATTCCCCATAGTAACCTATGGATGTGAGAGCAGGACCATAAGGAAGGCTGAGCGAAGGAAAATAGATGCTTTTGAACTGTGGTATTGGAGGAGAAGTCTAAGAGTGTTTCGGATGGCAAGAAGATCCAACCAGTCCATACTCCAGGAAATAATGCCCGGCTGCTCACTGGAGGGAAGGATACTAGAGGCAAAGATGAAATACTTTGGCCACATCATGTGAAGACAGGAAAGCTGGGAGAGAGCAATGATGCTGGGGAAAATGGAAGGAAAAAGGAAGAGGGACCAACCAAGGGCAAAATGGATGGATGGTATCCTTGAAGTGACTGGCTTGACCTTGAAGGAGCTGAAGATGGCCACGGCCGACAGGAAGCTCTGGGGTGGGCTGATCTATGAATTCACAAAGAGTTGGAAGCAACTGAATGAATAAACAACAACAAAAGTTTAATCCAGAAGCTCACTTGTAAAACCAATGATATACCAAACAAATTTGGTTAAGCCCAATGTAGTCAACAGCTCTGCTACCATGGAGACAGTGCATCCACTCTCTGTTTTCCAACCACTTGTCCTGCAGTTGATCATATTTTGTTCACAACATTTGAAAACATAAAAAGAAGGTCCTGAGATAATAAAGGTATTTTGGACACAACACTGTATTCCTGGCAGGGAAGGTATTGAGGTTATCCTCACATAGAATCCATAGGGAGTTTTGAATAGGTCTTCAATGACATTTATTTAAGGCTCCTGGAACATGAAACAACATCTTTCTTGACAAAAACATAACTAACTCAGGCGGGAACTACATGGTCCTCCAGATGTTGTTAAATTGTAATCTCTGATGAACTACATGGGTTAGGATTTCAGGGCAGGACCTACAAGAGGAGTGTTCAGCTGGTACATTAATCTAGGACCTGGAGAGCAGATGATAAACTTGTGAAATTCTGACAAATTTCTGATGGCAGAAAAAATGACAGCAGACTTTACATCCCTAAATCAGTTTTGTTCTACCCTGCAAAAGTTCTCTTGGAGACCTTGCAGTTCAGCAATATCTGAAGTGTTTCAATCTGAAATAAACAAGATTTGTTTAGTTGGTATATAGCAGTGGTTCTCAATCTGTGGGTTCCCAGATGTTTTGACCTTCAACTCCCAGAAATCCTAACAACTATTTAACTGGCTGGGATTTCTGGGAGTTGTAGGCCAAAACACTTGGGGACACAAAGGTTGAGAACCACTACTATATGGCTATGTGGGTCTTTCGATCTTCTTAGGCTCCTATTGCTTTTGCTGCTGTCTGTTCAAAACCAAAGCATTCTGAAGTATTCAGATCTGGCCAACTATCTCTGAGGCCTTCTGAGTTTTCCTCCAGAAAAGGACATACACAGCATATTCAAAAATATGATTTTTCCCCCCTTTATTAAATTCATGTTTGCAAAATGACCATTCTGTGCCAGCTGCTGGCTTGTTGCAACTCTCCTTGGATTTTTCTTTCCTACTTAAGTAGCAATGAGAGACTGAGCATGGTTCTGCCCTGTACTTCAGGTGGAGCCAAAGTTATTTGTTCAACTGGTTATACTTAATTTAAGGTGGGTCATTTAAATGAAGGTAACATTCATGTGATTCAGAGGAAGGGAAGGCAGGAAAGGAAAACAAAGGCAGACTCATGCAGTGCTGTGGCTGAAAAGAGTGAACTGCTAAGGCTTTTCCCAAAGTGCCAAAAGACATTCAGAGAACCAGGATTTTTTTCTTCCTTTTGGAATGTAAGTGTACTTGGATTTTTTCTCTAATACTGTTTGATAAAATAGTTTTATTTTCTTACAACAGCAGGGTCTCTAATTAGTTGACCATACCAGATTCATGAAAGCGTTGTTTTCCAAAACACAGCTGTGCTCAGGTGGTTTTAAAAGAAACAACAGCAGCATGCTATAAAAGACTCCTATAAGAAGGAAGGCGGGAAACGAAAATAATAGCAATGATTTTCATCATAACATTAGTATGGAAATGCACAAGAAATGTACACTTGTGGAGGACTTAATCCAAGTGATTTCTGTAAAACATCTCAGCAGAATGTTATATTTTCTGATGTAAAGCTTGAGGATTATGTTTTAATCTGAAGCAATGTCTTAATTGAAAGCTTGTGTATTAATGAAGCAGAAAGGAGAATTTACCCATGTATTTCATGCTTGGTTAGTTATATGTTTCCAGTACTAGCATAGAAAAATGATAGTTTCACAATGCAGCAGGAGGGATTAAGTAGCTGAGAAAAGAATAACAATCCTACCGAAACATGGATCACAGTTGTTTCTACTGTAAATGTTTGCATTTACAACATAATCATGTTTACTCAGAAATGTGTTGGTTTTGAGTTCACTTGGATTTATTGTGCAGCCTAGGCCTGGGATAGAATCATAGAGTTGGAAGAGACTTTGTGGGCCATCAAGTCCAACTCCCTGCCAAGAATCAGGAAAATTGCATTCAAAGCACCCCCGACAGATGACCATCCAGCCTCTGTTTAAAAGCCTCCAAAGAAGGAGTCTCCACCAAGCTCTGGGGCAGAGAGTTCCACTGTTGAACACCTCTCACAGTGAGGAAGTTCTTCCTAATGTTCAGGTGGAATCTTCTTTCCTGTAATATGAAGCCACTGCTCCGTGTCCTAATCTCCAGGGCAGCAGAAAACAAGCTTGCTCTCTCCTCCCTATGATTTCCCCTCACATATTTATACATAGCTATTATGTCTCCTCTCAGCCTTCTCTTCTGCAGGCTAAACATACCTAGTTCTTTAAGCCGCTCCTCATAGGGCTTGTTCTCCAGACTCTTGATCATTTTAGTCGCCCTCCTCTAGACACTTTCCAGCTTGTCAACATCTCCCTTCAATTGTGGTGCCCAAAACTGGACACAGTATTCCAGTTGTGGTCTGACCAAGGTAGAATAGAGAGGTAGCATGACTTTACTGGATCTTAGACACTAGACTCCTATGTATGCAGGACAAAATCTCATTGGCTTTTTTTTGCCGCCGCATCACATTGTTGGCCAATGTTTAACTTGTTGTCCACGAGGACTCCAATATCTTTTTCACACATACTGCTGTTGAGCCAGGCGTCCCCCATTCTGTATCTTTGCATTTCATTTTTTTCTGCCTAAGTGGAGTATCTTGGATTTGTCCCTGTTGGACTTCATTTTGTTAGTTTTGGCCCATCTCTCTAATCTGTTAAAATCATTTTGAATTCTGCTCCTGTCTTCTGGAGTATTAGCTATCCTTCCCAATTTGGTGTCATTTGCAAACTTGATGATCCTGCCTTCTAGCCCTTCATCTAAGTCATTAATAAAGATGTTGAACAGAACTGGGCCCAGGACGGAACCCTGCGGCATTTCACTCGTGACTTCTTTCCAGGATGAAGAGGAAGCATTGGGGAGAATCACCCTTTGGGGTTCGTTCACTTAGTCAATTACAGATCCCCCTAACCATAGTTTTTTCTAGCCCACATTTGACCAATTTGTTTGCCAGAAAGTTATTTTTCAGGAGAAGTGGATATTCCTTGCAGCCCTCCATGGATCATAGGATTTGGCCCAAAGCATCACGTGGAGCCCTTCCCCCTCTAGAAGAAGGAGAGTAAAAGACTGCTTGCAAATGGTGGCTGAGAGTAGATGTCTTTGTCCTTGCTCCTTCCTCTTAATACCAAAGAGGGAAACAATGCATTCTTAGGGTGCATCTACACTATCAAATTAATACTGTTTGACACCACTTTAACTCAATGCTAAGAAATCATGGAAGTTGTGATTTTCAAGGCCTTTAGCTTTCTCAGATGACCATTTGGTGCCTCACCAAATGGCAATTCCTATGATTCCATAACCTTGAGCCATGGCTGTTAAAGGAGTGCCAAACCTCATCAATTCTATGATGTAGATCAGGCATGGGCAAACTTTGGCCCTCCAGATGTTTTAGACTTCCACAATTCCAAACAGCCGGTAAGCTGGCTGGGATTTCTGGGAGTTGAAATCCAAACACCCAGAGGGACGAAGTTTGCCCACGCCTGATGCAGATGCACCCTGAGTCAGCACTTGCAAAAAAACAACAGGGAACATGACTAGCTTCATGTGGTAATCTCCCTCCTGATTCAAAAGAAGTGCTGTGTGTGTGTCTTCAAGTCGCCTGTTGACTTATGGCAACCTCATGAATTTCATAGGGTTTTCTTAGGCAAGCAATACTCAGAAGTGGTTTTGCCTGTTCTTTCAGCTGTTATACCAGTGGCTGGTATTTTTGGCAGTTTCTCATCCAAGTACCAACCAGTGGTGATTATGTTTGGCTTTCAATATCAAGCAGGATCTTCTGCCTATAGCATATTTAGGTCAGAATGTGTGGACTACAGATCTACAATTATCTCCAGTCACTGGTAACAACTGGAAATCCTTGCTTCCTCTATTCCAGAATAATAATAATAATAATAATAATAATAATAATAATAATAATAATAATAAATAAATAAAGAGTTTTGGAGCACAATACTCCTGACCTCACGATTGTGTTAAAAACCAAAAGTATGCATTGTCGATGTAGCAATCCCAGGTGACAGCAGGATTTGAGGAGAAACAACTGGAAAAGCTGATACAATATGAGGATTTAAAGATCGAATTGCAAAGACTCTGGCACAAGTCAGTCAAGGGGGTCCCAATGATGATCAGCACACTGGGTGCAGTCCTTAAAGACCTTGGCCTGCACTTAAACACAATTGGCGCTGGCAAAATTACCATCTGCCAGCTGCAGAAGGCCACCTTACTGGGATCTGCACGCATTATTCGCCGATACATCACACAGTCCTAGACACTTGGGAAGTGTCTGACATGTGATCCAATACAACAGCCAGCAGAGTGTCTGCTGTTGACTCAACTTGTTGTGTTTCAAGTAATAATAAATCTTTATTTATATCCTGGCCACATGACCTTGGAGGTGTCTACAGACAACGCCGGGTCTTCCGCTTAGAAATGGAGAGCAGGCCTGTAGCGAGGGGGGGGGGGGTTAGGGGTTCAACCCCCCCTTCCCCCCCCCCGGGAAATTTTTCAGGTTAAAAAAAATGGTTTACTCATGAATTTTAACTGGTTAACCAAATCCCCATGCTAAATCTATGAGATGTAAAACATTAAGAGTTCCTCCAGGCACTATCTCAAGCAGATATTGACAGGTCTGAACCCGGGGGGGGGGGGGGGGGTCAGGGGTTCAACCCACCCCCCAAATTTTCAAAACCCCTCCCGAATTTTTTTTCTGGCTACGGCCCTGGAGATGAGCACCAACCCCTAGAGTCAGACATGACTGGACTTAACATCAGGGGAAAACCTTTACCCTTTACTATTTATATCCCACTTTTCTCCCTCACACGACCCAAAGCAGCCTACAACATATTAAAACAGCAATCCAAATACATTGATAAAAAGTATAAAACATTATAAAATAAACAGTTTATTTATTTATTTACAGCTCTTTTATCCCACCTTTCTCAACCCAGGAGTGGACTCAAGGCAGCTTCACAACATAGGCAATGCCTTTAAAAACATAGTACAATAAAAATAACCATACTATTAAAACAATTAAAACATTTAACTCCATACAACGAGTTAAAATCATGTGATCCATAGGTGTAGTCCGGGGCTGTTCCATAGTCAAAGAAGTTTAAAAGAACAATAATATATAGGGAGATTACAGGGAGGTAGGACCTGAGAAGATGACAGGGAGGTAGGACTTGAGGAAATGAGACCTTGTGTCACGACCCAGGCAGCAGAGCACCAATAACCATACACAGAGGCCAGAATCTATCTAATATCTTTATTAAGGAAATATATAAAGTTAATAAAAGCAAGTGTATGAATTAGTCCAGAAGTAGACCTTTCAGGAAAGGTCAAAATTAGTCCAAAGAAACAATGTCCAATATGAAATATTAAGGTCCAAAGTTGTAATCCAATAACCGAAACACTCACTTGCCAAGCAAGTGAGGGGAGATGACAAGGTCCTTTAGTCCATGAACTTGAGCAAGGCTAGGAAATAACTTGATTCTTGAAACACAAGACTTGATTCAAGGCAACAAGGAAACGAGGAGCAAGAATAGGGTCCGTGGAATTACTTGGCGAGGTCCGGAAAACAAGGCAAGATCCGGAGAGTAAAACAAGGCTGGAAACGAAGGCTTGGAATCGGGAACAAGGCTTGAAACAGGAACGAGGCTTGGAAACGGAGTAGCTGTCCACACACGCTACTCCGGTAGCTGACGAATTGACTCCGCAAGATCCCTTTGTGGGTAAAACACCTAAATAGGGTCTCGTTTTCCCGCCAAAGAGCAGTTCTCTGGAGAACCAGAAACGAAAGCTATTCTCTGAGTCCAGATGTGTGACTCCTTAAAGTTTCTCATGGAAAGCAGACTTAATCAGCTGAATGCTTAGCAGCTATCCTAGCACTCCTGCGAGAGGCCGCTTGAACTCCCCTCTGTTGTTTACAAAACTCATGGCGAGAAAACGTAGGAGATTTAGGCTCAGGGCTTGTTTGACAGACTTCTGGAAGACAAATGTCTTGCAGGTGCAAGGTTTCCAAATCTGGCTGGGAAAGTTCCAATTCTGACTGAAACGGTGAGAAACCCCAGTTTTCCTCTTCATCTAGCACAACAGTGCCAGGAACGGGACTACATGGCCCATGACTCATCACACCTTGGTGGCAGCTGGACAAGGATGCATAGTATTCTGATTAGGACATTATAATATGATGTGCCACTGGTTATTTTTTTTAAAGGAAAAGCCTTTGACAACATGTAGAGATCAGAACTTGGAAAAACCTACTTTTCCAGAGTTTCTGGATGTGAAAAGTGACTTTTCTGAACTATATTTTTCAGACTGTGGGATATGTAGTCCAAATAAAGAAGTAGTTCCCACCCAACCTGCGGTCTGTGGACCACCAGTGGTCCCCTAGAACTAAAATATGGTCTGCGGCCTCACCTTTACTGCATCGTTGCAATGAGAGAGACTGGTCTCACAAACCCCTCTTATAGTGCCGAGGCAACGGGGCTGTCGGGAAGGGAGAGGCTGACTACCCACGAAAGGTGCAACAACAAGCCTCCTGACTGCTGCTTCTCCTCCTCCCTCCCCCGAGCAGAACAGTTCCATGCAGCACCTGGAAGCGGGATGACTTGGTGCCTTCGTATTTAGGAAGTATGAGGTTATTTGGGGTGCTGGATCAGAAAATTACATTGGATAGACCACATCAGCTCTAGATTATTAAATATGGTTTTCTGTGGGCGAGCAGATGGCAACTTCTGGATGGCAAATATTCTGTATCAGAAATTAGAGCTGATGTGGTCTATCCAATGCAATTTTATGAATCTGCGCCCCAAATAATCAAACCGAATCTAAAGTTGATCAACTTTAGATTCGGTTTGATTATTTGGGGCACTGATTCAGAAAAATTACATTGGATAGACCACATCAGCTCTAGATTATTAAATATGGTTTTCTGTGGGCGAGCAGATAGCGACTACTGGATGCCAAATATTCTGTATCGGAAACTAGAGCAGAATTCGAAACCCTTTTAGTACTAATGTTGGAGAGTGGTCCCTGGTAAAAATAATAATCTTGGGAACCACTGAAATAAAGAAACCGGTGGAGGTTGTCCCAGTTGCCAATGTGTATTTGTACACTTGCATTTCAGTGGTTAGATGCAATTTGCTAATGGAAAGAGTTTAGAATTTAAATTTTAAATGAACACAAATTGATAGCATAGGTTTGTGGAAGTCAGATTTCATATTACCTAACCATAGGAATTAATAATGCAAAATTAATAATGCATGAGAATGAATGGACTAGAGTTGCAAAGCTATGACCTGGCACATTTAGTCCTGCCATACAAAACTGTACTTGCAGAGAACTCTACTAGCCTTGGACTATCAAATAATATTTGTATAGGGAGAGTCACTCGGGGAGGAACACAGCAGGCCTTTTCTTTTTAAACATTATGTTTCTACAGATGCCTGATGGTTATTGATTTTTTCCCCCTCCAGCTGGCCTCCTGAATGTAATCAAGTGATCCTGAAATCATCTTGCCAAAATGGGCAATGAAAACAGCAGCCCAGAAAATCAGGTAAGTCTGATGGTTCATTCAAGATGTGTTTTCACAGCTATTTGGAAAGTTAATTTATTTCCAGAAGTTTAAGATTGGGATTTTCATGACCCAGCGCAGGTACTTGGTTGATGTTGGTCATACTTATGCATCATAGTTCAGAAGAGATTGGTCTTCCCAGGAGAAGGTGCTTGGAAGAATAATCGGAAACCCAGATTGGTAAAATACCTAATCCAGGATAGCCATATTTTGCCATGGCAATTAATTAGATTAGATGATATCATGAGTATTTATTTCAAGAGGCCAGTTCAAATAGGATATGAACATAAATGGTGAGGAAGATGAGGCAGGACAGACATAGAAGACTAAATCAAAATTAAGCAATGTCTGGGGACAGTGATTACTAATATGGCTAGTAATAATGGTTACTAGTTGGTTTCCTTTTCAATGGAGTGAGAAATTTGCTCTGGGTTTTAACCCAAGGAGTTATCCAAAGTCCTCAGCCTATTGGGGCATCAGATTTGAATAGCTCTCAAGAAGTTCATACCAGAGCGAATCAATTGTCTGGCTGATACAGATGCTATGAAATTAATGTACTCAAAGTCTTGACTGAGTATTACAACAGTCTGCCGCTCTAAATTACTAATGGGGTTGAGAAAACAGACTCATGACCAGAAGCTTGCTTGTACATGGGACAGCTAAGATAAAAGGTGCTCCTGGTCAGGAGGAGCCTACGGATGAGACTATTCTTTCCTTCAAAAATTACATGAGAATTTTGAGGTTGCTCTTGGCTTCGCATCTAGACCTGGATATTAATATTTTATTCTTAGTAAAGAACAGGGGAAATGCCTCCCCATAAGTAAACTGGAGTTAAATGCTTTAGCCTAGCTGTTTCCTACAACTTTTTCAATGTGTCTGGAAGATGTGGGGAGGAACCCAGTTGATCAAACTGTACATATCGTATTTACCCGAAAATAAGACATACCCATAAAATAAGCCATAGCAGGATTTCTAAGAATTTGCGCAATGTAAGCCATACCTCAAAAATAAGACATAGTGATAGTGGCCGTCATGCCGTCTGAGCACTTGAGTACTGGCCATGAATATAAAAATAAGATAAAGGTAAAGGTTTCCCCTGACGTTAAGTCCAGTTATGTCTGACTCTGGGGGTTGGTGCTCATCTCCATTTCTAAGCCAAAGAGCTGGCGTTGTCCGTAGACAACGTGGCCGGCATGACTGCATGGAGCGCCGTTGCCTTCCCGCCTGAGCGGTACCTATTGATCTACTCACATTGGCATGTTTTCAAACTACTAGGTTGGCAGGAGCTGGAGCTAACAGCGGCCGCTCCCGCTGCTCCCGGGGTTTGAACCTGGGACCTTTCGGTCTCCAGCTCAGTGCTTTAACGCATTTCGCCACCGGGGCTCCAAAATAAGATATCCCTTGAAAATAAGCCATGGTGTGTCTTCTTGAGGAAAAATAAATATAAAAGTGTCTTATTTTGGGGGAAACATGGTAGATGAAAGTGGTTATGAATGTATTTTAAAGCCAAAGCTGGTGTAGGCTCCTGTGTTCTAGTATGTTGATAAAGGGGAGAAAGAAGATGAGGAGGAGAAGGGATGAGGATAATAATAATAATTATTATTTCTTACCTGCCTCTTCTCAAGGTGGGGCACAACACAGTTAAAAACACATAATTATAAAACATTATGTAAAATGCACCTATTAAAGGGTATTTATATGAAATACATAATATTAAGCATGAGTCTAAAATTCTAATTGGGAAGGCCTGCCAGAAGAGATAGGTCTTCAATTGCTTTTAAATTCTAACAGCTCACTTAGCTCTTCCAGCAGGTTATTCCAGAGTCTTGGGGCAGATGATGAAAAAGTCCTCTGGGTGATGGTCACCAGTCAAGTTCTGGCAGGCTGGAGTAGATGCCTCCCAGAGGACCTCAATGTCCACAGTGGATTGTACAGGAGAAGGCAATCCTGTAGGTAACTTGGATATAAACCATGTAGGGCTTTAAAAGTCAAAATCAACATTTTGTACTTTGCCCGGAAACATTGACAACCAGTGGAGTGAGTGTAGTATGGGTGCAATATTCCTGTAACTCAGTGGTTCTCAACTTGTGGGTCCCCAGATATTTTGGCCTTCAACTCCCAGAAATCCTAACAGCTGGTAAACTGGCTGGGATTTCTGAAAGTTGTAGGTCAAAACACCTGGGGACCCAAAGGTTGAGAACCACTGCTGTAATTAGTCTGACTCTCACGTTTTAAACTAATTGAAGTTTCTGAACTTGGTATAGAGGTAGCCCAATGTAAAAGAAGAGGAGGAGGAGGAGGAGCAGCAGCATCAGCAGCAGCAGCTTTAACCCATCACAGTTGACTAAAGCCCTGATTCAAGTAGTCCCTAAAGATTTGTTAGGTGAACAGTGGGGGGAGGGGAGTGCCTATATTTTCCATGGAAGCTTTCTTGTCAGTACAGACAGTAAATATACATTTTGATCCAAATTGAGTCTGCATTAAGTTAATAATTAAAGTGCATCACCTTCACTTTTATTCTGAATCCCCATGCCTGTTATTTCCAACCAATTTGGTCTGAAGCCACACCCAGAGCCGGCCCTAGGTAATTTTCAAGTGTAGGCGAACAGAATTTTGGTGCCCCCTAAACCAATCACTGAAAATAAAAGAGTTGGATAAGTGAAAATGTTGGATAATAAGGAGGGATTAAGGAAAAGCCTATTAAACATCAAATTACATTAAGATTTTACAAATTAAGCACCAAAACATCATGTTTTACAACAAATCAACAGAAAAAGCAGTTCAATACATGGTAATGTTATGTAGGAATTACTATATTTGCGAATTTAGCACCAAACATAGGGCAGTATGGTATTTAAAAAAAACTCTAAAATCAGGACAATAAATAAAAAACAACACTCTGAAAACAGAAGAAATCCAGATATTCGTTCTCACCAGGAAAGCGTTCGGGGCTTTGGGGAGCAGAGAAGTGCCTCGATGGCGCCCCCAACAAGATGGCGCCACAGGCAACTGCCTAGTTGGCCTGGTGGTTGAACCGCCTCTGGCCACACCTCTCTCAGTTGTGGAACTCCACCTCTGTAAGAACTAGGACATTGTTGTATTGATACATTATGGTTCTAGAAATATTCCTTGATTTTGTCCCTATGTGTTACATGTCTGTCTGTTCCATATAAACTACAACAACGCAATGATTTATGTAAACCACCTATTTCTAGAGGGCTGCATCCCACAATAGCTGTCCATGACTGTAACCACAGAGTCCAAACCATTTCAATGCTCCCATTAACCCTGCATTCATTGCTATTCTGTTTAGGTATTTCATATGCAGGTTGAAATTTACTGAAGCATTCAGGAGAGGGGAGGGAAAGAAAAGGAATGGGCATGCATATGGCATGGATGTGGCTCAACAAGTGCCTAAAGACATGGACAATGCGCACAGGAGAACTGACTTTGAACTGTGAAAATATGTTTGCTTTGTCAACACAAGGTCTCCAAGTTCAATTTGGTTTCTGACACTTGAGAAATCAGTTGTCAAATCAGTTGCATGTGTCAGTTTATGACAACACCATTCATTTTGCAAGGTGTCCTTGAAACAGAAATAATCAGAAATTATTTACCATTGCTCTCTTTTGAAATATAACCCACAGCACCTGGTGTTCCTTGATGATTCCTCATCCATGTACTAACCAGACCTGACCTGGATCTGGCACCTTCAGAGTATTTAGGCTTCTTCTTGGAGATCCCTCTCCCATTCCCAAATCATACCCCACCCCCATATATAGTGATGTAGCACTGTGAATAGTCATTATCAGAACTGCTATGAAAAAGGGTGAAGGGAAGGCTTTTTATTCTTTTTTTCACAAATCATCATATTGATTACTATTTTTTCATAAATATTCTTCCCAGGGTGAGAGCTCTTGTGTCTCCTTCTTTCTCCCGGTATGTGATCATCCCTGTGTGTAGGACCTGGGTCAATATAACATATATTCAGCACCAAATAAGTTTAGTTTTGTTTCAATGTTATCTTGCATCTTTTGGGCAAGATGGAGCATGAAACAGCATGAATTGGCCCATGGTTATCAAAGGTGACAAACATGCTCCAAAGATGAGTAATTCACTCACACAACAATTGTCTCAACTGCACCGAAACATCAGCTGTGCACTTTTCCACAGGATTTCACTCTTTATGATCGGGGAAGCTTGTTTTCCACCTGTTTGGAGGATAAACAGCTTGTTCTGTTTGTTCACCACCTGTTTGGAAGATAAATATTTTCAAATTTTTAGAAGGAGATATTACAACACAGTGAAAGGTCATCAACACAAACTCTTAATAGAGCTACTGTGTCCAGAACACAGTTATCCCTCTAGTTCTATGATGCAGAGACTTGCAGATTTAAAATACTGTATATACTCGAGTATAAGCCTAGTTTTTCAGCCCTTTCTTAGGGCTGAGAAAGCTCCCCTCGGCTTATACTTGAGTGAGGGTTCTATTAAGGTCAGCTTATACTTGAGCATGTAGGTATTCAGAGTTGGACAGTCTTATCTTATTAAAGTCATATTATTATCTTAAATTACAGTTTTATATAAATATTTAAAAACATTTAACCTACTGATGCCTCAAATAATGCAATTTTATTAATATCTATTTTTATTTTTGAATTTGACCCATAGCTGCTGCATTTCCCACCCTATACTCGAGTCAATAAGTTTTCCCAGTTTTTGTGGTAAAAATACGTGCCTCGGCTTATATTCGGGTCGGCTTATACTCGAGTATATACGGTAAAGTCTACTGGGATGTTTCTGCCATCACAAGTGAAGTAGTTGCTATCCTTTATGTCATATTATTCATTGGTGAAACATGTTTCATTTACCAGAGGTGGAAAACATGTCTTCTGTTTTTCATCCAGTGTTACAGTATCATAATCATAGAGCTGGAAGAGATCACAAGGTCCACCCAGTCCAACCGCCTGACATGCAGGAAAATACAATCAAAGCACTCCCAACAGCTGTCCATCCAGCCGCTGCTTAAACATCTTCAGAAAAGGAGACCCCACCACACTCTCAGACAGCATATTCCATTTTTGAACAGCTTTTTCCATCAGGAAGTTCTTCCGAATGTTTAAGAAGAATCTGTTTTTCTGTAGTTGAACCCCCTGTTCCCTGTTCTAGTCTTTGGGGAAGCAGAAAATAAGCTGGTTCCATCTTCAATAAGTCGATCTTTCAAATATTTTAACAGATCCCAGAATATCTGCTTATCCTAGGTTTTCGGGCAGTGCGGACTCATATAATCCATTTCAAACCAGATAGCCTGAGATAAGATCCTAGGGTATAAAGTTATCATCTCATATCTTAATTGGTTTTACTGTTATTATATCGTATCACTTGTTTTTAATGTGTTTTATTTGGTTGAAGATGGTGTTTTTTTACATCTATTTTACTTGCTTATTATCTGTTTTGGGCTTGGCCCTGTGTTAACTACGAGGAGATGGAGGCAGGATAGAAAAATAAAGTTATTATTATCATTGACACAAAGACATAGTATGACACAGCAAACGAGATATATATGATGGATTTCGTATCACAGAATCACAAGTTGAACACTTCCTAAGTGTTTAGGACTATGTGATGTATTTTCAGATGATGTGTGCAGATCCCAGTAAGGTGGCCTTTTGCAGTTGACAGATCGTAATTTTGTCAATGTTTATTGTTTCCAAATGCCGGCTGAGACTTTTGGCACAGCACCCAGTGTGCCGATTACCACCGGGACCACCTGTACTGGTTTATGCCTGAGCCTTTGCAGTTCAATTTTGAGGTCCTGAGTTTTTCCTGTTGTTTTTCATCAATTCGACTGTTACCTGGTATGGCGACATCAAAAATCCAAATGTTTTTCTTTTCCACAATCATGTTGTTATCCAAAACTTTGTCAGTCTGGATTCAAAAGTCCCACAGTATTTTTGCGTGCTCATTTTCCACTATTATTACTATTATTATTTTAATTATCATTATCATTATTATTAGGTCTAAATTTGCCTTGGCAGTTAAAGTGCATTCATGCTGCAGTGCAAACCACTTGTAACTGCGCACTGTTAAGGTCCACCTCACTGTGGATGTGGAATGAATATACAGTAGAGTCTCACTTATCCAAGCTAAATGGGCCGGCAGAAGCTTGGATAAGTGAATATCTTGGATGATAAGCAGGGATTAAGGAAAAGCCTATTAAACATCAAATTAGATTATGATTTTACAAATTAAGCACCAAAACATCATGTTATACAACAAATTTGACAGAAAAAGTAGTTCAATGTTATGTTGTAAGTACTGTATTTACGAATTTAGCACCAAAATATCACGATATATTGAAAACATTGACTACAAAAATGGCTTGGATAATCCAGAAACTTGGATAAGCGAGACTCTACTGTAGTTGGGCATCACTTTGATTGCTGTGTGCCCAATGTTATGGAATCTAGAGATGAGCATGCACCAAAAGCCACCCCAAAGCCCTGCCCATGTTTCTAGTTCGATGGCAGCTAGCAACAGTATGTGCCAAAACACTAGCAAACATGTAGGGTGTGCGCGCATGGGTGTGTGTTCAATGTATATTGTTGCCCACATGGATTTCACAAGGTGCATCAACATTGTCAAATCAATGCACTTGGACACTTCACCTGCTGTGAGCTCACTGCTATGGAAGCATGGCTTCTGCAGCCTGTGCAATTGGAGGCGTGCAGGCAGCTTGTTCTGGGGCAGCTTCTCGCCTTCCTTTTTGTGTCCGGCGTCCGGTTCCCTTGGCAGGCACTTCTGAAACCCGATCCCTGCCACCATGGGGATGACCTTTGCTCGGCTTCCCGGCGTTCACCTGCAGGCCTCCTTTTAAGCTCCTTACCCAAGAAGCGGCTGTCTTTGCTCAAAAGGCGTTCCCTGGCACATCCCCCATGGCTTGGCTCCTTTAGGGAAAGGGCGATGAGATGATCCTGGAAGGTAAGGAGGCCCTCCTCCAAAAAACCCCAACCCCAACACTCTTCATTTCCGTGTAAACACTGCAGGGAAATTTTCAGTTCCAAAGTGACTTGGAGCTAGAACTCTGACCCATGCCAGGCAATGCCTTACAAGGCTATTAAGGCTAAAGCTCACACAGGAAAAAGGATGGGGGAGGAAAGGGCTGGGATTCATCAATTCTTTGGGTGCATCCACACCAGTCAAACTGCATTAATTCCACAGTGTAGATCAAGCATGGGCAAATCAGGCCCTCCAGGCGTTTTGGACAAGGAATTGTGGGAGTTGAAATCCAAAACGCCTGGAGGGCCCAATTTGCCCATGCTTGATCTACACTGTGGAATTAATGCAGTTTAACTGTTCAGGCCAGTGTCTCTTGATATGGCACGAGATCTCCACAAGATCCTGAAATTACCATTACAGTAGAGTCTCACTTATCCAACATAAACGGGCCGGCAGAATGTTGGATAAGTGAATATGTTGGATAATAAGGAGATTAAGAAAAAGCCTATTAAACATCAAAATAGGTTATGATTTTACAAATTAAGCACCAAAACATCATGTTATACAACAAATTTGACAGAAAAAGTAGTTCATTACACATTAATGCTATGTAGTAATTACTGTACTTACGATTCTAGCACCAAAATATCATGATATATTGAAAACATTGACTACAAAAATGCATTGGATAATCCAGAATGTTGGATAAGTGAGACTCTACTGTATTATGAAAAGGTTCTTCACAGGTAATCGGTTCTGAATCATTGCTCGCTCTTTAAGCTAGTTCTTGTTGGGCACAGAGGACAATAATTTCCACAATTTTCAGAAGTTTCTGTTTTCTTCTGCTTTCTTCTTCTTATTTCTTGGGTTACACCAAGACTTTCCCACTGTGAATTAGCAATAAGTTTTCAGCCAAGCACAAATTGTTCTGATAGTACTCTGTTTTTTTTGTTTTTTGTTTTTTTTGGTGTCGGTTGAAGGGCCCATCCACACTGCCCTTTATCCCAGGATCTCATCTGAGATTATCAGCTTTAAACTGGAATATACGACTGGTCCATGAGGTCACAAAGAGTTGGAAACAAATGTGTAAATGAAGAAGATATGAGTCCCCACTGCCAGATAACCTGGGATAAACAGATAATCTGGAATCAGATCCTATTGGAAATAACTGCACCCAGTCTCTGGGCACACATCCCTCTGGAAATAAATGGCAATCATAGCCTTATTGAAAAGGAAAAATGATGTCATATCCATTTGGCAAAAGTGAATCTCCATGAACACATGAAGACCACTATTTGAAAACCACTAGTCAAGAAAAGCATGACCTTGTTAAAAGTCAACCATTTGAACAAGTGATATTAATAAGCAATCATGTAATGGCATACAGGTAACTCAGCTGTTAAACTTAAGAACCATGTCTTTAAACTGCCAATGATAAAGACATCCCACTACAAATATATTTGATTACCAGAGGATGGTTGTTTCTTTGAAGTTGAAATTGCAATTGCAGTTTGTAATTTGCCCAAAAGATATACACTCCCTTGAAACCTCTTAGTTTAAAATATGCACTCAGACATTAAAAAAACAAAGTCTTCTTTGAAAAATAACATATCTTGTTTACACACAAACATCATGTATTAATTCACCATACTGGCACATTTCTTATTGAAGTTCAGTTATAAATAGTTCTCTATATGTTGAGTACACAGGTTATCATTCTTAATCAATTTTCCATAGTCTTTAATATACTTGTACTCTATACAACTAGAAGTATGTACTCATACTTCTGTACTGAAGTCCATATAGCAACATGCATCCCCTTCCACTGAAATGTAATGCAGACACACATCCACTTCCACTGAGGTATACAGCAGACTGAGTACAAAATGGAGTCCTGAGTCTGAACATGCTCAGTACAATCACATGTCTATAACCCTTCCCACACCAAAGAGGTACAGTTCAACTGGCAAATCACATAGAATACAGGTTAGCAAAAATATACATTAATAAATATATAGTGAAAGGCTTTTCAACAGATCTTGGGATATAGGGGCAGTGTGGAAGGGCCCAAAGACTTCTAAGACTACCATCTTTACCTCCAACTTCTCCTCCAAACACCACACCATATTTACAGAGTGCCTCTTGTACATGAAATGTGTAGGGTAACCAGGGTAATCTGCTGAGCCATTTGAGTTGAAATCTTAGATGCTTTTTCTTATCCACAGGAAATACATACCCTGGCAATAGAACCTGTGGATTTTGCACTAATTGAGCTTTCACTTGGTCATCAGAAACAGTCTTGTTTATATAAACTCCAATGACACAGCTTCTCCTCTTTGCTCCTGCTCCATTGTTTCTTTGGCAGGGCTTCCAGTATGGTTGCTTCCACTATGTCAGCTATTGCTGCTGTTGCAATTTAAATTGGTAGAAACTTGGTAATGATTGTGTGAATAATCAACATTTGGTTGAGATCGTGCTTGTAGTTATGGAGATACTCAAATTTTTGCTTCTCATATACTGTGCTCCCACTAGCACAGCAGGTTGAACTGCTGAGCTGCTGAACTTGCTAACTGAAAAGGTTGGCGGTTCGAATCCGGGGAGTGGGGTGAGCTCCCGCTGTTAGCCCCAGCTTCTGCCAACCTAGCAGTTCAAAAGCATGCAAATGTGAGTAGATCAATAGGTACTACTCCAGTGGGAAAGGTAATGATGCTCCATACAGTCATGTCGGCCACATGACCTTGGAGGTGTCTACGGACAATGCCAGCTTTTCGTCTTAGAAATGGAGATGAGCACCAACCCCCAGAGTTGGACATGACTAGACTTAATGTCAGGGGAAAACTTTTCCCTATACTTGGAAGAAGGATTTGGTTAACCAGTTAAAATTCATGCGTAAACCAGGGGTTTTTTGACCTAAATGATTTTGAGGGCGGTTTGAACCCCTAAACCACTCCCTTGGCTATGGGCTTGATGGAAGCTGTTGTTTGGTGACTCTCTGGCAGACCTTGCAAAACTACAACTCCCATGATTCTATAGCATCCAGCCATGGAAGTTACAGTAATGCCAAGCTATATTTATGGATGCACTCTCCCATAGAAAGAAGGATAGGGGAGGAAAGGGTTGGGATTCACCAAGTCCTTAGGGTTCATCTACACTGTAGAATGAATCTAGTTTGACACCACTTTAATTGTGCCATGGAATCCTGGGAGTAGTAGTTTCTATATAATTTATTTCATGAATTTCTATACTGCCTTTCTCTCGGCAGACCCAAGGTAGCTCACAACATATTTAAAATACAGTGTTCCCTCACTACTTCGCAGTTCACTTTTCGCGGATTCGCTGTTTTGCAGTTTTTCAATAAACTCTAAAAGACTATTATAAATCATAAAAAATTACAATTTACAGCCTAAGGAAGGGAGGAAGGAGAAGCCAAAGCGGCAACGGGAGGAGAAGGAGGTGATTTATCAACACACAATTGATTGATAAAGACTTAAAATAATGTATAACTACTAAAATAATGTATAAATATTTAAATAAATATAGTGTCCCTACTTCGCGGATTTTCACTTATTGCGAGTGGTCCTGAAATCTAACCCCTGCAATAAGTGAGGGAACACTGTATACAAGGTAACATAAAAACATTAGGTAAAACAACCCATAAGAGTTGCATAAATGCTCCATAGCTTCATGCATCTAAATTGTTTAAATTACATTAAAATCCATCTAAAAACCCCGTTTGACACTTTTCTTTAAAAATTATCTTTCTGACAACAAATTCTAAGAAGAATCTTGTAATCACCATTTAATGCAATGTGGGGACTGAAAGAAGACCATGAACATGCAAAGGCCTATATGGAGCAGTGGTGGTGGGGTTTATATATTATCACCACTGAAGTCAATGATATTATTATTATTATTAGCTTTATTTATACCCCTCCTTTCTTCCTGTGGCAAACAATCCACACTAGACAAGTTTAAAAAAGTGATACAAAAGTTAAAAAACAATTAAATAGTAATAATGTCATAAAAACAGAATTAAAATATAATAAATACACCAAAATGGCCTTTAAAACTCATATCCTCCAATCCCACTTCACTTAAAAGTCAATTTACCATTCACTTAACTGCTCCATTTAATTTAAAAGAGGCAGAGAATTAATCTAAATAGAGAGTTTGACCAAAAAACTAACTACCCCAAAGACTTTACAAAATGACAACTTCATGATTCTGTAGCATTGAGCCATAGCAGTTAAAGTTAAAGCCATAGCATCAAACTATGTTAATATTTAGTATATGTGTGTGTATGTGTTAATAATAGTATAGATGTATCCTTTGCCAATCAGGGATGCTTGTTGATATTCCCACTTGCCTGCCTTTTCCTAAAAGGGACAACTCTTGAATCGAAAGCTTTATAGCTAGGCTGATGTGTACTTGATGCTTCATGAAGCGCTTGGCCATGAACCAGGAAACTTCAGAGAACTTGGCATGTTTGCAAACCAAGCTTGGTCTTAAGATTGTAGCTTGGGTTTTCCAACTGAAATGATAAATCACCCTCTGTCAGGAGTGCTTTGATGGGGTATTCTTGCATGGCAGGGGGTTGGACTGGATGGCCTTTGTGGTCTCTTCAAACTATGATTCTTTGAGAAACATAACTTTTGGAAGAACGGGATTAAAAAAGTCTTTCCATTGGAGGCCACCATCCCCAAATAGATTTATTGACGTCTCCCGCACTTTCTTTGACTCTGGGATTCTTTTTATATAACAGATGATTGATGATTTGTATCATTAACTCTTGATCACAGGAAAGAATGATAGCCTGGATGTGATTGTGTTTGATGCCAACACAAAAAAAAAACTTACATGAATATCATTTTTTTTCTTGTTGCACCAAAAGGGAGGACTTGCAAACAGCATGTCAACCTACCGTATATACTCGAGTATAAGCCGACCCGAATATAAGCCGAGGCACCTAATTTTATCACAAGAAAACTGGGAAAACATTGACTCAAGTATAAGCCGAGAGCAGTAAATTTCAGAAATAAAAATTGAAACCAATAAAATTACATTAATAGAGGCATGGGTAGCTTAAATGTTTTTGAATATTTACATAAAACTCTAATTTAAGATAAGACTGTCCAACTCTGATTAAATCATTATTCTCATCTTCTTCAATTTAAATGCCCTTATGTATCCTTTTAATAATAATAATAGGGTAAAATAATAAATGTAATACTAACAACAATAATATCAGAGTGAAATAATAAATGTTTTATTAATAATAAAAATAGAATAAAATAAATGTAATACTAACAATAATAATAGAGTAAAATAATAAATATAATAATACCAATAAAAATAGAGAAAAATAATAAATGTACCATATATACTCTAGTATAAGCCAGCCAGGACCCTCACTCGAGTATAAGCCGAGAGGGGCTTTTTCAGTCCTAAAAAAGGGCTGAAAAACTAGGCTTATACTCGAGTATATACAGTATTTATTATATGCCTTTAGAGATGTGAAATGCATGTTCCTGAATTAAGATTTTTCTAGCATATTTAAGAAATTGCTATTTTATACCACTGACTAACACACATTTTGGTGCCTCAAATGTTAGCTCTGTTTCTGGATATATTTGACCTGCTGATTCAAAAAATGGCACCAATTTTCCCTATGCACTCTAGGCTTTGAGATACATAACCAGTTGCCATCTGCTCGCCCATAGAAATCCATGATAACCATATCTAAGAAATTAGAGTTGAGGTGGTCTATCCAATGTAATTTTCTGAATCAGGGCCCCAAATAACCCCTGACGTTAAGTCCAGTCATGTCTGACTCTGGGGGTTGGTGCTCATCTCCATTTCTAAGCCGAAGAGCCGGCATTGTCCATAGACATCTCCAGGTCATGTGGCCAGCATGACTCCATGGAGCGCCATTACCTTCCCGCCAGAGCGGTACCTATTGATCTACTCACATTGGCATATTTTCAGACTACTAGGTTGGCAGAAGACTACAGAAGTTACATTTGAAATATCAATCTCAATCTTAATTTTTCCACTCCACATCTTAGTACATTCTCTAAATAGTTCTTAACTGGTTCCCACATCATCTTGATTATTGCAATCTTTTCAATTTTATCTATATTGTTCCATTTGCAATTTGTTATTTCCACATTTAACACATCAACTATATACTTATACCAATTTGTCAGAGTCCATTTTGTTTTGTCTTTCCAACCCCTCACTAAAACAATTTGTGCACACGCTATTAATTTGTCAACCATTTTTTTCTTTTTGTATATTCTTCACTTCTGTTATCCTTGCATGTAGTACATTTCTATTAACTATTACTATTTGTAGATTTAGCATTCTATTGATTTCTCCTTCAATCATTCTTCAGTATTCTTGCACTCGATCACATTCCCATATCATGTGATTAAACACCCCTCTTTGTTCACAACCATGCCAACACCTGTCCTTCATCCCTGGTAAAAAAAGTGAAAGTTGTGCAGGAGTTCTGTACCATTTTTGTAACATTTTTCTTCTTGCTTCCCTTAATACATTGTACTTTTCTTTTGCTATATTACTTATTTCCCTTTGTATAGCTTCCCTCTCAATTTCCATGGCTGTTCTCCATGTTTGGAAAATTTCCTCTATTATTTCTTCTTTTACCATTATAATTTGTTCGTATAGATCTCCTGCCACCTTCTTTTCCCAGAAAGAATACCTTTCTAGGAATTTCTAAGTCTTCCAGCATGACTTTATGGGCACCTTCTGCTGGAAGCTGACCACAGAATCGCAGTTGAGGACCTAGAGATTCCAAGAGAGAGTCTTCTCTCTAGAAATTTCTAGGTCTTCCAACATCCTATTGGAAGAAACTGCAAGACTATCCAATCCAATCCCCTGCCATGTCTAAAAAGCACAATCAAAGCATCCTCGACAGATGGCCATCCAGCCTTTGCTTAAAAACCTTCAGAGAAGGAGACTCCACCGCACTCCAAGCAGCAAATTCCATTGCTGAACAGCTCTTTCGATCAGGAAATTCTTCCTAATGTTTGAATAGATTTTTTTCCCTGCAATTTAAATTCATTACTCTGTATACTAGTCTCCAGGCCAGCAGAAAACAAGCTTTCACCCAGACATACCAAGCTTTAAAGGGAAACGGGAGGAGACATGGGGAAATAATAATCATGGGATATTTTCACACCCTTCATAAAGCTATTGAGCATGTTAACAGCCTGCATTATTGAAATGGACTATTGGGAATTTTTTAAAGATATTTTTATCCTGACCTACTGAATAGAAGGAATTAGCAAAATAAACACCATCAGTTCCCAGAGGTGATGAGAACATATGAGACTGTGAGCGTTGCAGTGAGTTGGGAATTTAGGGATAGTTCTCTATATTCAGAAACCCTTTTCCAAGCTATTATTCATAACTTTTACATAGTGAGAAGAGAGGAACCAATTACAGTAGAGCCTCACTTATCCAAGCCTCGCTTATCCAAGCCTCTGGATTATCCAAGCCATTTTTGTAGTCAATGTTTTCAATATATTGTGATATTTTGGTGCTAAATTTGTAAATACAGTAATTACAACATAACATTACTGCACATTGAACTACTTTTTCTGTCAAATTTGTTGTATAACATGATGTTTTGGTGCTTAATTTGTAAAATCATATCCTAATTTGATGTTTAATAGGCTTTTCCTTAATCCCTCCTTATTATCCAAGATATTTGCTTCCCTGAGATTTACAGGATTCTTGAAAAAAAAATGAAACTTTCCATTCATAATTCTATAATAATAATAATAATAATAATAATAATAATAATAATAATAATAATAATAATATCAGCTGGCATTTGGAAACAATAGACATTGACAAAATTACGATCTGCCAACTGCAAAAGGCCACCCTACTGGGATCTGCACGCATCATCCGAAAATACATCACACAGTCCTAGACACTTGGGAAGTGTTTGACTTGTGATTTTGTGATACGAGATCCAGCATATCTATCTTGTTTGCTGTGTCATACAATAAAATAACAACAACAACAACAACAACAACAACATCCAACCTGTTTGAGAGTTGGGTCATAGATGGATTTGACTGGATATAATCAGGAAAACAGCTGTTCGGTATGGATTTGTTAAAACACAAGGCATGCCCAAAGCCAACAACTCAATGAAATGCCTTCCATTCATATCCCACTGTCAAATGGTTGATATAAAAATCACTTGTCTGTGGCTAAGGGACACAAAGCCCTTGCAGACATGAAGTAACATGAATCAAGTTGATGATCCAATGAACAAAGAGGTGATTTGGGAGTAAAGTACAGGAACACACAATGTGGTAGACGTAATCTCTTCAGTTAGTTTTTTAAAAACCTATTAATCTCACCTTGTCTTGAATGTAAATACGCATGAGATGTCCTGGTGTGTAATGGAGAAACAACATTTTTCATGTATCATTTTAAAATTATGATGAATGCTGCAATTATTTGCTGAAAATGTTCTTCAATACTAATGGTTCTGAAGAAAACCATATTTCTGATGGATAGCACTAAATAATCAATGGCTATATTTTTTAAAAATGTGCAATAAATATTTATTTTCAACAGGAACACAATATACAGTATATATGTGATTGCTATGGCACCAGAACAAGTTGCTGCTGCAACATAAGCAAAGTCTTGCATTTGTAAAATGTAGGAAGTGAATTTGGCTCTCTAAGAACAATTTCTCAAACTGATGAGGACAGAAAACATAGGAAGAGCAATAAGGCATTCTCTGATACGTGTTTATGGCAAGAGGTAGATAACTTCAAGACAGGGGTCCTCAAACTTTTTAAGTGGAGGGCCGATTCACAGTCCCTCAGACTGTTAGGGGGCCGGACTATGATAAAATAGTCCAAAATTAAGATTGTTGTTGTTGTGTGCCTTCAAGTAATTTCAGACTTAGGTCAACCCGAAGTCTAAAGTTTAGGACAGAGGCCAGGTCAATGGCCTTGCAGGGCCTTAGTTTGGGGACCCCTGATCTAGTAATCTCATAAGACCATAGGTAAGCAAAGAGACCAAAGACCATCTAGATGGTCTCATAAGACCATAGGTAAGGAAATGGACCCTCAAAGACCATCTAGATGGTTTCATAAGACCATAGAGAAGGAAAGGGCCCCCCAAAGGCCATCTAGACAATATCATAAAACCATAGGTAAGGAAAGGGACCCTCAAAAGCCATCTAGACGGTCTCATAGGACCACAGGTAAGGAAAGTGACCTCCAAAAGCCATCTAGATTGTCTCATAAGGCCGTAGCTAAGCACAGAGACCTTCAAAGACCATCTAGACGATCTCATAAGACCATAGATAAGCAAAAAGACCTCCAAAGACCAGGTAGACTTAGGTCAACTCTAAGTCTAAAGTTTAGGACAGGGGCCAGGTAAATGACCTTAGAGGGCCACATCCGGCCCCCGGGCCTTAGTTTGGGGACCCCTGCTTCAAGACATAGAGGTGGGTTAATAATAATAATAATAACAACAACAACTTACTTAGGCAATCCCTTGTTGTCTGAGTAGGATTGTCTTCCAGGTATAATGTCCTGGTGGTGGATACATAGGTGACTGTAGAGCCCTATTCTTGACCCACATGTTCTTCTACAGTGGGGCCATTGGTTTCCAGGTAGAAGGCGGTACCAGTCAGGGATGGCTTGACACGCCTTCCTCTTGGCATGTTTTTCCCTTTCACCCTCCATTCATGCCTCTTCAAATTCCACAGCACTGCTGGTCACAGCTGACCCCCAGCTAGAGTGCTTAAGGGCCAGGGCTTCCCAGTTCTTGGTGTCTATGCCACTGTTTTTAAGGTTAACTTTCAGTCCATCTTTAAATCTCTTTTCCTGTCCACCAACATTCCGTTTTTCGTTCTTGATTTGGGAGAAGAGTAACTGCTTTGGGAGACGGTGATCGGGCATTCGGACAATGTGGCCAGTCCAGTGGAGTCGATGGCATAGGAGCATTGCTTCAGTGCTAGTGGTCTTTGCTCTTTCCAGCATGCTGACATTGGTCCACCTGTCTTCCCAAGAGATTTGCAGGATTTTTCAGAGGCAACGCTGATGGAATCATTCCAGGAGTTGAGTGTAATATCTGTACATGGTACCCGTTTCACAGGCGTATAACAGGTTTGGGAGGACAATAGCTTTACACCATTAAGCTGTAATTCTGGCCTTGCAGAGGGATTGGCTGGTGCCTGCTGGAAGAGCACTTTGGTTTTCTCAATGTTCAATGAGAGGCCGAGCTTCTCGTATGCTTCTGCAAATGTGTTTAAAGTGGCCTGCATGTCTTCTTCTGAATGTGCACAGATAATATTAATATTATTATTATTATTATTATTAATAATAATAATAATAATAATAATAATGTTATTATTATGGCTCCTGAAATGTGGCTGGCATACAACTTTCATCATTTCGAGCAAGGATAGATAATCATGATGGATAAAGGGGAGTCCAGTTCTCAATCTCCGTTGCCTGCTTTTGATTTCTAAAATTACAGTTTCATTTCCTTAAATGCATTGGGGTGGGCACTTATGGCCTTGTAAGTATTGTTAGACTGCATTTTCCATAGACCCTTACCATGTGAGCTCCAGTCCAACAAATTTTGGTGAGATGCATATCTTATCCAGCCCTTTTCTTTATACTGGGATCTTTTCCAAGTACTTTTACCATCTGGGAAAATGGCACAAGACAGTGGGAAAAGGCCCTTCTTGGCGGTATTATCCCGCACTATACCATGCTGTTCTGTCACTGTGTCTTTTTGGTAACAGGCAATGGTGCTTCTTTTTAAAAAAAAATCACATACCTTTTCATTCATTTTAGCATTAGGGCTGCAATTGTGGTTGTTTCAGTCATATCTTGCTTTTACCTGTTGCTCCATTTTTCTTGGCATCTATATATATAAAAGAGTGATGGAATCACGGCAGCGGACAAAACAGCAAAACTAAACACCCCACAACCTCAAAAATTGACAGCACAACCCCTCATCCACGCCTCTAGAATGATACAACAAAAAGAAAAGAAAAATAAAGTCCTAATTAGAGGGAGAGGAATAATTGTTTTTATCCAATTGCTGCCAGTTAGAAGGCTAAGCTCAGCCCACTTGGTCTCCTAGCAACCCACTCAGCCCAGGGGACAGGCAGAGTTAGGCCTCAGGCTTCTTCCACACTGCCTATAAAATACAGATTATCAGATCTGAACTTGATTATATGGCAGTGTAGACTCAAGGCCCTTCCACACAGCTATATAACCCATTTATAATCTTATATTATCTGCTTTGAACTGCATTATCTTTACTTCACACTGCCATATAATCCACTTCAGTGTGCATTTTATCCAGCTGTGTAGAAGGGGCCTCATATAATCCAGTTCTAAGCAGATAATATAAGATTATAAATATACAGTAGAGTCTCACTTATCCAACATAAACAGGCCGGCAGAAGGTTGGATAAGTGAATATGTTGGATAATAAGAAGGGATTCAACTACCATCAATTCCTCAATACTTTATTTCCTCTACCACCATACTTTGCCACAGCAATGCGTGGCCGGGCATAGCTAGTATTTTATATAGTTGCATGCTTCTGTCACTGTGTAGTTGGCAACCATATCATGGATGACAAAACTAACAGAATGAGGTATTGTGTTTCATCAACCATGGGAACTGAATGACAGTGGATGTTTTCAGAGACAGCTTTCTACTGTACAAACTACCCAGCCTTTTTCATAGAATATTATGGGTGTGGTGATGGGATTCTAGACACAAGCATTTTCTGACAGGTGTCTCAGGTGTCTAGTCCAGACCCTGTACAAAAAGTGATAGACTTTCTCTAAATGCTGCTGGGATCTGGGTGTTGGCTGAACATGTTGCCTTCTTTCTTTTTTCTTTTTGCACTACAAACAAGATATGTGCAGTGTGCATAGGAATTTGTTTATGTTTTTTTCTAATGTGTTCACACAAACATTCTCTACCCATCTGCCCCTGACCCAGCCCATCGGTCAAATTTTAAAATGCAAAGTGGCCCCTGTATCCAAAAGTTTCTTGGGGCTCCACAAGAAACTTTTCCTTCAAAAAGGGCTCCATGGCTTTAAAAGTTTGAGAACCCCTGGAATAGACTGTTTTCCTTTCCTGGTGTTTTACTACAGCAAATCAGAGAATACTAATTGCTTATTCATGAAAAGCCAGGGTTCCTATGGTTCGCTGCTTTAACAAGTTGTTAAAATGCACTTCTATGTTTTTCTACTCCTTCTTCCATTTGCAAAATCCGTTCAGCAGTAAATGACAAGTAACTGCATCAGGACATTTTTACTGGTAGTGCAAAGAGAGTGCACACTGGAAACCAGCATATACTAGAAGCTTGATGTTGTGTTAGGATGCCAGGAGACCAGGGTTCAAATTCTCATTCAGGCATGGAAATCTACTAGATAACCTCAGACATGTCTCATTCTTAAATGAAGGCAATGACACAGGTTGCTGTGAGTTTTCCGGGCTGTATGGCCATGTTCCAGAATCATTCTGACATTTCACCCACCTCTATGGCAGGCATCCTTAGAGGTTGGGAAACTTGGCAAGTGGGCTTTATACACCTGTATTTGGAATATCCAGGGTGGGAGAGAGAACTCTTATCAGTTTGAGGCAAATGTGAATGTTGCAATTGGTCACCTTGATTAGCATTGAAAAGCCTTGCAGCTTCAAAACTTGGCTGCTTCCTGCCTAGGGGAATCCTTTCTTGGGAGGTGATTAGCCGGCCAAGATTGTTTCTTGTCTTGAGTTCCCCAGTTTTGAGTGTTGTTCTTTATTTACTGTCCTGATATAGAGTTTTTAAATACTGGTAGCCAGATTTTGTTCATTTTCATGGTTTCCTCCTTTCTGTGGAAATTGTCCAAATGCTTATGGATTTCAATGCTTTCTCTGTGTAGTCTGACATGGTGGTTGTTAGAGTGGTCCAGCATTTCTGTGTTCTCAAATAATATGATGTGTCCAGGTTGGTTCATCAAGTGCTCTGTTATGGCTGGCTTCTCTGGTTGAGTTAGTCTGCAGTGCCTTTCGTGTTCCATTATTTGTGTTTGGGCAATTCTGCATTTGGTGGTCCCTATGTAGACTTGTCCACAGCTGCATGATATACGGTAGGCACTTGCAGAGGTGAGATGATCCCTCTTGTCCTTTGCTGAACATAACGTTTGTTGGATTTTCTTAGTGGGTCTGTTGATAATTTGTATGTTATGTTTCTTCATCAGCTTCTCTGCATAAGTTATGTCAAGAAAATGCTATGATAACCTTGCAGTAGGTTAGACTTGTCTTGAAGGCACATAACAGAAAGTGCTAGGACTCTTCCACATTCTCAATGTGAAAACCATACATTATGCATTTCCATTTTTCAAAGACTGGTAACAATATTCCTTCTGTAACTATAAATAATATTCAAAAATAGAGATTGCCTCTGTGTTTGTTTACATTTATATTTAGAAAAAAACTTGTTAGTTTTTAAAGTGCTACAGGACTCTTGTCACGTGTTTCAATAAATACATAAATAAACTTGGCAAGTTCACTGTAGCCCTGTCTTCACTTTATTTTTAGTGTGGGTAACTTGTTTTGTTTTGCATGTGGTGTTTAATTCCCCTCTACAGTGTAGTTTTGTAAAGTTCCCTTCTCGATCCAATAAAGTTATCTCTCTCTTTCTCTTGGGAACTGTGGTGCATTTACTGAGCAAAGGGAAACATTCACTGGGCAGGATGAAGAGATAAAAATTCCCCTTTAGGGACCAGCTAAGAACATCATACCTGGCTTAAGAACAGTTGTTGTTTTCCTCACCCTCTGCTAGGATTTGTATCTTGCTGAACTGTTCTTGCTCTGGTCAGGGCAAAATTGGGAGAGGGAATATATAGAAAGCTGAATGAAAGCTGGACTTATTTGCATGTATCTGTTTTCTTTTTAACTCAACACCCATTCTTTTTGTTCCCCCTCCAGGAAATTCAGCCTGTTCCAGAACCAGTCCAGCCACCTCATAATGAGAGAGAAGTAAAAAAGAAAAGGCAGAGGAAAAAGAAAAAAGACAGATCTGTTGAGAAGGATGATTTTGATAGCTCAGTGGTTGATGCTTCTGTTTCGTATTCGCAGTCAGATAATGAGCCCACCTTAACCGCAGGAGAGACCAGGTAGGCACAAAATATTTCTTCCTTTGCTGTTGAAATAATTCATCTAATGAAATAGGCTGTTATGCTAGACAATTCCTCTTTCAATAACCCAGTTAACACTGCAATCTGAGAATTTAATAGCGTACTAACTACTCTCTTGTATTCAGGGATGGCATGGTAAAATGAAAAATTTTTGAACAATTTTGGTGTGCTCACGGTGAAAAGTTTAATCCTCTTTAGTGACGGAGAATATAAAACCAGGAGCAATTCTTTTGGATTAGCACATACTACAAGGGTCTGATGACCTTATGTATGTTGTGCCGCAAAACTTTTCTAACAGTTGCATTGTGCCTTCAGAACTGATGACTTTTCCATCTGCCCAACTGGCAGTTAGCTACGCCTGTGTATTTTATAATATGTAATATACTGCATACCTACAACTTCCCTAGTGTTGTTTTCCTTTCTGTAGCACATGGATATTTTTTCACCTGTGTAAGAAGCTCAAGTAGCAAAGTGACAGGCAGGAATTAAATAATTTCTAGCAGTGTTTGAGAACCGAGTAGGCTTCACATGATATACATCAGTGGTTCTCACTTTGGACCACTCTGATCAGGGACTACTCTCCAACATTAGTACCAAAAGTGTTACAAATCAGTTTTTGGTCAACTTTAGATTTGGTTTGGTTATTTGGGGTGCTGATTCAGAAAATTTCATTGGATAGACCACATCAGCTCGAGTTTCTGATACAGCAGAATTGATTGCATTGGATAGACCACATCAGATTTTGTTTCTGATATATGCTATCTGGTAGTTGCCATCTGCTCACACACAGAAAACCATATTTAATAATCTAGAGCTAATGTGGTCTATCCAATGTAATTTTTTGAATCAGCACCCCAAATAACCTCATACTTCCTAAATACGAAGACACCAAGGCACCCCGCTTCCAGGCGCCACATGGAAGTGTTCTGCTCGGAGGAGGGAGGAGGAGAAGCAGCAGTCAGGAGGCTTGTTGTTGCGCCTTTCATGGGTAGTCAACCTCTCCCCTCCAGACATCCCAGTTGCCTCTGCACTATAAGAGGGTTTTGCGAGACCAGTCGTTCTTGTTGCGACGGTGTAGTAACGGTGAGGCTGCGGACCATATTTTAGTTCATGGGGACCACTGGTGGTCCACGAACCACAGATTGGGAATCACTGATATGCATGAACACATTTCACTAATCTGTTTTTTAATGATAAATAGCAGTCGAATAAGACGAGGGTCAAGGAATTAACCCTTACCCCAAGGTAAATCCCACCCACCATCTTGAAATTGCTGTTCTGACAACAACAACAAAAAAACTGCTGTGGCACACCTTTAAAGAAATAAAGTGCTACAGGGAGGAATTCAGTTGAAAGTGCTATGAAAGGCAACATAAACCCTGCATTGTTGCTCCCTCAGCTGTCAATTTTAAAATAATGCATCTAACACCTTCAGTGTTTTTAGTATGTTTGAGTTGTGTTAGTCTGTATCAGTGTACAATAGCATCTTGTAACATTTTTATAACCAACCTGCATGGTTATGGCAGGATCCCACTTTGTCATAGCTGCACTGTTTGGAAAGCTGGGATTTGTAGTTTAGGAAGGGATATAGAATTCTCTTTTAAAGTGCTCTAATACTAGAGTTCAGGGGAGTGAAACACAAATCTCTGTCACTCATTGTTATTGCGTTCTTTCAAGTGATGGATGGCTTCTGACAACCCTAAAGTGACCCCACTGCAGGATTTTCCTGACACATTTTTTGGGAGTAAGTTTGCCATTGCTTTCTCCTGAGGTTGAGAGAGTGTGATTTGCCTCTTTGGTCGCTTCGACACTGCCATATAAAATCCACATCATCTGCTTTGAACTTGATTATATGAGTCTACACTGCAATATAATCCAGTTCAAAGCAGATAATCTGGATTTTTATATTATTTATTTACAACATTTTTACCCCGCCTTTCTCACCCGAGGGGATTCAAGGCGGCTTACAACACCCAGCAAGATTCAATGCCAAACAAATCAGTAAAAATTAACAACACATTTAAAACCATTAAATTAATCAATAAGAATACATTATACAAGCATTAAAAAGCATTAAAAACATATAAATTACTTAATTATATGGCGATGTAGAAGGGGCCTCAGTTCAAAGCAGATGTAGATTATCTGTTGTGATAATCTGGATTATATGGCAGTGTAGAAGGCATTGTTATCAAGAGGCGGATTTGAACCCTGTTCTTCAGGGTTGTAATACAACACTCAAACCACTGCATCACACTTTTTGCCTGCACTAAACTACAGATCCCACTGTTCCATATCTGGAGGTCATAGCAGTTAAAGTGGGATGAAACTGCTATGACATTGCTAAGTTGCCAGACCTGACTGAGGCCCCTTCTACACTGCCATATGATCCAGATTATCAAATCAGATACTCCACTTTATCTGCTTAGAAGAGGATCATATAAGTCTACACTGCCATACAATCCAGTTCAAATCAGATAATCTGGATTTTATATGGCACTGTAAAAGGGGCCCTAGTCTCCAAAATGCTGTAAAATCTCTTGGTACGTTTAAGAGCAAGATCCCTACAACAAGAAAGTATAGTTGGGGAAGTACTTTGAAAAGCGCCTTTGCTTGCTGAAGTCAAAGATAAGTGAATAGACAGAGATCACAAAGTTGTGAAGATATGGTAATGAATGACATTCAGAGTGTGGTTTGTGGCATGCCAGTCTGACTTTTCTACTTTTAGGATGGCTTTCAGGAAATCTTTCTCTTTCTCTTCCACCTTGAAACATTCTTCTGACAGAGGGAGCTGGCCTTTAATGTCTGACTGGAAGGCAAGTGAACCCAAGCAATCTGTTGTTTCACATAATCTCCTTTTTGCTGGGTTTGATGTAAATGAAGACTCAAGATCCCAAACCTCAGTCATAAGCAGGTATCAAGTGTGTGTTGCTGAAAAATTTTCAATAAAACACACTTGTTTGTATTTTGTGGGCATGTGCATTGATGTTGTTGTTTGTGGCTCCCAGAAGCTTGTGGCTCCGTAGATGGATAGTGGCTTATACTGTCTTTTTAAAAAACAAGTTGCATATTTCTATTCAACCCTCGGAGGTAACTAATTGAAATTAGTGCTATTGCATTCTGCTTTTTTCTTTCCTTTTGTATCGCATCATCCATTCATATTGCTTTTAAATATCGTGATATTAAAGTTGTAGGTCTGAAGAGTAATAAACAATGTCTGCTTGCTACTTTGAGATTTTGCTTAGGAGATGGTATTTTTCAGACGTTGAGGATCAGTTTGTTTCGCCTTTAAAATAACACTAATGGCATGTTACTTGTAAATAACATAATGTGCTGCAATTCACACTTTTGAGTAACCGCAATCAATTACTTCCTTTCAACTAACACTACCATGGTAGTTAAAGGTAAAGATTTCTCCTTGACATTAAGTCTAGTCATGTCCGACTCTGGGGGTTGGTGTTCATCTCCATTTCTAAGCCGAAGAGTCGGCGTTGTCCATAGACACCTCCAAGGTCATGTGGCTAGCATAACTGCATGGAGCGCCGTTACCTTCCCACTGAAGCAGTACCTATTGATCTACTCACATTTGCATGTTTTCAAACTACTAGTTAGCAGAAGCTGTGGCTAACAGCTCCCTGGATTCGAACTGCCGACTTTTTGGTCAGCAAGTTCAGCAGAAAAGTGATTCAATCTGCTGCGCCACCGGAGGCTCCTGGTAGTTATTTAAGCAATATTTCCAAGCTCTTGTTCTAAACCTTTGGTGGAAGTGCATAGCTTGAATCCTATGTGTTTCTGGACACTATATACAGTATTTATTTATTTATTTACAGCATTTAAATTCCGCCCTTCTCACCCCGAAGGGGACTCAGGGCGGATCACATTACACATATAGGCAAACATTCAATGCCTTTTAACATAGGACAAAGACAAACAAACATCGCTCCGAGCGGGCCTCGAACTCATGACCTCCTGGTCAGAGTAATTCATTGCAGTTAATTGCAACTGGCTTGCTCTCCCGCCTGCGCCACAGCCCGGGAGAGTCTCACTTATCCAACACTCGCTTATCCAACGTTCTGGATTATCCAACACATTTTTGTAGTCAATGTTTTCAATATATTGTGATATTTTAATGCTAAATTCATAAATACAGTAATTACTACATAGCATCACTGTGTATTGAACTACTTTTTCTGTCAAATTTGTTGTATAACATGATGTTTTGGTGCTTAATTTGTAAAAATCATAACCTAATTTGATGTTTAATAGGCTTTTCCTTAATCCCTCCTTATTATCCAACATATTCGCTTATCCAACGTTCTGCTGGCCTGTTTATGTTGGATAAGTGAGACTCTACTGTATTCAATTTTTAAATGTGTGTAGTGGGATGTATTCCTATCTGTGTGTTTCTAATAATGTTCATGTTTCCAGTTGCCAATCCAGAAGCATTCCAGCCCTGAGATTTCAGAGCTGAAACTTGAGAGCTAAGGACACGCCTGTTGATGTCATAGATGTGATATTATTAAGCGTGATGCATTAATCACGAACTACATTTGCTCAAAGCATGTAATTCAGATAGTTAAAAACCAAGACTAACAAATGAAAAAACATGCCTCTGGTTGGAAAAAAAGGTTTTCCAAGCTCTGTTTTTAACATCTTTGCAAGCACTGCTTTTTGAAACAAGTTGGAGTTGTAGTCCAGGCAAAGAAAGTTTTCCAAATTTTGCTTTCGGTGGAATACGGTCTATGGTAGCCACTTCAAAACATCTTGGAGCAGCAGCAGTGACATTTGGGTGGGGCAAGGACACACAGTATAATATGTGTAATTTCACAGCAGTGCTCTTGCCATGAGATTATACCTTCTTGCAATGGGAGCCTGGAGAATAGAGATCAAGCCTTGGGATTAAGAATGTTAATCAGGTTGCCATGTGCTGCAGCCATTAGTCAAATAGATTGTTCTTCCCTTTCAAAAGTAAGATGTCCCCTCGACCATGACTCCCTCTTCTCTATCTCGCTCCACAGAGGAGATTGGGAATGTGTGAGGAGGTACACCAAGAGAAGAGTACTTACTATGTGCTGATGTGCCCAAGGGAGAGTTCTGCTCTACAAAACAAGACCTCACAGCAGAATAAGGCTACAACTTTATCAATTATAGTTGTACACTAGCTTTGCCCAGCCACGCGTTGCTGTGGCTTATGGGAATCCCTGGTTGGCCAGGTGGAATAGCAGTGAACAGCCTTGCACTCTCAAAGCCTGGCCGTTTTCTGGAGTAGCTGGAGCTTTTTGTTTTATGAACGTAGAGGCATGGATGAGGGGTTGTGCTGGCAAGTTTAGTGTTTCTGGGATGTGTAGTTTTGTTGTTTTGTCCTAGGCCGAAATTTCATTACCCTTTTATATATATAGATAGTAGGGCTGTGTGATCGATGAAAGAAATTCAAATCTCGTTACGAAATTAGGATGTGCCGGCATTTTGTTTCTAAAGTATTGTTCATGAAAATTTCATTGCTACAACGAGAGTTTTGTTACTTTTTCGTTATAGTAATTGGAAAATTCAGGGGCTTCTTTCTCCCTCATTTTTACAGCTATTGGGGTGAAACTTGCTACAACGGTAGAATACATTTACCACTGTTAGCCCATCAAGGTTCAGAACGTTTCACTCATCCATGGATTTTTGGGGAATTTTCAAACAACATTTGTAAAAAAAATTACAAGAGCTATCACCTTGTTTTTCCTATACAATGATACAAGATAACAGAGGATCATTCCCCCCAACTTTCAAAAATATTCACACGTCTACTGATTTTGGGGAATTTTTTTTTAAAGTTTTGATAAAATGTTTTGTTTTTTTTAAAGCCACAGCAGCTATCTCATTGAATGTCTCTCATATTAACCAATAGAACTTCCATTTAGGGATTTCTTCCCAGCCCAGCACATAGATTTACTTACCAGAAGTATCAGTCAGTTGTCCTCTGTTCAGATTCAACAATTTATTGGAACTCTGGCTGGCTGCTGCTGCTACGGGGAGACAAATCTCTCCCCTATGCTGATTGGGGCTTTCTGATGCTGAGCAGAATTCTGGGAAATATAGTTTAGGGCAGGGTCTTCTGAATTCTCTGACATAGGGCTTCTTGCCTTCCCAAACTACATTTCCCAGAATTCTGTCCTTTCTCAGTCTCTTTTCCAGCGAACTCTGCTTTCCCCCCACTGCTTCCCTCTCCTAATGGTAAGTGGCCATTACGTTAAAGAGGAATGGCAGCCTTTTTGGCTTTGCTTTACTTACTTGCGCTGAAAATAAAACTGACTTTCGATCCGTGAGACAGGGTGAGCTCCTGTCTGTCAGCTCAGCTTGCAGGACATGAGAGAAGCCTCTCAGCTATCACATCCCGGCATCCCCTGGCCAACGTCTTTGTAGATAGCCAATTCTCTCACACGTGAAACGACTTCTCAAGTAACTTCTGTCATGATAAAAAAAATGGCTTTGAGAATATGTTCAGGCAGTGGAGGAGAAAACATTTTAGATAAACTAACAAACACTGAAGTAGCTTTATAAAACCTCTCCCTACAATTAAATATAGGTTTTAATTTTAATGTATTTTTTTATTTAAATGGATTTCTAATTGTGATGTGATCTGTTTTTATCTATGTTTTTATATTGTAAGCCACCCTGAATCCCCTGATAGGTGAGAAGGGTGGGGTAAAAATTATGTAATAAATAAATAAATAAACAATCCATAAACCTGAAAGTTCAGGTGTCCAGCATAGATGCTTTCTGTTCATTAAAAACACTTATATCTTACCTTATATCTGATGTTCTCGGGGTAATGTACAATAACACAAATGTTTGCATAGCAAATAGCAATAATTTAAAAATCCTAACATATATCTGCATTTCTTTGATGCTTAAGATGCACACTAATTTCAATACCAACAAAAAAGTTTTCTGTGTGTGTGTGTGTGTATGTATATGTGTGTGTGTGTGTGTGTGTGTGTATATATATATATATATATAAATCACAGGTCATTCTAAGATGCACCCTGTTTTTAGAGATGTTTATATTGGTGGAGTGCATATTACAAAGAAATACAGTATGTGTGTTACATCATTTATCATTTAACAATTTAAAACCCATTAAAACAATTTAAAATAATCCCAACCATAGCATATGTGCAAATTGGATAAAGCCAATTAGGCCTTGATGGTTAGGCCCTGGATAGTTGCTACATCCAGTTAGTATAAGTAAGAAGAACAAGGAGGATGCAATCTAAACATGATGCAAAGAGGACATCCAATACATTTTAATATGTGTTGTAATTAATGTATGGGGATAAATGGCTTAACACATGGGATTCCTTACCATCACATGGAAATCTCCTTTGGTAAGTGAGTCTGCTAAGCTATCTCTACCAAATTGCTTTCAGCATGGGTCATGAACTTGTAAATCCAGGTTCAGGAAAATGTTGTGACTCCTAAGGTGTTAGCTACTGGCATATCTTACACAATGTAGGGACATAGGTTCCTTCAGTGTATTGGTCCATCCTATTTGGAAAGCCTTTGTAACTCAGCTGGAGACACATTTATTTGAAAGTAAGCCCCGATGATGAGGATCAGAGCCTTAGGAAGATTTGCAGTTAACAACATGAATTTATCAGGATTCATGCCTTTGTCTATTACTTTGTGATGAATTGAACTCAATAAATAAACAAATACACCTTACACTTGTAGCATTTTACTTTGGAGTTCTCCTTGAGAGCTTTTCCCGTTAAAGGAAAGACATACTTTTAAAAACAAAATGAACATCTCATCTGACTTTGCTATACTTATTTACACATTATCACACATACACATAGACATTATATTTGACTTTTGTAAATTATAAAGCATCTGGAAAACATGGATGCAACAAGGTCTTGTGAATATGTTCCTTAAATTCATTTGTCCATCTGTTCATACATAACTTTATTTAATTTGTAGGACTCGAAGTGGGGTGAAAACAACTAACCATTTATAGTCTTGGTACTATTCAGAATTTTTTTTGCCTGAATGCAGGTGTTGCACTTTATAAGCCAATGGTTAACATTCTTCCTTTTTAAAGGCAAGATGATTGAGAGGATGGTTGGACAACTATAGTTACAGTTGGATAAAACTGATTATCTTGTTGTGATAAGCAATTGCAGGAATTGTATATCCTCTAACTGTATCAATTTGGCAAAGTCAGTCCCAATTAATCCTTTGCCATCCAATTTTTTTAATTTATACCCAGTTAATTCAGGCCCCATCTCCACTGCCATATAAAATCCAGATTATCTGCTTTGAACTGGATTATTTGTCGTGCAGACTCACATTATCTAGTTCAAAGCAGATAAGATCCTGGGATGTGTGATTGAAAGGAGGGTTGAGATTTTACCCTTCCCAATAGGCTCAGGCAAAAGCAAAGTACTGCAGACCCTCCTAGGTTGTGTCCCATTCCCCCAATAATAAATTTCAACATCTAGACCGCAGTCCAATGTTGCTTGGTCACATGTATCCCAGGTTTCACCTGAAAATTATTGAAGGTTATGGGGTGGGAGTGAGGCTTCAAATGGAAGGTTATGGGATGGGAGTGAGTCTTCAAAATGCCCTTTCAGAGGATCCCGTAGGGCCATACCTCTCTAGATGGAAAATTGCAGAAATTTGTCAGTGTCTTTGGCTGCAGGCATGGAACGACAAAGCAATCTTGGGTGTCTACATGCAATTCACAGGCTAGATTTCTCCTGGTGTTGATCACTTCCATGCTTTCTTTCAGGAACAGTATGATATAAATTGCTTTGGGACATGATATTTTAGAAAGTAAGGAAGAGAGATATAGCCGGTTGATACTCTTGTGCTTTTCACTAGCTTGCAACACCCTCAATCTGGAAGGGATTGTCTGTCTTGAGTGTGGGAGACACTGTTTTTGCTACATGGTTGTTATCTGAAGAAGGAGTCCATTGTTGGAGATCATGGTATGAAGTTCCATAGGACTCCTTCTTTTGAAATATAGGCCACAGCACCTGGTGTTCATTGGCAGTCACCCATCCAAGTACTAACCAGGACTGACCCTATTTAATTTCCGTGATCAGATAGGATCTGGTTGAATATTTTAAAGGTAAAGCATGATTGCATGGCAATTTAAGATTTAGCTTTACATGCAGCAAAGATGGTTTTGTTCTCATGAGGCACCTTTTTTTAAAACTTAAAACATATAGTACGAGGGTTATCCAGAAAGTACATTACGTTTTGGAATTAAAAATGAACAAAGTATAGGAGAAAACATTTAGCATATGAAGTTGAAAGCCACATCCAAATACCACATCTCACGTAGTCGCCATTCAAATCTAGGCACTTACCATAGCAATGAATGAGCTTTGCAACTCCTTCCCCACTAAATTCTGCTGCTTGCTTCCTCAACCACTTGTTTCCAACAATGTGGGCGTGGCTGGAACACAGCGTTTTGGTGACGCTTTGCAGCTGCGGGAAGGGGTGACTGGCTGGTTGAGGACAAGCAGCAGAATTTAGTGGGGAAGGAGTTGCAAAGCTCCTTCATCGCTATGGTAAGTGCCTAGATTTGAATGGCGACTATGTGAGCTGTGGTATTTGGGTGTGGCTTTCAACTGCATATGGCAAATGTTTTCTCTTATACTCTGTTCATTTTTAATTCCAAAATGTAATGTACTTTCTGGATAGCCCTCGTATTTCAGCACGGTTTGTCATGGCATAGAAAAGATCAAAGATAAGAAGCAAATTGAGATTCTGCCACATGCTGCACTCTTTACTACAAATGTCTCATTTTCAAAAGTGTTTTCAATAATAATAATAATAATAATAATAATAATAATAATAATAATACTTTATTTATAACCCACCTCCATCTCCCTGAGGGTACTCGGAGCGGTTCCCTGCTCAGAGGGGGACAAAGTCCAAGAATCAACAGATAAAAACCGAACACAATAATAGCATATATAATTAAAATAATAAAATCTGAGGCCCCTTCTACACTGCCATATAATCCAGATTATCAGAGTAGATAATCCACATTACCTGCTTTGAACTTGTTTATATGAGTCTACACTACCATATAATCCAGTTCAAAGCAGATAATATGGATTTTTATGGCAGCGTAGAAGGGGCCTGAGTGCCTTTATTACCACAGGTGGTGAGTTTAGAGATATATTGATTGCTGGGAAACATATGCTGCATTGCCATACAGCAAAATACAACACAATCCAGAATCCACACAACAGAGATATTTTTAGTTGGCCCAATTTGATTAATAGATGACCGTTGATCTCTCCGCCACACTTCTGAGCCAGGAAATGTCTTCTCCTTGCCAAACTACTGTCTCCGCTGCTAATTTTGAAGCCCGAAGAAGGCAATGATAACAGATGACATGGCTGCTGTCCATGTCCAGTGCTCTACATTCAGTTTGGTGCCTCAAAGCTTGCATTCTTAACAACTGAGGTGCCTGCTTATTACAAAGTGTTATCTAGGAGAAAATAGAGATGAAGGATTAGATAGTGGTAACAGTCATAGGCAGCAGCTACCTATCACATCTGACATTAAAAGACAAGAAACAGTCTAAAATTTTGGTCTGGAATTCACTAGGAATTATGGTGGAAAGATGGGTGGAGATTTACAACCTCATCACATGAGATAAATTCCCCATCCTACAACACTTTCTCGACACAGCTGGCACAGAGCCCGCTGGATCTCATCCCACAAGGCACATCTATTTCCGGTGGAGCTTTGTGCTGGTTGCACTGAGGAAGCATGGTAGGAGAGGGAAACCTGAACATGGGGGACTATTTGTGTTCAGGTATAGAATCATGAGGACAGTGCAGGATCCTGCCAGAAAGCTATGCTTTTGGGCATGTGCTGGGTAAGTGGGTGGTGCGGGCAATGCGGGGTGCTGGGCAACAGATTTGCCCCGCTGTCCCACAATTTACCCAGCTGCCCTATGGGTTCCCCTGCTGTCCCCTGCATTAAGGACCTCAATGTGATGAGGTTCTGGGTATTTGTTCCAATAGTAGAGGATGAAAGTACTGTATCTGAAAAAGGTCACAGAGTTAAGCGGCTTATTGGTAGGAAAATAGTAGGTCCAAAAGTTTCAATATCTTGCATAGAAATAAGTGGCAATTTCACAGTGGTCCCTAAAACACCATAGTCACTTTCAGTAGTTTTATTTCATATTTTATGTGGGGCTGATATTATAGGCATGTTCATTCATATGAACATTTGGTGGGCCATAGTCAATTGTAAACTACATTAGTATTGCAGCTTTAGTTTTTGTTTGCAACACAAAAAGTAAAACTAAAGTACAGTAGAGTCTCACTTATCCAACATTCGCTTATCCAACGTTCTGGATTATCCAACGCATTTTTGTAGTCAATGTTTTCAATACATCGTGATATTTTGGTGCTAAATTCATAAATACAGTGATTACTACGTAGCATTACTGCATATTGAACTACTTTTTCTGTCAAATTTATTGTATAACATGATGTTTTGGTGCTTAATTTGTAAAATCATAACCTAATTTGATGTTTAATAGGCTTCTCCTTAATCTCTCCTTATTATCCAACATATTTGCTTATCCAACGTTCTGCCGGCCCGTTTATGTTGGATAAGTGAGACTCTACTGTAGTATTGAACTTTGTGTCCTTTTATAGACAGAAATAATACAATCCCTGCAAGTTTTCCACCTGGAATTCAATCCCATTCTGATGAATTTTCCATGTTTGGCATTTGTTTTAGGATTTATTTTATGTGTATTATGGCACAAAGGAGTGAAACAGCATGCACCTCAATAAATTATTTAAAATGAGCCATAGGAAGTTAATCCACATATCTCACATGATAGGTTGAAGGAGTATATTTCCATGTAATGAATCCTTCAGAATTTTTTATGACGTTTGTGCCTCTGGTCTCTTGCCTCATGAAAGCAGACAGGCAGCTTTTTAGTGCATGTGCCTGCATGGCTTTGAAACTTTTGTGGCATGATTTTTTTTAAAAAAAGTATTTTTGTGTGTGTTCCACTCTGTTGCTGAACTGAAATGAATATACATTTCCATTGTTGGCAGCCTTAGTAACGAAGGCCAGTACAGTAATGCTGGTGAAGGATCACCCAGTGCAGAGACATTTGCAGTATCTCCAGAGATGACAGCACTGGAGGACATTCTGCATGAACAACAAGATCTGGCTGTGTCTGGCTTCTCAGAGTGGGCTAATGAAGGAACAGAAAGCAAAAGCCAAGTTGTGCCAATGCCTTTGGTAGCATGTGCCAAGGAGCATGCTGCTGTCAGTCTTGGAGATAGCCATGGAGAGTTTCCTAGCCTGCTGTCAACCTCTGTGAATGACAAAATTGCAAAAACTATTCCTGATGCATCTCTCAGCAATTGCTTAGATGCCGCTTTTGCAATAAAAGATGAGAAAAATTCGGGTGAATTTAGCTCTGTGTTGGATCCTATGTCAGTGGCTACTTTGATATCAGAAACTTGGAATGCACAAACTGTTTCCAGTGAATTAGACTCATTACAGCAGAGCGGAGAGCTGAATGACAAGAAGAAAACACATGGCATTTTGTTACCCATGAGTGGAGAAGAGCCAGATTGCAGTATCACTCATGACACCAGCCAAGAAGCAGGAGTTTTGGAAGTGGATCATGGGGAGCAAACTTTAATAAAACCAGGTGGACAGATCACAGATGGCTCAAACAGCTTGGTAATGAAAAAGGAAGCCTTAATCCCAAATTGTTCCATAGCAGGAGGTTCAAATGTTGATGGCCAAAGTTGTGTCACCCTCAATGAAAGCAGCAATGATGCAACAATAAGCAAAAGAGGTGAATCCCACCAAGTTTTTCCTGAAGATAATAAGGAGCACTCTTGTCCTGGTTCTGCCCTATCCAGTTTGTCCTTCAGCCCTTCTGATTTGTCTCTGATAACCATGACGGAAAAGAAACTCAGGGACTACACACCTGAAAAAGAATGCCCAGATCAAACCACAAGTAAACCAGACAACCCCTGTCTTACCAAAAGAGAAAACCACTGTGTGAATTTACTAGTGAGCCCCGAGCTTCCCAGTGTGTCCTTATTGCCTGAGGAAAATGAAAAGCAAAAAGAAAGTACTGCCTCTGAGAACAGAGCAGAGCATGCCAACGGCAAAGAAATCACACAAGTCGAGTGTGTGAGTGGGGAAAACATTGCTCTCACCGACCCAGAAAATCTTGTGTATTTTGTGACAGAAGATCCAACTGTAGATAAAAGATTGTCCCTGGCGGAAAATGTAAAAAACTTCACAAGTGAGAATGAGCTTACCGAGCTCATTAAAAAAGATAGTCTAGTACCTCCGGAAAACAAAGGCATTTCTTTAGGAGAGGGAGGAAGTCAGGAAGAGTCGGTTTTAACAAGTCCTCTTATACAGGAAGAGGTAAACTGTTCTCAAGAGACCTTGCTAACCTTTGATAATAACAAAGGGGAAGAAATCTCTAGTGCTAACTGGGGTGATTATTGGAGCTTTCAGGCAAACAGTGTTCAAAGCGATGCCAGTGGCAAAGTTTTAGAAAAAGACTTCAGTTCTGAAAATAATCAGAATGCACCTGAAGACCATTTACCTGAATTTAGTATGGAATCAGAGAAAGAAAAAACAGTCCCACAAGAGAAAGAAGATACAAGCCTTTCATTTATGCAACCACATTTACAAGAGAAAAGGTGCCCACAAAGCTGTGATCTTTTAACAGAAGATACACTGCTCAGCTTTCCAGTCTGTGAAATGACAGAGAAAGTTTGTTCAGCAGACACACATGGTTCACTGCTGCTGCACTCTGTGGACAATGCTATTATGCAAAATGAGCGAGATGGATCCTGGGATTGCACATTTCCTCAAAAAACTGAATGGGAGTTGGAAGGCCAAACGACGCTTGAAAAAACATCTGAGAGCAACACAAACTTTGCAGAAATAATACCAGTTCCTAACGCAGAGATCGAGCATCAGGACTTAAGTGAACAGACAAAGATTGCTGGGTGCATTACAGTCATAAAAACAAAAAGCCAGGAGGATGTATTCTGTTTTGAAAGTAAACAACAGAAGCTGATTTGCAGCGGTGCTGACGGTGTACCTGTGGCAGTTGCTGAGCAAAGCAATGCTCCGGGTCAGACTGAAGGTAATGAAACGGGTCAAGAGGAATATAAAGCTGAAATGAAAAGTCAGGCGGCTGATACAAATGTGGCACAGCAAGTTGAAAGCAAATTGGACCCCCTGCAGGAAGTACAGCAGGAACAAGCGACTGAGGAAAATAATCAAAGTATGAAGGATGATTGTTCTGGCAGCCTACTAACAGCAAGCACTGAAAAGGCTGATTTTCAGCAGCCGGATCTGGGAGAGTTACAAGATCACAACATAAGGGAGCAGAAAAATGCATTAAAGAGCAGTGATGGAGAAATATCTTTGGACACTCTTCAGAGAAAGGCTGCAGACATGCAACAGATGGTGGACGTTCTCACATCACCACCACAAGGAGAACTGAAAGACAGCCTGGAGTCCTTTAACGCCACTTTCAAAGATCAACAGCACCCTTCAAAATCAGAATTTGAAAATCTGGATCACACCAATCTTATCACACTAGGAAGTTCTGATGAACAACAGCTTAACGAAACTCCACCTGAAAAAGTACATTTGCCGGACACAAATCAACCCATTGGCTCTCAGCCCTCATGTGAAAGTGAAATTATAGTTATAGATAACCTTTGTGGACTAACCATGAAACCAAATTATCCAACAGCTGTCACAGGGGAAAATGCACCTATGCCAAGTTTTTCTGAATGCCTGGATACTGTACAAATCAGCAACCTGAAAAGTCTAGGAAGCAGCCAAGTGGAAGAGAGTTGTCTTGACCAACAATCCATAAACAAGTCAAATCAGGATGTTTCTGATTCTCCAATTTCAAACAGTCTTGATGATGGAGCAGGTCACAGCAATGCTTTCTATGATGAAGAATCTGTCATAAACCAGCAACCCAGTGGACTGAAAGACCATGCATATGAAAGCACCATTGGTGCTACAGAGCACGATCCAAAGGTACAGAAAATACTCCCTCCCAAAGTTGAAGAGCCACAGGCATTGCTAGCAGATTTTAAAATGATTTGTGCTGATGGCAGCTACAAAGGTAATGGGTCTGACCTTAAAGTAACAGAATTGGCAGAAAAAAGCTCCTATACAGAAATGGAAGAGAAGCCAAATTTAGTGGATGAAACCACCCTGAAATATGAACCTGGAGAAATAAATTATGAAAGGGACTTGACTTTCACAGGAGCTGAAAATGCAAAAATTCAGGAGCAGAGTCCTGCATTAACTGAAATCACAGATATGGCTTCCAGCAATACTGTTTTACTGAATAAAACAGACAGCATTCAAAACACAGAGTTCCTACCTGCTGGCTCCCAGGTAGATCTAACAGTTCTTTCTGTGCCTGCATTTTCACATGATCAGCACAACGGAGTGAGCCAACCACCAACAAAATGCATGAATGATGGCATTGTGGATGGATTACAAAAGGATGAGCTAGAAATTACGGCATGCCAAGGCTTCTTAGGTGCCACTCCCAATTTTCAGAGTCTTGCTCCAGCTGCTACACCTGTACACTTGGGTGATCCTTCAGCAGAGAAAGGTACGGCAGATCAAAAGAAGCCCGAAGAATTATATTCAGATAATATTCCTGTAGAGTCAATCCCTGGGAAGGACGCTGTGATTCCAAGCCAAAGTGAAGACAGTTTCTTCGTCTCCCAAGACTCTTCTGGGGCAAGGCAGCTGGGAGGAGATTTATCACCATTTAATATTAAGAAACTACAGACCGAAATCTCAGCAATTAAAACAAAAGGAGCCAAAAGTGATGTAAACTTCAAAGCCCAGCAGTTTGACAGCTCGGTAGAATCTCTCTTCAGCCTTTCAAGCTTAGAAGAGAAGCTTCAGAGCCTTTCATCTTTTGGTAAGCAAGCAGACTGTAATGAGGGCATTGCAACAAACATTGCTTGTGTAGATGACAAGCACAGCAAGAGCCTAAAAAGCATAGGGAATGCAGAAAAAATCCAGGGTGCTTTTGCAGAGAATTTTAGTATCCCCAAAATGGAAGTAAGTAGTCCTAAGTCTGCAGCAGGCTGTGAAAAACAGCATGACGAACCGTCTTCTGGGACCTTTGGCATGGGTTTTTTTGATTTCAGGAAGCATATTAGCAAAATATTTGAAAAGACAGTTCCAAGTACTCTGACTGCAGAGGTGACACCCCATTTGGCTGAAAATAGTGCAGGTGAGAGAGACAGCTCATCAACACAACAAATATCTCAGTGTAAACAGGGACTGGAAGAAACTGATGAAATGATTGAAAATAGAGAACCAGAGGATGGTCAGAAAACAGAGGGATCCGAGTTCCCTTCAGAGGCTGGGATTTTAGATAAAGTTACTAAAGAAAAAATAGTGCAGGATGAAAAAGTTTTGACAAACCCACCAGAGGATTGTTTGTCTGATGCTTTTTCAGAAAACATCCCTATTAAAAAATATTCCAAAAGTGAAGAAGCTCTGCCAAGTTTGCCAAAGTTAGACAATCAGGTAGAGAGTTCTAACAGAAGGATGATGGAGGCAGTGGTAAGTGAATGTGTTAGTGCTGTAAGCAATGACAGCAAGGAGGATTGGATGAGCCCTGAAGCAGGAAAGTTGCAGCCGGGGAATTCTTGCAGCGCAGAAACAGAGGATTTACCTCTATCTTCTGAGAGTGAGCTGTCTTCAATGATTACTGCCTTGAATGAATCTGTTCCAAAGAGTGATTTTGGCAGAACGACGATGGCAGAAGTGGGAGCAGGTAATTTAATTAGTCTGGATACTGCAGAACCAGGTTTGTCTGAAAGCCAGTGTCACGACTCAATGCTGAGTGTGGACAAAGAAACTGAAGAGAAGATCACTGACCTAGGCAACACCTTAGTACTAACACCTCTTCTAAATGATTTTTGTGTGTACAATGAACAAATGGAGCCATCCAGCAACCTGCCTGATGAAACTCAGAAGAAATCTGCTTCCAGCAACCTTTTGGATGAAAATACACTTCAGGAAAAAGTCTTTGAAAGCACAACCTTCTTGACAGAATCAGTAGACGGACAGGAGCAAGAGAAAACTCAGGACACAGCAATACATGGATTAATAGATTATTTAAAAAATGAAGTAAACCTTGATGATGATTCTCCAGGTGACTCCAAACCCAACCATGTGAATGAAGGGTGTAAGGAAGAAGGCAATGGCACCATGTTGAGCACAGCAGAAACAAAAGAGCATATTTCTGTTGACAGCTCTAAAACAGGTATTGCAAGCACATTATTTACTGCTGACTGTGTCTCAGCCTTGCAATCTAGTATATGTGATCAAGGAATTGATGGAGAAGGTTCAGACACTAGTGAAAGGATGGAGCCAAGTATGTTTCCTGATGCTTCTTTTCCAAATCAATCTGGAGAACAGAATGTGGTCCTTGAGAAGACCATTATGGATGTCCAGCACAAGGAATCAACTACTTCACTTGTTGAATCTGAACAGGGCCTCCCCAGTGCATCTCAAAACGTGGACATGGATGGCTTACCAGCTGAAAGGTACTTCTTTACACTTCTATGTTACAGAGATTTGCTTTTATGCTGAAGTTGAAATAAGATTGCATATAATGAGGGTGGATCAGTTCATGTTTTGATTTCATAGTGTTAGGTTGAGCTGCTAAATGCAAAATAATTACTTCAATGCTAGAGAGAAATGGATTTTTCTCCTGTAGACTTTTATTTTCATTAAGGAAAAGGTTCATGGTTTGATGTAGGTCTAAATAACATCATTTGGGATTTATGTAAAGTTAGAAGTTCACCTGCAGGTTCTATTTTTTATTATATATGTCACTTAGATTGCAATCTTGTACACATTTCTCTTGGTTTAACTCCCTTTAAACTCAAGGAGGATTTCTTCTTAGTAAATATCTAAGGAATGTCACCTTTATAGCATTATGATCTCTCAGTTGTCAGTTGTAATTCAGATGATTCTTAGTACTTGGAAAGAGGATAGCTCTTGTGTTATTTTGAAGAATAGACATAATTATTGTGTTTGTTCTTACAGATCTGAACGGTTTGACCAGGGACTTTTCAATGCTACTTACTGCAAACTCATCTGAAATGTCCCATTGACTTTGTAGTCAGTGTTGACACATTGAGGTTGCAATTAGTATGTTATATTGCTGCATTCAGGTCAAGTCTTGCTATGTCTGTGATTATATATCTGAGATTTGAATACCCAGTTTGGTTCTCCCCTTCTACACTGCCCCTATATCTCAGCATCTGATCCCAGATTATCTGTTTATCCCAGGTTATCTAGCAGTGGGGACTCATATCATCCAGTTTAAAGCAGATAATCTGGAATCAGATCCTGAGAAGGGCCCAAAGAAAACACATTAAGGTCACCAGGCTAGGAAGCAATTCAACAGGTTGCTTCCCTCCACCTTCCCTCCCTGATTTGTTGCCCTGTTTCCTTCTTTCAAACCTAAGATGAGTTGAGGAAGAAGTCTTAAGCCAGTATCTGGTCCTGGAGTTAATTTAATTAAAAACAGTTTCAATGCAAATTGAAACCTACTTTGCATTAATGATGTTTTTAAAAAACATTTTCTTTGCTTCCTCACCCCACCCAATATATTCCATTTTTTTTAAAAAAAAGGCATTGCCTTGAATTTCAGGACAAGCTTTGAATGAATAATTCTCAAGCCTATATACTTTCTCCTCTAACTAATGATATTCCTGCTTTTTCCCTAACCTCAGCACTTTTCCTGAGCTCTGTCACTCTTTCCTTGCTGTACCTGAGAAGGACATTATAGCAGTAGCAGCCAACGACACCTCAGATGAGGCGAGAGCTGACGTCAGAGCAGAAAGGTACAGTGGAAAACATTAACTGTTTCAGAGAATACTGCTGCTCTGGTTTCAGAATCATTTGTTTCGGAGAGCATGAAAACAAAGTTGACACTAAAACTGTAGCTAGGTTTGAGCTCTGCTACTTTTAAAATCAGTACAGATATTAAGATAATGATATGGAAGGAAACCAAAGCGTCCCTCCACCCGGTAATTGGTACTTTATTTGAGCCAGCAGTCTTTCACAAGCGAACCTGTTCTCAGGATTAAGTCTCAGCACTTAGTCATGTGAATTAATAACAGAGAGTGTTGTCGAAGGCTTTCATGGCCAGAATCACAAGATTGTTGTGTGTTTTCCGGTCTGTATGGCCATGTTCCAGAAGCAGTCTCTCCTGACATTTCGCCCACATCTGTGGCAGGCATCCTCAGAGGTTGTGAGGTATAATGGAAAAACTAAGCAAGAAAGGTTTATATATCTGTGGAAGCCAGTGCGAATGTTGTAATTAATCACCTTGATTAGCATTAAATGGCTTTCCAAGCTTCATGTCCTGGCTTCTTCCTGCCTGGGGAAATCCTTTGTTCGGAGGTGTTAGCTGGCCCTGATTGATTCATGTCTGGAATTCCTGTTTTCACAGTGATGTTCCTTATTTACTGTTCTGATTTTAGATTTTTAAAATACTGGTAGCCAGATTTTGTTCATTTTCATGGTTTCCTTCTTTCCATTGAAATTGTCCACATGCTTGTGGTTTTTAGTGGCTTCTCTGTGTAGTCTGACATGATAGTTGCTAGAATGGTCCAGCATTTCTGTGTTCTCAAGTAATATACTGTCTCCAGGTTGGTTCATCAAGTGCTCTGCTATGACTGACTTCTCTGGTTGCGTTAGTTTGCATTGCTTTTCATGTTCCATTATTCGTGTTAGTGGTCCTTATGTAGACTTGTCCACAGCTGCATGGTATATAATAAGACTCCTGCAGAATTGAGAGGATCCCTCTTGTCCTTTGCTGAATGTAGCATTTGTTCAATTTTCTTAGTGGGTCTGTAGATAATTTGTAGGTTGTGTTTCTTCATCAGCTTACCTATGTGGTCAGTGGTCCTCTTAATGTATGGTAAGAACACTTTTTCTCTGGGTGGATCTTTGTCTTTACTCTCATGGCTTGTTCTTGCCCTTGCAGCTCTTCTGATGTCTATAGTGGAGTATCCATTGGCCTGTAGAGCTCAGTTTAGGTGGTTTAGTTAACCTTGGAGGAGGTGGGGTTCGCTTTTGTACACAGAGTTACCTCTTCCCTTCCCTTCCCTTCATGAATAAACACATTTTCTCCAATACATTGAGAATTCGGGCAAAGTCCTTCCAGGGTGTGTGATGTAGCTCCCCTTTGAGATACCATTTTGTTTTATTTTCATGGCTGTTGTGTTTTAGCAAATGGGTGTCAAGCAAAGTTGTAATACAATCAAGTTTACTTGGCAATGAGATGATGGCAGTAAATATGTCACTTGGACACTGCAGTAAATACGTCACTTGGACACTGTGGGTCCAGGAAATTGTATAGATACAAGAATGTGGTCTGGAGAGGAGAAAATGACAACCTCACTTCCAGATATTCTTAGGACCCTTCCACACTACACAATTATAGTGCCATGTTTCCTATTTAACTCCCATGGCTACATTTTAGGGAACCCTAGGAATTATAGTTTGGGAAGGCACTAAAACTCTGGCAGACAATTTAAGGTGTCTCTTCTTAAACTGTAAATTCTGGGATTCCATAGGATGCCATTACAGCGGTTAAAGTGGAATCACAACACTATGGTTGCATGATGTAAAAGGGTCCTTAAACTCTGAGGTCTCATTCCTCTTTGAGGACTATTTGTAATTTCCAGCTCACATCCTATTAATGTGATGCATATGAAGTTGACAACTTAAACAGTGGCCCTAGCTGTTGCCACATGGTGAAGTTAAAGTTGTGGGAAGTACTGTATTATTTTTGCGGTGTCTTGGATACTTGACTACTTAATAAGCAGGTGATATGTGTGGAACATGCTGTGTTGCTGACTGAAAATCAAAATGCCAGTTACAATTTTTGTTTATTTTTTTGGGGAGGAAAAGCTGTCATTATGCATGAGAGAAAAAATGGTTTCAAATACTTTGAAATGACATACAAGAAATTTGCATTTTGAAGCTTCTGAATACCTCAGAAAAGAGGCTTTCGGAGACTTGACTTTTCCGTCCTTTCTTCTTTTTACTGCATTATTTAGAGAAGGGACATGTCTTTTCTGAAATAAGTTGTCAGTTGGGAAGTTTAGAGAGAAGTAGAGAGCATGTACCGTATATACTCCTATACTCCAAGTTTTTCAGCTCTTTTTATCAGCTGTAAAAGCCTCCCTTGGCTTATAATGGGGTCGGGGTCAAGCCAGGCAACAGAGCCTGGAGGCCATTGCTTGCAATATATGATATATTTCTCTCCTCCCTTATCAGTGTGTTTGTTTTTCCAAAGCCTCCCTTGCTCTTAACCAAGGGAATGTTTTGAAAAGGAAAATAAGCCCTTGCAAGTCAGGAAGAAGAAACCCATTAATCTTATAAAAGTATTTGTCCCTGAAATATTTGTTAATCTCTTCTACAGATGTGTAGGCACTTCCCCTTGCAAGCCTTTACAATCCCCATCTACCTAAGTATCACTCTATATATATTCATTTTATATATGAATTTAGCCTCATATGTTTGCAAGTCTTTGCAAATCCTATATACATATAGATATCTAGAGATTTCCATATACCTGTATATCTGTATCTATGTGTATACATTATTTTTATATACATTTTTGCCTCACATGTTTGCAAATCTTTGCAAATCCTATGCAGATATAATTATCTATATATAGAGAGATGTCTAGCTAGATATATATGAATACAGATATATAGGGCTTGGAAATACTACAGGGTAAATGCACACCACACACATATATAGAGATTTCTAGATAGATGTAGGGGGGAAATGCACATATATAGAGAGGATTTGCAAACGTTTCAGGTGGAAATGCATATGTGAAATAAGTATATATAATTATCGATCTATATCTAGCTCTGCATTGTTTATATAGGCATTAAATGTTGCCTGTTACTATTTTGGAAGCTGGTCTGAGTCCCCATGGGGAGATAGGGTGGGGTACAAATGAAGTTTTGTTGTTGTTGTTAAATATGGTAATACCATATTGTTTTTGTTGACCCTACTTTTCCACTTACAGAGTTAGTTTACTGTTTTTTCTTTGAAATACAGTAAATATTTAAAAATATTAAACTTGCTGGTGCCTCAATTAATGTAATTTTATTGGTATCTATTTTTATTTTGAAATTACCTTTAGCTGCTGCTGCATTTCCCACCCTCGGCTTATACTCGAGTCAATAAGTTTTCCTAATTTTTTATGGTAAAATTGGGTATCTCGGCTTATATTCGGGTCGGCTTATACTCGAGTATATATGGTACATTTTTGGGAAAACAATAATGGGCTACTTATTTTGATACCTGTGGCAAAAGGGATGGTGTCTTGAGCAGCAGCTGCTAATTCATAACTCCATTTCTTTATGCTTGCTTATGTGTGAGGAATTTTTATCACCTGTTTTTCCTGTCTGAGGATTTTTTCCAAGTAGCAGCAGCTGCTGCTTTGTGCAAAACAGCTTCCTTTTTTTAGCTGCATGCCTCTGGATATGTTGCATAGGAATATAGAATAATGTGAAGCAGAGATACAAGAATATGGGGCTTCCTAGGGCAATTTAGAAGGAAGACAGCCTTTGTTCAGATTTGCCTGTTTCAGGAGTAACACTATGTAACACAATTTTTGTTCCTGGGTTATACATGTTATTTCCTAATTGCTTCTATCATAAAAACATGGAAGAAGTATATTAAACTTTAAAAACTTTGTTTTTGTGGAACATCCCGCAGCACATTTTGCTATAGTTTTTCAATGGATATCTCATAGAGTCTCAACCAATTCAATACAATTTGTAGCAACCACAAAAATGAAGTTTTTGGTGTGTAACAACTACTTTCAAAGTAAGGACCGCACAATTAAACAGGAAATAACACTTTCAAACCAGGAACAGAAAAAAATTCAAATGTTGTTACATAGAGTGATATGTATTACTAGATTGCCTATCCCCTGTTTTATAGTGCCTTGTACCAACTATGCTTAGGAGTATGAGATCTGAAGCATTGTAACTTGGAAGGTTGGCCTGTACTCTTTTCTAAATCTTCTACCTTTTGTGACTTTTTCTATCTTGCAGTGGTACTCTTTCAGGTTTGGGAAATGTAGTCCCTTTTAGCTGTAGACAAAATTGGTCTATTTTTTTAAACTTGGGGCATTATAAAATATTTGGTGAGTGGCTCCTTGGGTGTGCTCAAACACAGACTAGCTGCTGAGTTTCAGCTGGTATAAAGTTTTGAAACTTGGACCCCATCCAGAAGACAAGGCACACCTACAGAACAAATAGTTCCCAACACCTCCAGTAAAGTAAGCCTCGAAAGAGTAATTAGAATGTCTGTTTCAAGGGGGAAATCACCTTTTAAAAGCTCAAATGATATATTATCCAGTTCTGTGAATCTGCTTGACTCTTGCCTCTCAGCAGGAGAAAAGCAAATAGGGAACACTTGCTTAATTCTTCTCACTATTTTTCATGTCATACTTCACTTCTCAAGTTGGGTTTTGTGTTGTTTTGTTACTTATAGAGAGAACAATACAGAGATCCTATATCCTTTCTATGATGGACAGAATTAGTCCTGTCAAAAGAAACTTTCATAAGTTGGGAAAACTAGATGCTAACAAAGCTGGATAGCAAATGTGTGCTGAACTTTTACGCTGTAAGAGGATTTTTTTTTTGTAAGACATCACCAGCTATTGAAAACCTAAATAATTTGATGTTCCTCTGGATATTAACACTTCCTTCTATGCAAAAATCCAAACCAAAATTTTATTGTGAAAAGGAGAATCACCTTTTATCAATCTACTTTAGTTGTTGATATTATTTGTTTATTTATTTACTTTTATCTTGCTTTTCTCCCACGGATGGGACTCAAAGTGGCAAACAAAATAGAAAAAAAAAACTACATAATACAGATAAACATCATCCCCCCAACCTGGCATATAACCGATAAATCATCCTATTGTGTAACACACAAATTACATAAATATAAATAAGCCTAAACGTGATCACATGTATCATTCTAATTAAAATCCCTATGCCTCATGCCACTGAGGTTGTCCTAAAACATTAAAACCTTAAACTAAATGTTTCAGAGCTCCAATTCTTTGGCCATATGACCCTGTCTGACCAAGGTAAGCTGCTCTTTTGTGTTGTCAGGGAAGGCCTGCTTCCATAAAAGGTTTTCGCCTGAGAGTGAAAGGCCAATAACAAGGGGGCTGTATGTACCTCTTTGGGGATGGAATTCCAGAACCATGGGGCCACTACCGAAAAGGCCTTGTCTCTCATTCCCACCAACTGTACTTGTGCCGGAGGCAGGACCTGATGATCTCTGGGGTTAAGTGGGCTGATAGGAGGAGATGCAGTTCCTCAGGTAAGCTGTCAAGGAAATTGGGAAGGCATTCTTTCAGGTATTTATTTATTAATTAAATGTACCAGTTTCCAAATGCACATTTTCTTAGGGGCAACATAGACTAAAATCAAAATAAATTCACCATCACTAGTTGAAGGCTTTAACTTTAATAACAGCATAGCATGATTTCCAAATGAAGCTCCCAAATAATAATTTAAAATGT